>NC_061512.1:43189319-43252013 GCF_022539505.1 Lolium rigidum
TGCACTATTCATCAACAGGTGACTCAATGTTTTTATCAACCCATCTACTCTCTTGTTACCTCCTTCTTTTTATTTCTCTTTTTTTGTAGACAAAGGTGGTCCTTTTTGTTTTTTAAGGGAACAAGGGAACCTACTTATCAACCCTCCCATGCAATCTTCATCAACGGGTTACTCAATGTTTTATCAACCCATCTACTCTCTTGTTACCATCTTCTTCTTTTTTCTGTAGACAAAAGGTGGTCCTTTTTGTTTCTTAAGGGAACAAGGGAACCTACTTATCAACCATCCCATGCACTCTTCATCAACAGGTGACTCAATGTTTTACCAACACATCTACTCTCTTGTTACCATCTTCTTCTTTTTTTTTCTGTAGACAAAAGGTGGTCCTTTTTGGTTTTTATGGGAACAAGGGAACCTACTTATCAACCCTCCCATGCACTCTTCATCAATAGGTGACTCAATGTTTTACCAACCCATCTACTCTCTTGTTACCATCTTCTTTTCTTTCTTTTTTCTGTAGACAAAGGTGGTCCTTTTTGTTTCTTAAGGGAACAAGGGAACCTACTTATCAACCATCCCATGCACTCTTCATCAACAGGTGGCTCAATGTTTTATCAACCCATCTACTCTATTGTTACCATCTTCTTTCTTTCTTTTTTCTGTAGACAAAGGTGGTCGTTTTTGGTTATTAAGGGAACAAGGGAACCTACTTATCAACCATCTCATGCACTATTCATCAACAGGTGACTCAATGTTTTTACCAACCCATCTACTCTCTTGTTACCATCTTCTTTTCTTTCTTTTTCTGTAGACAAAGGTGGTCTTTTTTGGTTTTTTAATGGAACAAGGGAACCTACTTATGAACCATCCCATGCACTCTTCATCAATAGGTGGCTCAATGTTTTACCAACCCATCTACTCTTTTGTTACCTCCTTTTTTTCTGTACACAAAGGTGGTCCTTTTTTGTTTTTTATGGGAACAAGGGAACCTACTTATCAACCATCCCATGCACTCTTCATCAATAGGTGGCTCAATGTTTTACCAACCCATCTACTCTCTTGTTACCATCTTCTTTCTTTCTTTTCCTGCACACAAAGCTGGTCCTTTTTGGTTTTTTAAGGCAACAAGGGAATCTACTTATCAACCCTCCCATGCACTCTTTATCAATAGGTGGCTCAATGTTTTTACCAACCCATCTACTCTTTTTGTTACCTCCTTCTTTTTTTTCTTTTTATGTACACAAAGGTGGTCCTTTTTTGTTTTTTACGGGAACAAGGGAACCTACTTATCAACCATCCCATGCACTCTTCATCAATAGGTGGCTCAATGTTTTACCAACCCATCTACTCTTTTCTTACCTCCTTCTTTTTTTCTTTTTAAATACACAAAGGTGGTCCTTTTTGTTTTTTAAGGCAACAAGGGAACCTACTTATCAACCCTCCCATGCACTCTTCATCAACAAGGTGACTCAATGTTTTATCAATCCATCTACTCTCTTGTTACCATCTTCTTTTCTTTCTTTTTCTGTCCACAAAAGGTGGTCCTTTTTGTTTTCAAGGGAACAAGGGAACCTACTTATCAACCTCCCATGCACTCTTCATCAACAGGTGACTCAATGTTTTATCAACCCATCTACTCTCTTGTTACCATCTTCTTTCTTTCTTTTTTTGTAGACAAAGGTGGTCCTTTTTGGTTTTTAAGAAAACAAGGGAACCTACTTATCAACCATCTCGTGCACTATTCATCAACAGGTGACTCAATGTTTTTATCAACCCATCTACTCTCTTGTTACCTCCTTCTTTTTATTTCTCTTTTTTTGTAGACAAAGGTGGTCCTTTTTGTTTTTTAAGGGAACAAGGGAACCTACTTATCAACCCTCCCATGCAATCTTCATCAACAGGTTACTCAATGTTTTATCAACCCATCTACTCTCTTGTTACCATCTTCTTTCTTTTTTTTTCTGTAGACAAAAGGTGGTCCTTTTTGTTTCTTAAGGGAACAAGGGAACCTACTTATCAACCATCCCATGCACTCTTCATAAACAGGTGACTCAATGTTTTACCAACCCATCTACTCTCTTGTTACCATCTTCTTCTTTTTTTCTGTAGACAAAAGGTGGTCCTTTTTGGTTTTTAAGGGAACAAGGGAACCTACTTATCAACCCTCCCATGCACTCTTCATCAACAGGTGACTCAATGTTTTACCAACCCATCTACTCTCTTGTTACCATCTTCTTTTCTTTCTTTTTTTGTAGACAAAGGTGGTCCTTTTTGTTTCTTAAGGGAACAAGGGAACCTACTTATGAACCATCCCATGCACTCTTCATCAATAGGTGGCTCAATGTTTTACCAACCCATCTACTCTTTTGTTACCTCCTTTTTTTTCTGTACACAAAGGTGGTCCTTTTTGTTTTTAAGGGAACAAGGGAACCTACTTATCAACCCTCCCATGCACTCTTCATCAATAGGTGACTCAATGTTTTACCAACCCATCTACTCTCTTGTTACCATCTTCTTTCTTTCTTTTTCTGCACACAAAGCTGGTCCTTCTTGGTTTTTTAAGGCAACAAGGGAATCTACTTATCAACCCTCCCATGCACTCTTTATCAATAGGTGGCTCAATGTTTTTACCAACCCATCTACTCTTTTTGGTACCTCCTTTCTTTTTTTTCTTTTTATGTACACAAAGGTGGTCCCTTTTTGTTTTTTACGGGAACAAGGGAACCTACTTATCAACCATCCCATGCACTCTTCATCAATAGGTGGCTCAATGTTTTACCAACCCATCTACTCTTTTTGTTACCTCCTTCTTTTTTTTTCTTTTTATGTACACAAAGATGGTCCTTTTTTGTTTTTTACGGGAACAAGGGAACCTACTTATCAACCATCCCATGCACTCTTCATCAATAGGTGACTCAATGTTTTACCAACTCATCTTCTCTCTTGTTACCATCTTATTTTCTTTCCTTTTTCTGTAGACAAAGGTGGTCCTTTTTGTTTTTAAGGGAAGAGGGAACCTACTTATCAATCATCCCATGCACTCTTCATCAACAGGTGGCTCAATGTTTTACCAACCCATCTACTCTTTTGTTACCATCTTCTTTCTTTCTTTTTCTGTACACAAAGGTGGTCCTTTTTGTTTTTTAAGGGAACAAGGGAACCTACTTATCAACCCTCCCATACACTCTTACCATCAATAGGTGGCTCAAGGTTTTACCAACCCATCTACTCTCTTGTTACCTCCTTCTTTTTATTTCTCTTTTTTTGTAGACAAAGGTGGTCCTTTTTGTTTTTTAAGGGAACAAGGGAACCTACTTATCAACCCTCCCATGCACTCTACATCAACAGGTTACTCAATGTTTTATCAACCCATCTACTCTCTTGTTACCATCTTCTTTCTTTCTTTTTTCTGTAGACAAAGGTGGTCCTTTTTGTTTCTTAAGGGAACAAGGGAACCTACTTATCAACCATCTCATGCACTATTCATCAATAGGTGGCTCAATGTTTTACCAACCCATCTACTCTCTTGTTACCTCCTTCTTTTTATTTCTCTTTTTTTTGTAGACAAAGGTGGTCGTTTTTGTTTTTTAAGGGAACAAGGTAACCTACTTATCAACCCTCCCATGCACTCTACATCAACAGGTGATTCAATGTTTTATCAACCCATTCACTTTCTTGTTACCATCTTCTTTCTTTCTTTTTCTGTAGACAAAGGTGGTCCTTTTTGGTTTTTTAAGGGAACAAGGGAACCTACTTATGAACCATCCCATGCACTCTTCATCAATAGGTGGCTCAATGTTTTACCAACCCATCTACTCTTTTGTTACCTCCTTTTTTTTCTGTAGACAAAGGTGGTCCTTTTTGTTTTTAAGGGAAGAGGGAACCTACTTATCAATCATCCCATGCACTCTTCATCAACAGGTGGCTCAATGTTTTACCAACCCATCTACTCTTTTGTTAACATCTTCTTTCTTTCTTTTTCTGTACACAAAGGTGGTCCTTTTTGTTTTTTAAGGGAACAAGGGAACCTACTTATCAACCCTCCCATACACTCTTACCATCAATAGGTGGCTCAAGGTTTTACCAACCCATCTACTCTCTTGTTACCTCCTTCTTTTTATTTCTCTTTTTTGTAGACAAAGGTGGTCCTTTTTGTTTTTTAAGGGAACAAGGGAACCTACTTATCAACCCTCCCATGCACTCTACATCAACAGGTTACTCAATGTTTTATCAACCCATCTACTCTCTTGTTACCATCTTCTTTCTTTCTTTTCCTGCACACAAAGCTGGTCCTTTTTGGTTTTTTAAGGCAACAAGGGAATCTACTTATCAACCCTCCCATGCACTCTTTATCAATAGGTGGCTCAATGTTTTTACCAACCCATCTACTCTTTTTGTTACCTCCTTCTTTTTTTTTCTTTTTATGTACACAAAGGTGGTCCTTTTTTGTTTTTTACGGGAACAAGGGAACCTACTTATCAACCATCCCATGCACTCTTCATCAATAGGTGGCTCAATGTTTTACCAACCCATCTACTCTTTTCTTACCTCCTTCTTTTTTTCTTTTTAAATACACAAAGGTGGTCCTTTTTGTTTTTTAAGGCAACAAGGGAACCTACTTATCAACCCTCCCATGCACTCTTCATCAACAAGGTGACTCAATGTTTTATCAATCCATCTACTCTCTTGTTACCATCTTCTTTTCTTTCTTTTTCTGTCCACAAAAGGTGGTCCTTTTTGTTTTCAAGGGAACAAGGGAACCTACTTATCAACCTCCCATGCACTCTTCATCAACAGGTGACTCAATGTTTTATCAACCCATCTACTCTCTTGTTACCATCTTCTTTCTTTCTTTTTTTGTAGACAAAGGTGGTCCTTTTTGGTTTTTAAGAAAACAAGGGAACCTACTTATCAACCATCTCGTGCACTATTCATCAACAGGTGACTCAATGTTTTTATCAACCCATCTACTCTCTTGTTACCTCCTTCTTTTTATTTCTCTTTTTTTGTAGACAAAGGTGGTCCTTTTTTTTTAAGGGAACAAGGGAACCTACTTATCAACCCTCCCATGCAATCTTCATCAACAGGTTACTCAATGTTTTATCAACCCATCTACTCTCTTGTTACCATCTTCTTTCTTTTTTTTCTGTAGACAAAAGGTGGTCCTTTTTGTTTCTTAAGGGAACAAGGGAACCTACTTATCAACCATCCCATGCACTCTTCATAAACAGGTGACTCAATGTTTTACCAACCCATCTACTCTCTTGTTACCATCTTCTTCTTTTTTTCTGTAGACAAAAGGTGGTCCTTTTTGGTTTTTAAGGGAACAAGGGAACCTACTTATCAACCCTCCCATGCACTCTTCATCAACAGGTGACTCAATGTTTTACCAACCCATCTACTCTCTTGTTACCATCTTCTTTTCTTTCTTTTTTTTGTAGACAAAGGTGGTCCTTTTTGTTTCTTAAGGGAACAAGGGAACCTACTTATGAACCATCCCATGCACTCTTCATCAATAGGTGGCTCAATGTTTTACCAACCCATCTACTCTTTTGTTACCTCCTTTTTTTCTGTACACAAAGGTGGTCCTTTTTGTTTTTTAAGGGAACAAGGGAACCTACTTATCAACCCTCCCATGCACTCTTCATCAATAGGTGACTCAATGTTTTACCAACCCATCTACTCTCTTGTTACCATCTTCTTTCTTTCTTTTTCTGCACACAAAGCTGGTCCTTCTTGGTTTTTTAAGGCAACAAGGGAATCTACTTATCAACCCTCCCATGCACTCTTTATCAATAGGTGGCTCAATGTTTTTACCAACCCATCTACTCTTTTTGGTACCTCCTTTCTTTTTTTTTCTTTTTATGTACACAAAGGTGGTCCCTTTTTGTTATTTACGGGAACAAGGGAACCTACTTATCAACCATCCCATGCACTCTTCATCAATAGGTGGCTCATTGTTTTACCAACCCATCTACTCTTTTTGTTACCTCCTTCTTTTTTTTTTCTTTTTATGTACACAAAGATGGTCCTTTTTTGTTTTTTACGGGAACAAGGGAACCTACTTATCAACCATCCCATGCACTCTTCATCAATAGGTGACTCAATGTTTTACCAACTCATCTTCTCTCTTGTTACCATCTTATTTTCTTTCCTTTTTCTGTAGACAAAGGTGGTCCTTTTTGTTTTTAAGGGAAGAGGGAACCTACTTATCAATCATCCCATGCACTCTTCATCAACAGGTGGCTCAATGTTTTACCAACCCATCTACTCTTTTGTTACCATCTTCTTTCTTTCTTTTTCTGTACACAAAGGTGGTCCTTTTTGTTTTTTAAGGGAACAAGGGAACCTACTTATCAACCCTCCCATACACTCTTACCATCAATAGGTGGCTCAAGGTTTTACCAACCCATCTACTCTCTTGTTACCTCCTTCTTTTTATTTCTCTTTTTTTGTAGACAAAGGTGGTCCTTTTTGTTTTTTAAGGGAACAAGGGAACCTACTTATCAACCCTCCCATGCACTCTACATCAACAGGTTACTCAATGTTTTATCAACCCATCTACTCTCTTGTTACCATCTTCTTTCTTTCTTTTTTCCGTAGACAAAGGTGGTCCTTTTTGTTTCTTAAGGGAACAAGGGAACCTACTTATCAACCATCTCATGCACTATTCATCAATAGGTGGCTCAATGTTTTACCAACCCATCTACTCTCTTGTTACCTCCTTCTTTTTATTTCTCTTTTTTTGTAGACAAAGGTGGTCGTTTTTGTTTTTTAAGGGAACAAGGTAACCTACTTATCAACCCTCCCATGCACTCTACATCAACAGGTGATTCAATGTTTTATCAACCCATTCACTTTCTTGTTACCATCTTCTTTCTTTCTTTTTCTGTAGACAAAGGTGGTCCTTTTTGGTTTTTTAAGGGAACAAGGGAACCTACTTATGAACCATCCCATGCACTCTTCATCAATAGGTGGCTCAATGTTTTACCAACCCATCTACTCTTTTGTTACCTCCTTTTTTTCTGTAGACAAAGGTGGTCCTTTTTGTTTTTAAGGGAAGAGGGAACCTACTTATCAATCATCCCATGCACTCTTCATCAACAGGTGGCTCAATGTTTTACCAACCCATCTACTCTTTTGTTAACATCTTCTTTCTTTCTTTTTCTGTACACAAAGGTGGTCCTTTTTGTTTTTTAAGGGAACAAGGGAACCTACTTATCAACCCTCCCATACACTCTTACCATCAATAGGTGGCTCAAGGTTTTACCAACCCATCTACTCTCTTGTTACCTCCTTCTTTTTATTTCTCTTTTTTTGTAGACAAAGGTGGTCCTTTTTGTTTTTTAAGGGAACAAGGGAACCTACTTATCAACCCTCCCATGCACTCTACATCAACAGGTTACTCAATGTTTTATCAACCCATCTACTCTCTTGTTACCATCTTCTTTCTTTCTTTTTTCTGTAGACAAAGGTGGTCCTTTTTGTTTCTTAAGGGAACAAGGGAACCTACTTATCAACCATCTCATGCACTATTCATCAATAGGTGGCTCAATGTTTTACCAACCCATCTACTCTCTTGTTACCTCCTTCTTTTTATTTCTCTTTTTTTGTAGACAAAGGTGGTCGTTTTTGTTTTTTAAGGGAACAAGGGAACCTACTTATCAACCCTCCCATGCACTCTACATCAACAGGTGAATCAATGTTTTATCAACCCATTCACTCTCTTGTTACCATCTTCTTTCTTTCTTTTTCTGTAGACAAAGGTGGTCCTTTTTAGTTTTTTAAGGGAACAAGGGAACCTACTTATGAACCATCCCATGCACTCTTCATCAATAGGTGGCTCAATGTTTTACCAACCCATCTACTCTTTTGTTACCTCCTTTTTTTTCTGTACACAAAGGTGGTCCTTTTTGTTTTTAAAGGGAACAAGGGAACCTACTTATCAACCCTCCCATGCACTCTTCATCAATAGGTGACTCAATGTTTTACCAACCCATCTACTCTCTTGTTACCATCTTCTTTCTTTCTTTTTCTGCACACAAAGCTGGTCCTTTTTGGTTTTTTAAGGCAACAAGGGAATCTACTTATCAACCCTCCCATGCACTCTTTATCAATAGGTGGCTCAATGTTTTTTACCAACCCATCTACTCTTTTTGTTACCTCCTTTCTTTTTTTTCTTTTTATGTACACAAAGGTGGTCCTTTTTGTTTTTTAAGGGAACAAGGGAACCTACTTATCAACCCTACCATGCAATCTTCATCATCAGGTTACTCAATGTTTTATCAACCCATCTACTCTCTTGTTACCATCTTCTTCTTTTTTTCTGTAGACAAAGGTGGTCCTTTTTGTTTCTTAAGGGAACAAGGGAACCTACTTATCAACCATCTCGTGCACTATTCATCAACAGGTGACTCAACGTTTTTATCAACCCATTTACTCTCTTGTTACCTCCTTCTTTTTATTTTTCTTTTTTTGTAGACAAAGGTGGTCCTTTTTGTTTTTTAAGGGAACAAGGGAACCTACTTATCAACCCTCCCATGCAATCTTCATCAACAGGGTACTCAATGTTTTATCAACCCATCTACTCTCTTGTTACCATCTTCTTTCTTTCTTTTTTCTGTAGACAAAGGTGGTCTTTTTTGTTTTTTAAGGGAACAAGGGAACCTACTTATCAACCCTCCCATGCATTCTTCATCAACAGGTGACTCAATGTTTTATCAACCCATCTACTCTCTTGTTACCATCTTCTTTCTTTCTTTTTTCTGTAGACAAAGGTGGTCCTTTTTGTTTCTTAAGGGAACAAGGGAACCTACTTATCAACCATCTCGTGCACTATTCATCAACAGGTGACTCAATGTTTTTATCAACCCATTTACTCTCTTGTTACCTCCTTCTTTTTATTTCTCTTTTTTTGTAGACAAAGGTGGTCCTTTTTGTTTTTTAAGGGAACAAGGGAACCTACTTATCAACCCTCCCATGCAATCTTCATCAACATGTTACTCAATGTTTTATCAACCCATCTACTCTCTTGTTACCATCGTCTTTCTTTTTTTTTCTGTAGACAAAAGGTGGTCCTTTTTGTTTCTTAAGGGAACAAGGGAACCTACTTATCAACCATCTCATGCACTATTCATCAACAGGTGACTTAATGTTTTTATCAACGCATTTACTCTCTTGTTACCTCCTTCTTTTTATTTCTCTTTTTTTGTAGACAAAGGTGGTCCTTTTTGTTTTTTAAGGCAACAAGGGAACCTACTTATCAACCCTCCCATGCAATCTTCATCAATAGATGACTCAATGTTTTTTTTACCAACCCATCTACTCTTTTTGTTTTTTTAAGGGAACAAGGGAACCTACTTATCAACCCTCCCATTCACTCTTTCATCAACAAATGACACAATGTTTTATCAACCGATATATTCTTTTGTTACCTCCTTTTTTATTTCTTTTTTTTGTGTGTAGAGGTGGTTCTTTTTATTTTTTAAGGGAACAAGGGAAACAATAATTATCAACCCTCATATTCACTATTCATCAACACAATAAGTGCATGTGTTACCTACACATTTTCATTATTTTTCTATATGAATTTTCGTCCTTTTTGTTTTTTAAGGTAACAAGGGAACGGGCACCTACTTACCAATCCTCCCATGAACTCTTCATCAACACCTTAGTCCATATGTTACCAACACTCCCATTCAGTCTTTATCAACATGTATATGGAAGTTTAACCAACACCTACATTATTATGTTACCAAGAAGGGAATTGCGGAAGAAGGGAATTGTCATGTTGCAAGTCGTAGTTCATTTCATTTGCAAGTGGATTATGCTGCTCCCCTCCCTTTTTTTTAACCCTAAAATTTCACTAGCCCAAAAAGAGAATATGGGAATAGTTAATATATTACTACGTGAACATGTAAAGGGAATTGCCCACGTGCAGCAAGCAAAATAACGTACGACAACCCAACTTGTGTCACGAGCGGAAAGGGAATTGCGGAAGAAGGCAAATCAATTAAGGCACGTAACCTGTGTGGTCCACAATTACCACGAAAGGGAAACGCGGTTTATTCCCAAATTGGGTTGTCCGAAACCGATCGCTCGATTTAATTCTGGCGCGCGAGCGCCAGCTAGGGTCGCCCAATAGTATCACACATACGCATGTACATGATAACCAATTTGTTTACTTGGGGGTTTCATGTTTCTTGTCAAAGGAGGAACTGTAGTAATGATGGCGACTAGTTATTCTGCACAAACACTACAAGTCCACAACATGCTATAGAAATTCTAGATCGTTGATTGTGTTATGCTAACTTCATTCCATTGTGATTATAATATAGAACATTTGGCGAGCCTTCCCATTTACTATGTGCATATAAGTACTATAACATTTGATCCAGTCTGAGTGTTTCGTTGAAGCACGCTATTCCTATCATGTACTAATTTTGATATTGTAGTGATCTGGTTTAACCTTCATGATTTATGTCTGTCTGCAATATCCACTATTTGTGGATGTTTAATTTGAACTCATCTTGTCTCCACCCCATGTTTGCATCCAAGATAATATGATAATATATGCAGGGGCGGAGATAGAGAAGTGCATACCAGCGCGCCAAGCTCTAGAATAGGGTGAAAGATCATAAGAAAAACTTGTCTTAACTTGTTCCATTTTTCGTTGGACTTGGCTTGGGATTTTATTATCAATATTGGAAGCACGCTTTGCTTATTTGTTGGTCTATATGCATTTCTAATTGTTTTTCTCTTGTTCATTTATGTTGTGTGTGTCAAGAAATTTCATATCAGGTACATGATTGTTTGGTTGACCATGGTCCGTCCTGTTGGATAGTTGGCCTTGGCCACATTCTCCCTCTTCACATGTCCATGCCAGCTCTCTCAGTTAAGATGTCAGAGATCTTAATAGTTATTTAAGGTGCTACCATGCTCTTTCTCGGAGTATGTCATTCTCTTAAGTTTATAGTGTCACTCAGCTTCTAATGCACTGACCCCTCATTAGATACAATTACCACAACAAAAAATAAAAAGAATTGTATCCATAGTTATCCCTGCTATGCATGGAGAGAGAAATAATGCAAAATATTCTCACCTCAATGAATCTGTCTCGTGAGAAAAGGGGAACCAAGTACTATATAATAGGAGGAGATGAAGTGTACAAAACAAGACATATCTTTGTATATAAATAGAAGGCTCGCAACAAAATCTTCTCCGGAGATATGAATTTATTCGATGCCATTAAATGTAAAAGAAAAAATATTCCCTAAATGAATAAACGTTCTACCGCTAAGTTATATGATAATTTATACATGTAGCAAATGACAAGTAATAATACAATATGGAAAATTATATCCATAGTGCTAATATAGCACCATAACAATAATTATCCATCAAAATATCACGTATACAAATACCATACTGAAACCGGACTAATCCACCGAAATATATGATAAATTTGTAAAAAAACATTAGCTATATTTTCGATATTCCATTAGGGAAGTTTCATTTTTGTTAACATATTGATTTTGTCGAACCGAAAGAGCAACATATAGAAATACATTTGCATTACCTTGTGCAATCATATGCATATTTATGTAAACTTTTAGATACTAAGAGTGTTAGAATGCAAATATGAAAGGGATATGGTGGTGGTTTCGTTTTTCTCAAAGTCCGACTTTCACGTGTTAACAACCCATACTACCGAAGCGAAAAAATGATATATTGTCCCTCCACCCATCCCGAATTCCCCAATTAGATTCCAGAACTCTGGCTAGAGCCGCGCCTAATGATCGAACGGCGGTAGGTCTTGGTGGTCGGGGCCGCTAGCGAGAGGCACCGGGCGCTTCTCCTCGGAACCGGCCGCCACCACAGATCAGCACCGTACAAGTACACTAACGAAAAGCATGTAGTGAAGGGCCTCATTATCATGTGGTGAAGGGCACAATACTGGGAAGACTATGAGTAGGAGTGTGGTGTATCATGGAATCAGAGCAAGGGTGACTTCCATTCAAAGCAAAAGGGATTTCCACCAGCAAATGATCTCACTTGTTACACATTTTTGGATTGTTGGGAATAAAAAAATGGGGATTGGTGCCTTGTGAATGTTTATGTACACAAGCGAATTGTATTTCCTAAATTCATAGAAACCTCAACATTTATGCTAAATGTTGAAAAGTAGCGCACTATAAAATTCTATTTTTAACTCTATAAAAGAAAAGATATCTAACATAGGTAAAGTATCATGCTCTTTCTTATTTGGATCTTTAGAGTTACTCTCCCTCCGTTCCGATCTAATTGATGCGGGAGTGTACCTACATACTCACCCGCGTGGCTACCATTGGCGTCAATTAAAACAGAACCGAGGTAATATTTTTAAGGTGGAACCATGCTCTTTTTCTTATTTGGATCCATTTCAAATTAACTCAAAGAGTTAATTCAAATGTGAAATACCATGTGGTAATTAATGTAGCACTTAGTTCACCTACTAGCCGAGTTAAGCATTATAGTTTTAAGCTGTTAGAATTGATGGCTAACAAACAAGTATATGGACTTAAACTATTAAAAAAGTGCATACATTGCATATTCGCATTCTAACACTCTTAGTGTCTAAATTTTACTTAATAACACTTATGATTGTACAACGTGTGGCGAATACAATTTTGTATGTCGCTCATTCGGTTCTACTAACAGATATGTTACCGTACGAGAATGAAAGTACCCTAACAGACTATCCAAAACATAACACAAATTCAAAGATCAGATTTATTATATAATTTGGTGAAATATTTCGCTTTTAGTATGATTTTTGTATATTTGATGGATAATTATTGTTTTGGTGCTATTTAGCAGTATGGACACAATCTTTCCTTCTCTATTACTACTTGTCATTTGTTACATCTATGAATTATCATATCACTTGTAGTATGACTATTTATGTAGGCAAGATTTTCTTTTGCATTAAATGACATTGAGGAAATCCATATCTCTGAGAAGATTTTGTCCCGGGTCATCTATTTATACACATGGCCATGTTTTATTGTGCATACTCCATCTCCTCTTACTATATAGTCCCTTTCCCCCCTTTTCTCGCGAAACTTATTCATTGAGGTGAGAACGTTTGCATCGTTTCTCTCTTTGTGCCTAACGTGGATAACTTTGGTTACATTTCATTTTAATTTTTTTTGTGGTCAGGGACGGCGCATTATAAGTGGAGTGGCAATATAAAATTGAGACAATGAAATACTTCGAGAAAGAGCATGGTAGCACCTTAAAAATAACTCTTTTCTACTGCAATGCCATGTTAAAAATAACCTCAGTGGGTGCCGTATGTTGTGATTCTTCTATCTTTGTTTACTGCCATGTTACGATGATGCCATCAAGACATGACTTTTGGATGTTTTCTTATCTTGATTTATTACCTTTTCTACTGCAATGCCATTGCGTACATGGATACGTCTTCATCTGATTGGGCCGAGTGTTAAATTCATTCGAGTATTTTGTAGTGTCCTTATTCATGTTCACACTCGTGCGTCTTTTAGTTTATTTCTATGTGTACACAAAATTAAGCATTGTGTTCGCATTGCATCCGGTACTATATATTCACCCCTTTGGACTCTTCAAAATACAACTTAACCCACACTTGTGCCATCCTCAATCCTTTCGGTGCTTTATACGGCAACAACTCTATTATTGATTTCCTCAAAAGTCATAATCATGAGCTTCATCTCTATCCATGTCTCAAGGTGAGGATGCTCTGTCGAAATGTATCTATATAGGTCTATTTGTGGATGCTTTGATGGGGATTAGCTAGGCTATACTGGATTGGTAATTTACATCTTGATGAAATCAATGTATTAGTTTGATTTTGTGATTTCTAGTACTGACAACTTGCCTTTTATCATGCAATGTGGTTTTTCTCCCTTATTTTGTTAAGAAAACAATTTTATTTTACATATTGCATATAAATTCGCAATTGCAAGATATTGCAATTTTAGATATTGACAGCTTCCCTTTTATCATGCATGGTAGTTTTGCTTCCTTATTTTGTTAAGAAAATGTTTTTTAAAAATCACGGATAAAATTGTAATTGCTACAATTACCATAAATAGTTGTGCAACTACAAATTTTACACTTGCTTTGTGCAATGTAAGAATGTATATCTCCTCCAAGGTTGATAGGAGAGTTGAATTACCTTTTGGACCTTCTCAAATTGGAACCTTCTAAAATTAGTATTTTTGTATGTGTACACACGGCGTTGTGTTCGCATTGCATCATGTACTATATGTTCGTCCCGTTTGACTCTTCAAAAAACAACCTAACCCACACTTGTGCACTCCTCCATCCTTTCCGTTCTTCAAGTATGCGAAGAGCTATATCGTTGATTTTTTTAAAGACGTAATTGCGAGCTTCATGAGCTACGAGGGATTGGAGCCAGTTGCTTTATCCATGTCTCAAGGTGAGGATGCTCTATCAAAATGTGTCTGTACCCCTACCAAGATACCACGCAAACTAATCTTTATTTTCCAGATTTTTTATTACTATCAATCGACACGTCACACCGGATCAAAGAACTACACATGAAGTCCATAGATAATTTCCACTCTCATGTAAATTCGAATGAAACTAGTCAGTCCCTTGCGTTAACTGGACCATAACTAGGCGCGGAAGCAAGGCATTCCAGGATGCTGGCCCCGGACCAACAAGATCATGTCTCAAAATCGCATTCGGAGGTCCACATTGTACATTTAGGGATATTGTTCTCAAATAATAGCATTGCTAATCCACTTATATTCGCATAATGACTTATCTTAGCTCCATCATTGATGTAGAAAGAGCCATATGGAAAGAATAATTTCTTTGTCGCTATAATAGGCTAGTCCAGAGTGCGAGTTCTTAGGTTTCTAATAAACCTGGGAAAAAGCCCTTGAGCCGACATACTCTTTCTTTATGATGGTTTGCCATGTCCCATATTTAGAAAGAAGCTTGAATAACCATTTACTAAGAAGAGTGACCTCAAGTTCTTGAATACCAAGTCCCCCTTGATCTTTTGGATGGCAAACAACATTCTATTTTGCCTGTCGATGTTTTTTTTCACTATCTCATTGCCAACAGAATCATGACAAAAAAATGCAATCTTTGCAAGACTCCTTTAGGGAACTAGATGGAAACCATAAATAATAGCTGGCCTATTGCCAAGTACTAAATTAATGAGAACCAACCTTCCACCAAGAGATATAACTTGCCTCTCAACTTAGTTTAAAAAATGAAGTCGTTCGTCGACGTGCTTCAATTTAGGATTTGTATGCCTCCGATAATGAATTAGGATGCCAAAATAGTTGTATCCATCTTTCAGGATAGACTAGGAAATGCGCGGCGCACGCCGCGCCCCTGCTGTCTACAGTTTGAGAGGAAGATTTTATTGTTAATCGATTTTATTGTTTGAGGAGGAGCGCATGTGAGATGCTATCAATGTTTGTATGATTTTCGGGAAATTGTACTGTTAGATACGACAATAATGTTTATTCAGATCCAATAAATATCACATGGTACAACACTAATATTTATTCAGATCCAATACACAGCACATGACAGCTCAAAAAATACATAGCACATGGCGTGCTGTCTACATTAGCAGAAGCTTGTAGTCCTACCGCCAATATCATGAAAAACTTCAGTCTAAGAAACACAGTGGGTGGTTGAATTGGCCCATCTAATTCCATCTGCGACATTTTAAGCTTCTGATCTGATTTATGTTAGTGCTGTGGGCAAGACTCAGAATCGCGGAAGAAACCACTGTATTCTTTTTGAAGGGCCTCACTTAGCGCAACTCCTAGATCCATGTATTGATGGCAAAGAGCTTTCAGTTGTTGGTACAATGAAATAAATTAATGCACTTCATAAAACTAATGTTGTTTGTTGTTTATATTTATATGTCGTTTTCAGAGAATAAACATAGCTAGGGAGAGCAGAATGATTATACACTTCCATACCAATAGAACACAAAAAGTTAGGTACAGACTTACGTGTGTGCATCATAAGTGAAGGTTAAACCTCTAACTTAAACAGGATAGCAATCGGCTCGCAGAAAGTTTGGATGAACCACTATAGGAACCTATAAAGTAAAAAAACAATTATGCTAAAATAGAAACAGTTCAAAACAGCTATGTTGTACAAACCTGTAAAGTAAGCATGTATCGTCTTTTTTTTCCACACAAAATCTTCTCTCCTACTGGTAGAAGACAAACATCTGCAAAGAAAATACCATAAGGAACTGGAGGGTAGATGATGCTTTTTCCAGACAATGTATGTCCGGTAAGTAAGTTTGCCCATACAGAGCAAGAATAACTGTTAAAAGCTAGATTTGTAGAGAAGTTGCTAAACTGAACCATGTGATACCATGTGACAATGAACTGGACGAAGCAACTAATGACAATGAAATAACTTGGAAGTCAAGAAGACCATGGAACCTAAACTCAATATTACAATCAAATACATTTGGAAATTCCTCATTTCACACATTTTTCTCTTCTTGTCTAGGATGACATTGCCTGATACACGTAATCATTTTGCCCCCCTTGTCTAGGATGACACTGCATGATACACGTACACAATAGTGCAAGGCTGGGTTGAATGTACTCAAAGTTGATCCGGTATTGATGTGCGCTCATTTAAATGGAAAATGTTCATCCAGAAACCAGCTGCACCAGTGAAACACATTATAAAATATGAATGAACCAATTCAGGAGTAACTTACGTCGTACCTCAGATGAACTGGACTCTTACTATAAAGAAAATATAAATGGAGGCACCTTCAGTTAGCTAATATTGCAGTGCAAGTAATTAAAGACCGAAGAAGAGATGGCAGTACTGATAACATGACCTAATGATCCATCAGTACCTAATAATAGAACATGTATGGTGAACACGGAAACCACAGAGCAGGCCACTTGACCGGACGCAGAGCGGGGAATAGAAAAAACATGGCGAGCACGACGACCGAGAAAAATCAGAGAGAAACTCAACAGATGAGGCCGGTCCTATGTGCAGGGCGCAAGGCAGGACCAGCCAATTCGATCCCTCCTCCGCTAAGATGCTTGAAAGGGTGGTAAAATCTACAGAATAGTCATAAATAATATCCATCAATGTATTTTTAGCTGCAATTTTCAGAGTTTACTGAGAAAAACACCTACTTGCCAAAGAAGTAAGCATCTAACCTGAACCTGTTGCATCTGCAAAACTGACCCATCCAAGCCAGATGGTGAGCTGCAACCTAGTATCCAAGGATACTGACCATCTGGATTGGAGTTACCATGCCATCAGCTAGTAGCTACTGTTTTGGGGTACTGGCTTTATCTATTTGGAAATGACTGTACAACTTAAGAATTGCAGGGAGTCTTACAGAATGTTGGCCCATGGGGTTCATGTGTGTGATGTGTGAGGATGAACTGGTGGTGTATGTTCCCATGGAAAAGCACTGGATCAATTTTGTGAAATGCATCACTTGTACTAATCGATATGATGTCCAAAGAGTAGTTCGAAAGAAACCTGAAACTTCACTAATCTTTACTTTATATTCTCCTACATCAACATAATTATTCATCTGCTCCTCCATGTCAAACAGATGGCTTATTAGTCTAAGAAGGCGAAAGTAGATAATACATGCGACGAAAAGAGTCATTTGGATTCAAAATTGGGAATTTACAAAAGAATGGCACATCAATAATGTGAAATACACAGTACATCTTGTAAAGCTGGTAAGTAGCAAATGTGTACAAAAATACATTTGGCAGAGAATAGATAGGTATATATTGTTCTCATGTCTTAAACTGCTATGTATAGAGATTAATATGATAAGATGGGCTAACTGTAAGTCCATTAATCATGGTAACTAAGTGGATTAACTGTCAAAATAATGGATGAAGTACCTCGTCGTCAACAACAATGAAATCTAACTCATGTAGGTATTGCTTAGTTTCTTGGTCCCTGTACTCTCAAATCTGCGCAACACGCACAAGAAATTTGCAGCAGGAAGTTTGCCGAGATACATCTTTAACTACAGAAAATTATATACGTGATCTCTGACCTGCATATATTTGATTGGTTTTGAGATAGCTTATCACATATACCACGCGATATATGTGACCTGCATATAAATATTGTCTTTCAGTACATATATCCACGTATTTAAGAAGGAGTTTGCAGTAGCAAATATTCAGTAGCAAATATTTAGTTGTTCACACTGTATGAACAAACAAATGCATGCATGTGAGAGCAGTGCATTGTAAGGAATATACGGTGGAAGCTAACTATGTGAGTATGAAAGAAAGAAGATATCAGTCGGTTGTACATATGTAGGTCTAGAGATTTTAGAAAGTTAAAATATGAAGGAGCACCAAGAATCGTCAGAGAATTGACATATACCTAATTAGAGTCGGCAGGACATCACCATGCAGTAGGACTAACGGCTTCATCAGTTTTTATATAAAAAAATCCACGTTCATTAAGGCTTCTCTTCTCAGCTAGATAGCTTTCCCACGAAAATTGTCTGAAACGGGAAACCTCCTAAAGAATTCTGCGATTATGGACATAGCAGTGTGGCTGAACCAAGTAACATCCTCAGCATTGGGTTGACGACAAACTCGAAACATAGTTGGTTATTCCAATATCAAAGCAATATGTCAATTAGAGGCTTCAGCAGATGTACAGGCTGCCGTTCTTCAGTTCTGATCGAAGGTGTATATCGTCTTACAGTACAAACCAAACCTGAAATGAGATCAATTAGAGTTTGCACACCTGCAGAACACATTACAAAATCTGAAACTAAAAACTGAAGGAAGAAATAGAAAAGTTTCACCACAAAGTTCAGTGGTTGGTCACGGACTTCACTTATCCTTGTTCAGCCGCTGCTGACAACGACCAGGCGCAGCGATCTGACATCCACGGCGAGCAGACGGCAGCAGACTTTACATGCCATCCCGCAGGTAGTTGCAATCTGACGCAGCAAGAAAAGCCTGAAGAAATCAATCACCGGCAGGAAAAGAAAGGAAGAATTAGAAGGCGATGTCGCTGGCAGCCGAGGATGGATTGGAGTCATAAAAAGTGCGGTCGGGAGAAGATCTATCTTACAGAACCCGAAGCCTGAAGGGACACCTACGCAAAAACTGCGGCCGGGAGAGATTTATCGCAGAGAACCCGAAGGCTGAAGCGACATCTTCCAGATAGCTTCAATCGCAGGGAAAGGAACTCCTGCCCTCACCTCGACTTGCCTATGTCGGGTGGCGGAGAGAATTAAGAAGCACAACGCCGACACGAAGAAATCATCGCGACAGCGGCCATGGCGGGCCTCTTCATCCTCACCCACGGCGGCCTCGCCATCTTGCACACCGATGGAAGGAAGCCCAGGCGTCGGGGAGGACCAGTCGATCTCCCCAACAGCTCCCAACAGCCGGCCCTCGGACGGCTACCGTCGGCTGTGGCCTCCACTGATGACCACGTCCGGATCCTACCTCCAGCGCCGGCCGCCTCCGTTTTGTCGCCTCGGGCTTGGAAAGCGCCACTCCAACCCCGGTGCTGGACATCTTCAGACGGCATCCTCCATGACCGCGACGGTGCCGCGCGGGGAGCTCCAACACCGATCAGGAGAACCAACGAACAAGAGGAGGGGTCTGCCCCATTAATCTCCTTGGAAAGGAGAGCAAGGGCCGATCTTCCATGGAGCCATATGCGGAGAGGAGGCAGGCAGGGAGAGAAGAGCACACCGTCCACCATGGAGGCTGTGGGCGACGGAGTTGAGAAAGGGTAGTTGAGAAGGAGGAGAGCAGTCAATCCTCTTTTTTCTGCCGACAATGAATGAGAGCGGTGGAGACGTGCAGGTCGCCGGGAGCTCGACGGTGGACCCCTCCACACTGCTTTAACCATCCGCATGAGTAGAAACTGATGAGAACCAGAAGACCGGGAATCGTGGGTAAGAGCATCCCCACTCGTTGGCGCTCCCCACGCCCAAATCCGGCGAAATTTTCGTCCGGATTGGAAGAAGATTTGGCGTGGGGAGAAGTAGTTTCCCAGTCGTGTGCTCCCCAAGCGGTGTTTCTCGGGGAAAAAGAGGATGGCTCGGGGAATCCGGACGAAAGAGGAGACACGTGGGCGTGGACGGTTGGTTTAGCTTCATCCGAGTCCCGGGAGACCCCGGGAAACCGAGGATGGCATGGGGAGTCCGGACGAATATAGGCTCAAATCCGGACCAAAACGAGGAACCGGGGGCCTGACTGGGCCGTTTTTCGCCGTCCGGATGAAAAAAAGTGGCCGTGGGGGGCTCTGTGGGGAGACGAGTGGAGATGCTCTAAAGATGAGAAAGAATGACGTAGGGAGGGAGAGGTAACCGGAAGAGATAAGAAATATTACCGAAAGAAGCCGGTCAGCTCGGGTGTCTCCACGCTAAAAGAAAGGAAAGCTACTTCTCGAGGTTGTAGCATGAAGCGCATCTACGGGAAAAAAAGACATACGTGGCTGGAGTTGATTGGTGCAAATTCTATCTACAGTTACCCAAAACGTTATGGTTAAAGCAACCTGGATCGGCTTTGATATAGTTAATAATGTATCCATAACTGCACAACTCATGCCCTTCAGTAGCCCTCCTCGAGGAATATTGGTGGCGTCGAACATAAAATCAAGACCAACCACGACTTTCACATATGGCTAATGTCCGACGTGGCCCACTAAACTATCTTGAGGGCGATTCACACAAAAAGGCAATTCCTAAATAAATGTGCCCTAAAAAAAGTTTTAAAATAACTAGGGACAAAGCCTCAAAATTCCAAAAAAAAAAAAATAGTAGCAAAAGATCAAATTCCTCTCACATCGCAGTTCGCGAGCCGACCCTTTTTACTTTGGGCTTGTGGGGGTTCAACACCCAAACCCGGAATCCGAACCCTAACATCAGGGGGCGATGGGCTGGGTCTCTACGGCCCACCGCCCACGCTAGTAACTTGTACTAGTAGTAAAAAAAAGGAGTATTTCCTCAAAAAAAAGAGTAAAAAAAAAGGAAAAAAAACAGGCAGCCATGGCGAGGGGGCGGCTGGCGATGCTGCTGGTACTGGCAGTGGCGCTGTTGGCGCCCGCGGGGTTACAGGCAGATGCTCTATCGGTGACGGTCACCGACACCGAGTGCATCGACGAGTTCGTGCCTTCCGAGGGCGATAGCGTTTTTGGGTACTTCGTCGTCTTTAACAAGGGTATCTCTCGGAGCTCCGACCAACGCGGCGGCATCTACCTCACGGTACTCGCCCATTTATCCTCCTCCTTCCCACATTCTTGCTGCGCGTTTGATTTGGATGTGAGGATTTAGGCTTATAGGTGTTTATGGGTTGTTTGGGGTAGGATTTATTGTCGAGTTGAATTGGGGATCAGCTGGAATCGCGTCCCTACTTTGGGGATCTACGTCTTGTGGTCCTTCGTTGGGATTTTTTTTTTGCCGATTTGGCGATCTCGACAGTAGCGCGC
The DNA here is from genome assembly GCF_022539505.1 of Lolium rigidum. Classification (NCBI taxonomy): domain Eukaryota; kingdom Viridiplantae; phylum Streptophyta; class Magnoliopsida; order Poales; family Poaceae; genus Lolium; species Lolium rigidum. The sequence goes on from NC_061512.1 coordinate 43,210,827, forward strand.
ACGATTGGAGTAATTTAGTTCTGGTTTAGACGAACGGCACCTAGTGCCTAGAATTAACATTGATAAAGTCCACGAACGAGCCACATAGAGACGTATTCGTGCTGAGGGGATACCAAGTAGAGTTTAAGAGCAAACGAAACCGCGGGTCCTTAACACCGTTCAAGATAAAAACACAGAGCAAGCAAGCAAGCAAAAAGCGATCAAGCAGCAAGCAGCTTCACTAAACAAGGCCCTGACACCTGTTGGATCGGAGACGAGGCCTTGACGAAGGTGTTCTTAAGTTTCTCGAGGATTGCCTCCAGGACAGACCTGTCCTTGTACCTGATGACTGGCCTCAACTGCTGAAGAAACAAAATGGTTTTGAACACACAGTAGTAAGCTTGTTTTCAATATTCCATAAGGCCCAGCATTGAGCCGCGGATTAAATCCATAACAAGCATCTCGGATTGTCAACAAACCCTGTAAAATGGCGAAGAAATCAGCTAGCGACTCCGGGTTCCACTGGCGCCCAGCATCTCCCGAACCCTAGCCCACATAAACTTGGCCAGGGCACTTGAGAAGAAGATATGCACGCTCCTCTGAGCACATAAGGCACACCAGAAGGCCCCTGTCGGTTAAAGATGTGATCATTGCAGGTCAAACGACTTTGGGCTAACTGTTAGGTAAAAAATCTTTATCTTAAGAGGGATCGCCGTGGTCTCTAGCGTGTGCACAGTTATTAATGTATAAGGAGCTCGAAGAAAAGGAACCCGACTGTTCCAGAGCAGTAGTTTCGTGTTATTGTTATCCTTGATTCTCAGACTGCAAGCTGGAACCTTGTTTCTATGGTGCTATTATGCACTTGAGTGAAAAATTCAAAATGTCAGAAATCTCAGTGGGAGACCTTGTTCTCGGAATGTTCGTTGCTTGCCGTTTCTTGTTTCGGATGGAGCCATATGATTGTTACGTAATGTGCGCATGAATTGGTATGGTACTGTACCTAACTGAAGCAGATCATACTTTAGATGATTTCTGCGTGACAAATCAAATGTGCTCCCTCTGTCCCAAAATAGATGTCGAAATTTTGTCAAAATTTGGATGTATCTAGTCACTATTTAGTGTATAGATACATCCAAATTTAGACAAATTCAAGACATCTATTTTGGGATGGAGGGAGTATAAGTTTTCTTTATACCTCAATAGTGTATTCAGCATATGACAACAAATTGCTGTGAGGTTATAGGTTTAGATATATTGGTTTATAGGTATCAGTTGACTTTGTACCAATGCCATTAGATGAGTTAGTTTGTTCGTATCCGTACTAGTTCAGCAATATGATCAACTATCTGGTGCCCATTATGCTCAACAGCATTAGCTGGTTATTGGGAAATACCTAAGTTGATCCTACTTTATCTGTTACTACTGTAATTTGCCTTTATCTGGATATGCCATTTCAGTTCTCCCATCTGAATCTCTGTTTCTTTCTTAATAAATATGGAGTACTTGGATTTAGTTCAGGGACTTACCTGTTCCCCTCTTTTCCTCTATTTCAGTATCCATTACTAGAAAGCTAATCCGATACTGTTTTGGCATGTTTGCTTATGAGCAATTGCATTGTGGTTAGTACTGAATTATTTGTTCCATTTAGCAATTGAACAATGAACCACCTTTCTGATTTTTAATAATGCTGTTTATGAATATAGGTAACCTCACCAAGTGGTAACACTGTATGCACGTTGAAGGGAAATTCTGGTGAGCACATTGATTTTAAAGCTCCAAGGGGTGGAACGTACAAGTTTTGTTTCCATAATCATTATGGAGCACCTGCAACTGTTTCTCTCTACATTCATGTTGGGCGCATACCTAATGAGCACAATCTGGGAAAAGATGGTTAGCTTACTGGCCCTGTTTCTTAAGATCACTATTTGTTCAAATATTGTTAGTCTACAAGTGTTGATCAATAATCGATTTGATTGGATTCTTAAATGAATTGTTCAGACAGGAACCAAAAATTACGGATTCACTCTAGTACTAAAAGATATGCACGTAGGCACAACCAGCAAGCCATATGCTGAAATCTTGCTGCAACTTGCAGGAAATCAAATGGGCTGTGGCAAATGGGCAACTTGGTAGGCAAGGATAAAACTACATAGTACAGCGAATGTTCTTGTAGTTGTGTAACTATGTTATGGATTGCGTCCGTTTACTTTCTGAGCTAGGTTACTAGCTCGACAGGTGCCTTTGTTTTTATGGCCATGCAGATTGACAAATTTAATTCAAAATCACCAAATCTAAGCATGTGTGTCAGATGTATCTAAGTTGAGTTATATAATTGAAATTTAGACATAATATGCTTGCATTCAATTTAGTAATTTGTTTCTCTAGAGCAATGTTAAACCACTATCACTGAAATTTCAAATAAAATAGTTGCATAGTATAGCCTCATCATCATCTTTATAAGATGGCGAGTCTTGCTATAAGAACATATATACAAGTGCTACTTTGTTAGTCGATTTTAGGAGTAAGATGTTAGATGAGTAATGCCCTTTTTTTCACTTCATAGAATGTTTAATTCAGTTAATGGGATCAAGTCAGTATAATTAAAATTTTATTCGCAACAATTCCAATTTGAATTTTTTTTTTGGGGTGTCACTTGGACCGGAATTTCTTTCTATTTCATACACAGCAGCAGGATTGCACATTTTGAAGATTTAGCGAAATACTACATCTGTTAGTAATATGGTACTATCATCTAAAAAAGGATGCACAGGGGCCAGTAGGCACGAAACAAATCTACATTGGGGCCCTTATTAGTTCAATGCCAAGTTTTGCCTTGCCAATAAGTCCAATATTTGGTATGCGAGCAAAATTTGGCTTACAAATATATTACATCCAAAAATTGGCATGCCTTGCGAAATTATATTAGCTATTGGCAACATACCAATCATCACTTACCAAGTTATTGGCTTGCTGACATGTTGTCAATCCCTAACTTTGGCTTTGGCAAGCCAAATGCTGGCATCGGACTGATAAGCCCCTGGATCTGTGGCCCTGTTAGTTGTTCCTCACCATGAACCTTTTCTCACCTATAATCTCAGGTCACAATCAGGCGGAGGAAGCCATGAAGAAGAGGTTCCAGGAGTGGATGGCCAGGCATCATCGCACATACAAGGACGAAGAGGAGAAGGTGCGCCGCTATAAACTATTCAAGGACTGTGCCAATAGGGTTGACAAGCTTAACGCGTTGGGAGATGGAGTGACCTACAAAACAAACGACTTCTGCGACCGTTCCAAGGAAGAGATGTTACCCTATTACTCAGGAGGCTAGGCCACTGTGATCGACCCCAAGTGATGGCAAGGGAGTGGCTCTTGTGATATAATAAAGGGACGGCTGTTGCAGTTTACTTAATATCTATTTGCTTTGATTATAGTTAGCTGTGAACCTGTAATTCTGTTCGGCAGCTGTCCACACTTAGACCCTGGAACCAAAATATTCCTAAGCCCCACTACAAGGAAATTTCTCAACATGCAGCCATGTCACATGATCGTTTTTTTAATCCTCATATACTCCGTAGCAGCAAATCAATAATTGCCTTTGAACAATAATGTCCTCGGCCGGCGTTTCCTCGTCTCACCCCTCCCTCATGTTGCTCCTCCTCCGTGCTCCTTGGTCTCTGCGTGCTCTCGTCTCTACCTCGGTCCATAGACCCGGGGGGGAGTTAATTTCCTTCCTCACAATTACACGCCTTGGACCAGACAATGATGTTGCGGCTTGTTGGTTCGTATATGAACCCGTTGGACTCAATTTAACTGAGCGAGGTGGGATTATTTTGTACACAAAATATCCACCGTGATGCTAATTGTTTTGTTTCCCTGATTTTAGGAAGCGCACTTTGTGGCTTGTGGGAACCAAACCAATCCCACCAACGCAGCCAAATGGCCTGCGGACAGTTGGGAGCCTTACAAGGAACAATTTTTTCACTTGGGAAGAACCTCGCTGCCTATTGAGGTACACCTTCCCAACACTTGCTCAGCCGACATGTGTCCAAGGACGTGTATTTCTCCGTTTAGTGAAAACATAGTGATCGGGCGCCGCGTGATGCGGTAACCGAGTCCTAATCCTGAAAATATCCTTCCCCACCAAGACAGACATCTCCCCACGACCAGGCCGGAGCTGCATAGGCCTAGTATCCGTTCGACCGCGCCCCCCGCTGCCCAGGCCTCTTCTCCCAACGTCACCATGACAGCCGCCACAGCCACCGCCGGCCCACCTTCCTGTCCGGCCACCACACGCGCCGCTGTTTCCCACAGCGCCGCCCCGATACCCTGCAACCCTGCGCCGTCCCGATTCCCCTTACTCCTGCGCATCCCAACCACAACGAAGCGCATGCATGGGGGCATGCAGGTGCCTGCTTCGGATCGAGTCCAGACGCAGGCGAGACCCTACGAAGAGAAACACCACCGCCTATTGGCCGCCTTTGGTCCACTGCCGCTCCACCGTCCTCCAAGATGCGGCCTCGCTTGCCCGACCATGTCGGCCTGCCGGTTCCACGGGTCTTTTTTGGCTGTGTACGTGTGCTGCTTCGTGCTGTGGACGAGGTCAAGCTCGAAATAGCAGCCTCGATGACGACCGGTGCCCTCGTCTCCATCCCCGCCCTCCTACCCACGAAATTGAAGCCGGCACGGATCTGAATTGGGAAGCTCCTGATTTGGACCGGCGGGCAAGTTGGTGAGGTAGGGAAATCGGGAGGTGAGGAGGGCGTGGGGAGGCGGAGTGGTTGTTGAACGGGACAGCACGCCGGGCGGCGGGCGGGGAGAGCCCTGTTCTGCTGGTTCATCGCGCGTGCAATACTGGACAACTTCAAGAGAATCAGATTCCACTTCCACCGCCGAAAAGCCCATATTTTTTGAGAGGTTTAAACCATATAAAACTGCCATGGCCTCCGCCGTCAAACTGAACCCATATGCGGTGTAAACCTTGCAGACGCTACCACGAAATTACCTTGGCTATCCCTGACCACCGCAGCAATAGCCCCGGCCTCCTCCCCCGCAGCAAAAGCAGCGTCCACATTGACCTTCATAAAATGACACCTTGGTCGAACCCACTTTTGGATCTGCATAGAGCTACTTACACTTTTAGCCTTCTCCGTATTGGCAGTAATTGCTTGGATAGAGGTCACACAATTCGGAATAGGTGGGATCTTCTCCCCATGAGATTTATGTCTCCTAATCCACCAAATATACCAGGCAGAAACCGCAATGAGCTCTCTCGATTGAATCAACTCAAAACCTGGAACATCCGACTGGTTCGAACTAAGAAGCGCCCCAAGGATTTCAGACCCCGACCGACCCTGCCAAGAAGCGTCATGGATCATGCTCTCCATTCCCAAAGATTTCCAAATCCGCTCAGCATCTTGGCAAAAGAACAACATGTGTCTCACATACTCCTCAGCCGTATTGCAGCTAGGGCATACCCCATCCGTTCCAATATGTCTCCGAAATAAAATGGCCTTCAACGGCAGAACACCATGAAGAATTCTCCAACAATAAATCTTAACTTTCGCAGACACATTCAGCTTCCACAAAATTTTCCATGTTGAGTTGTTCAAAAGGGGTACCAGCAATAAGCGATCTGCAAGCGACTCCATTAAACTGGTGTCGCCATTCGGTGTGGTATGCCGACTGGACAGAAAAGACCCCAGTCCTTGTCCATGCCAAGCAAGGAAATCATCAAACCCGTCCCCAAACAATGGAATTTGCACAATCCTATCTGCATCAACCTGGTGGAAATTATCATAAATAATACCTTGGTCCCATTGGCCCGTGAGAGGATTAATCAGCTCCGAGATCCTTGAAAGAATAGATTGTCCCCTCGGAGAAAGAATTTTTTATTCGGACTAGCAGGGATCCAAGGATCACTCCAAATATTAATAGAATCTCCACTTCCCACTCTCCATATACATCCTCTTTTAAAAGTTTGAATTCCAGCACATATACTTTGCCAAGTAAATGATGAGCCAGCTCTCGGTCCGGCCTTTAGAATATCTCCATCAGAAAATATTTAGCTCTTAAAACTCTTGCACATAAAGATTCTGGCTCATCAATAATTCTCCAGACCTGTTTGGCCAACATAGCCAGATTAAATGAGTGAAGGTTTCTGAAACCCATACCCCCTCTTTTTTTTTTTTTGGAAAACACATCTTCCACCAGGCATACCAATGCATCTTGTTTTCTTTATCATCATCTCCCCACCAGAACTGGCTGATGATATCAGTAATTTTTTCGCACACCTTCTTTGGAAGAAGAAAGACAGACATAGCATACACCGGAATAGATTGTAGTACAGCTTTTATCAATATTTCTTTGCCGCCAATAGAGAGAAGTTTTTTCCTTCCATCCTTTAATTCTCTAGAGAACTCTCTCAACAAAATGCAAAAAGCAATCACTTCTATCCGCTCCAACCATAGACGGAAGACCCAAGTATTTATCAGAAATAGCTTCAGTGTTGATGTTAAGCGTGTTGCACATATCAACTTTGACATTAACATGAGTATTAGGACTGAAATAAATACTAGATTTAGCCACACTAACCAATTGCCCCGAAATAGCACAATAGGAATCAAGAACATGTTGCAATAAGATTGCATTATTCAAATCTGCCTTCAAGAGAATCAAGGAATCAGAATATAGCATTTATGGGAATGAGAAAACAGAATATAAAATTATATAGCTTTATCTCAAATATATTGTGAACCGAATAATAAGATTCAAACAAGCTGTTTAATCCGGCGCAACGGAAGGGCATTTTTTGCTAGTAAACTAATACATGGAGTATTCCTTTGAGGATAACTACGTTTTTTTTTTCTTTGAACTTATTTTGAGGATAACTACGAAGCGCGCATCTAGGCCCATACGGGGTAGGAAGGCTCTCTCAGGATGCCGCACAGGCCTCCTTCGTCTTCCTTGCCCGCGACCCGACTCATGCGGATATAACCCTCCTCACCCCATTCATCTCCCCAAGAATTTTTCACAACCCAGTACGGGTGGCCATGCTCGGTGCCGTAGCCAACGACCACGACAGCGTGGCCGAGTTCCGTCGTGCACGGGCCGATGAATATCCCGCCGCCGTAGTTGTTGAAAGCGGTACCATTCGCGGTGATTCGGACTGCCACGGGCTGGGCCGCGACGGCCCTCATCAGGGTGGTGGCGTCGTTTCGGGGAAGAACCATCCGGTAACCGTGATACCTGACTGCGGGAGTCAGATGACCAACGGCGCACGCGCCACTCGTCCTGTCCCCAAACCTGTATAGCAGACAGGAAATCACATATTACAGTATTTTTTTTATAGTAGATTATTTCCATGAATTTTCAGAGGAAAATTTGGGTCCAATCGAAAAACGAAATTTAAAAACTTACGTACGTACCTGTACGGGTAGGCGTCCTCTATAAACGCTCCGTTCTGCCGCCCTTGCATGCTCATGAACCGGAGCGCTTCGGCGGCGAGGCCGCCTTCGCAGCCCTCATTAGGCGGATCGGCGCAATCCAAGACCGCCTGCTCCGAAAGGTCGTACAGTTGGCCTGTCTTGATCGCGTTCAAGCTTTCGACCGCCGCGATGGCGGCGAAGGCCCAGCAAGCCTGGCAAGCGCCCTGATTCTTGACGGCTGTGACAACGCCCTTCTGGCGCCAGTCCACCTGCTCCGGGGGCGGTAATATGAGCACTCGCGACGCGTCGGTGGGGGCGGGGCCCGTGGGCCAGGCGCCGTCGCTCTCGTACGCGATGGAGGTGGAGCAGTCGCCGTAGGTCTTGTCCACCTCCGCTTCGGTCATGTCGCCGAACTGGTTGAGGCTGAGGAAGAAGGGCGCGTTGCCCTGCTTGTTGAAAGCATGAATCCTTCGGACTTTGTCCTTGAATATGTCGAACCGGCGAGCGGTCTCGGCGACGTTGCGGGCCACACGGTGGTGCGCCGCCCAGCGCTGGTACAGCGCCGACATGGCCTCCTCCGTCGCCATGTCCTCCTCCTCGAACTGGAAGCGAACACTCCCCGCTGGCGGCGGAAGCAGCACGACAATGGCGCACATCAGCGCGACGATGGCAACTGCGTTGGCCATAGGTCTTTTGTCTGAGGTCGTGCTACTAGCTCTCGGCAACTACTCTCTCTGTGTGTGTGAGAGCATGCTGCGCGCAATGCCGCACGCCACATATATATGATTCTATGCAAGAGCGGAATGGTCAGCGGTAGAAGCAAAGCAGATAGTGCAAGGGTACGAGAGTGGAATGCATGTAGAGATCATCAGGCAGTGTTTTGGAAATCCCGGCCGGGCCCCTTAAAATGAAGGATCTCTTGTCTAGTCCTTTATAATCCTTGCACTTTTATCCACACCATAGGTGCATGACCTTTCTTACAAATGTACAACTATCTCATCGATAAAAGTGCAAACATGATTGTGTCTACTTTTATTTTCTTTGTCTGGTTATTTGTATGTTGCACTTTTTCACCAAAACGCAGTCGCCCTTATGGAAAGTTGAAACTACCTCATCAATAATAAGTGTGCAAATGGAAGCTCTATGTGTATCTTTTTTTGTCTTGTTACTTATAGGTTGGTCTTCTCAATGACATTGGCTTGGTGCATTGTTTTTTTTTTTTTTTTGGAAATGTGCAACTACTTCATTGAGAAAATTGCAACCATGGTTCCATATGTATTTTCCAACATTTTTGTATGGTTAAGAACGACTGGAAGCAACCTCCTGCAACAAGTGTGGAACTCACCAATTTTCTTTTATCATGTGAACATTTTAACTTGTCACACCTTATGGAAAACTTAGAGCACTAAACGCAGGCAAGTAGAATTGCCACAAAAGAACTTGTGTATGGAATTTTCTACCATTTCTTGAAGACGAAGGTAACAGACAAAGTGCGCCAACTGATTCCATCCATTAATTCCAGCAAGGGTTTGAGCGATTTTACTTGCCTAACCAGATATATCTCTTCGTTCTTATTCTAGGTACCTTTTTTTTGGGAGAACTTGTTCTAGGTGCCTAGAGCAGTTAGTTTGAACTGTCAAGTCGTAACTTGGGAAGTATGGCCGACAACTGTGCAACACTGCCCCATATTAGGCGCCATTAGGGTATGTTACCAAGTTATGATTTGTAAATGTTGTCAACCACTAATATAGTGTGGTATGTCACGTCGCCACATGCATGCCATTTTTCTGGATGCTATCTAATTGCGAGCCAAATTCCATGCCAAATGTTGACAAGGCACGACTTGACAGACCAGACCCCGAAATGCAGGTTCGATTCGTGCCTACCGGACATCCTTTTTTAGATGATACTACCATATTACTAATAGATGCTAAATTACAAAAACAACAGGCGCTAGCATATACAGTGTATGCCGCGCAATGCATTGCACCATATATATAGCCAGGGATTTGCTTATTCGCAGGCGAGACTGAGGATCGTGGGATGTCACATCAAGATTCCTGAAGCCAATGCAGCAGCCGTGTTCCTTCTTAACCATCTGCCTAATGTGTCTGCGAGTATCATGCAGAAAATTATGCCATGATGATATCCAAAAATGGTCAAGCGAACTACTCCTCGTACTAGTAGAATGGAGCTGGAAGGATATGAGAAGAATTTTCCGGTTAAAACGTGGTGATAATGTCATATTGCTATGTTAGAGTGCAAGGGTACGATAGTGGAGGAAAGGTCGGCCTTGGAAGCAACTTTGCTGTGCAACCTCACTCACCATAATTCCCATAGAATTGAGAGCACCAAACGTCACGTACGCAAGTAGAATTTCCCACAAAAGAACTTACTTTGTGTATGTATGTATGGACTTTTTTTTCTTCTATCCTGCTTCTTCTTGAAGAAGCGAGGTAACCGTCCTCCCCACAAATTGTGCCGACCATTAATTTCAGCAATGATACAATTGTTATTTGTCTATCTCTTCGTTCTTGTTCTGGCCTTCTAGGTACCTAGGGTCTGTATAGAGCATGCTGCCAACGACTAATATAGTTTGGTAGATTACGTAGCCACACAGGCATGCCATTTCTGGACATGTTAGCTAATTGCAAGCCAAATTCCATGCCAAATATTGGAAATGAACGATTAGGCAGATCAGGCCCCCCAAATGCAGATTTGATTCATGCCTACCGGCCACTCATCTCGGGCATCGATAGATTTGCATTTTCACCTCGCATGTATGCGGAGTAATTCGGAGACACCGCCTAGGGTTTCGCCGCTCCGCTTAAATATGAAGTAGCTCACCCTTGCCATGTCTTTGCGATGCTAATAATAAACATTTAATATTGCTGGTAATAAAATAACATTAACCCTAATTATGTGTGTCGGACTTGTTCATATAAAACACTTTTTATTTGGAGCTACGGTTCAAATTCTATTGCAGATTTGAAATAGGAAAATCATTTTTATTATTAGATCATGTTTTAAAACGAAAATAGAACCTGCAAGGGGGTTTTCACAAAAGTTAACAGGGGAAGGGCCCCGGATCGAAAAGAAATGATACATGGGTCTGGACGAAAATATCCAGATCCAGATCTGGATCGGGAACTGGTTTCTCACCGAAAGGGCAGCCAGCCTGAGAGAGTGCTTGATGGCGCTAACTTAACACACCGTTGAGGAGACCCCAAGAGGAAGGTGAAGCAGCGCAGTTGGCAAGTTTTCCCTCAATTTGAAACCAAAGTTTAATCAATCCAGGAGGCAATGTATTCTTCAGTAGGTTGTCGCGTCCCAATATTTGCTCTGGCGCTTGCAAATATCAGTAGCAACGTGGAGACCTGCACATAAACAAACACAACACTTTGCCCCAACGGATTTCAGTGAGTTTGTCATGCTCACCGGCTTTTGCTGGCAACAAAGGATTAAACGTATCGAATGGGAGAACGATGTTTGCAGAAAGTAAACAGAGAGCTTCGTAGGAAATAACAGTAATGAGGAAATAGAACCGGGATCCATAGTTCACTAGTGGTGTCTCTCCATTAAAAGATAGCATGTTGGGTAAACAAATTACAGATGGGCAATTGACAAACGAGGCATAAATTTACTATGATGAGAGCATAAACTTATTATTAAATATGTGGGCATTACAACAATATACATAGACCGCCATCCAAGCTGCATCTATGACTAATAGTCTATTTTCAGGATTGCATCCGCGACACCCTCCAATATTAAGTTGCAAGCAACAGACTATCGCTAAGTAAGCAATGATACTACCTTAGAATAGCACACCGTTGTTTTCTCCCTAGTGGCAACAACACATCTAGAACCGTAGAGATTTCTGGCACTTCTCATGATTTACTAGAGGCATGAACCCAACTATCGAGCATAAATACTCCCTCTTGGAGTCAATAGCAACTACTTGGCCAGAGCAACTACTAGAGACGGAGAGCATGCAAGATCATAAGTAAAATAACATAAACTCACATATCATAATAATCACTATTCATCGGATCCCATCAAACCAACATCGTAATATTACAATTGCATAGTCTTGATCATGTCAGTCAGCTCACAAGACTAAATCGAGGAACGAAGCACATGGGAGAGATGTACCAACTAGCTACTGCTATGGACCCATGGTCCTGTAGAGACTACTCACGCATCACCGCGGAGGCATGCATGGTGATGAAGAAGTCCTCCGGCGATGATTTTCTCCTCCGGCGGGGTGCGGGAAGAGCTCCAGAACTCTCCCGAACTAGGGTTCGACTTTGCGGCGGCGACGGAACTTTTCGTGGAAGTATGAACGGGTGACTAGGGTTTTCCCGTGGCGAAGAATAAATAGGCGAAGAGGCGGAGTCGGAGGCGGAGGAGGTGCCCACACGTGGGCCAGGCGCCCCTCCGGGGCCGCGCCAGGGGCGTGTGGGGCCCTCCTGCCCCCCTGGCTTCCCCCTACGGCGGTTGCTTCTCCTCGGGACTTTAAGGTATATGAACTTTGTTTCGTTCAATTCCGAGAATATTTTATATGGTGCTTTTACGAAACCAAAAATAGCGGAATATAGGAGCTGGCACTTCGGCACTTGCGTTAATAGGTTAGTCCCGAGAAAATGCTAAAAAGGTGCAAAAATGCATACATAATTCATGCATAATCAATATAAAACAAGCAAGGAGCTTCAAAATTATAGATGCATTTGAAATGCATCAACATCCCCAAGCTTAACTCCTGCTCGTCCTCGAGTAGGTAAGTGACAAAAACAAATAATTTTGAGGCGACATGTGTCACACTCTTTATCAATATGCATAAGCAATCATAGATGGGATCATAGTACTTAACATAGCATGAAAGATATAAATTCTAGTAATATAACTCAGTAAGCATGCTATAACATGAAGAGTAATCAAACAAACAAGAATAACTAAAGTGCATGTAGTAACATGATTATTAAAGAGCATAGAAAAAGACAATATAAAGTGGTATTCAGCTTGTCCCATAAGTGATAGCAAAACATAAATGCTAGGACATCTTTAAAGTTTATTGAGTGACTATATACAAGTAATTTGAGAACAAGTTATATCACAACAATGATTCAATCAATACAATCTTGGGACCATGCACATAAAATTAAGAATGATAACTATGCTCTCAATAAATGGTGCATAAACAAGATGGTGGAGACTCAACATGAAAAGTAGAAGAAAGTCTCTCTTAGAGAGGCAAGTGAAATCACTCATGTGCTGAAACTTTTTATTAAAAACAATAGAGATATAAAATTGTGCTTTTGAGAAGGATTAACTTGTCAATGGTAATGAAAAGTGTATGAGTTGTGCAAAGCTTCTACAAATAAGTTGCAAGCCTCATGCATGATATACTAATAGTGCTCACACCTTGTCCTAATTAGCTTGGATTTCCATGGACCTTCACTGCATACATATGTTTTAACCAAGTTTTTGCAAAGGGGTACCTCCATGTCAGCTGAGCGAAAGTCTAAGGAGAAAGCTCGCATTGGATTTCTCGCTATTGATTATTCTCAACTTAGAATCTCACCCCGGGACAACATGGAAAACAGACAAATGGACTCCTTTTTTTTCAAGATTAAAGCTTTCGGCAACATAAATTTTCTCATGAGATATAATATTTTTGAGGATATGGTGTCCATGCTGAAACTTCCACCATGATACATGGCTTTGGTTGGCGGCCCAATGCTCTACTCTAACAATATGCATACTCCAATCATATTAAATCATGGTAAATCACCCTTACTTCAGACAAGATGAACATGCATAGTAACCCACGTGATATTCAACGAGAGATGTGGCAGGTTGATGGCTTCCCCACTAAACATGGTTACAGCACAACAAGCAACTTAAAAGAGAAAAAGTGCACAAGTGAATACTACTCAACATTTTAGTCCATGAGCAACAAAATAAATTATTTGAAGAGTTTTTAATGCTAGCACATGAATAACTCACAAAGAAGTGGCAATGAAATACCACATATAGGTAGGTATGGTGGACTCATTTGGCATGTTTGGTTCTTGGTGGTTGGATGCACAAAAAGTATTCCTCTTAGTGCAAATGAAGGCTAGAAAAAGATAGGATGCGACCAACTAAAGAGAGCATAATGACCATAATCATGCATAGCGACAAAATTAATATTAACCAAAGCATAAAGTGATCTAACAAGTCAAAAACTAAATGATCATGAAGGCAAAGTGACTGGATGTAGTCATAACATGGTTTAAACATGCGCCAAGTCACTCGAATAAATTATTTGAAGAAGAATTTTTACCACTTTACATGCTTTTCTAGGCTAATAACAATGCATGAAACTTAAATGGCACAAAACACAATCTTTAGTTGTTTGAGACTAGTCATGCAACACAACATTTACTGAGCATATAGTAAGAATCACATCAAACATGGCATGAAAAAGTCTAAGCCTCACTAAATATGCTTTTATTTGCATCACATACCTATATAGTAATTTTTATGCATCCATCGCCAACCAAATAAATGAAAACACTCTCATATATGATAAATAAGAAAATGACCAGAGAGGTATTCAAACATGAATCATCCAAATAAACAAGCTCTGAACATGATATGAGTGAAAAACTCAGAGCTAAACGAAGTAGATGCAAACTAGAACACTAGAAATGAAGAAAACATGAAAACTATAGTGTCTAGTGCAAACAGCGGAGCGTGTCTCTCTCCCAAAAAAAATATGATGAGTCCAAATTTATTGAAAAGTAAACAAACTAAAGAAAACACACAGCAAAAATAAAGACGCTCCAAGAATAGCACATATTACATGAAGGAATAAAAATATAGCACATTGAAAACTGACCTGGTGCATTTGTTTAATGAAGAGGGGATGCCTCGGGGCATCCCCAAGCTTTGACGCTTGTACTTCTTGGATACTTCTTGGGGGTCCAGGGGACATCCCCAAGCTTGAGCTTTTGTCCATGCTTCATCTATAGCATCATTCTGTTGGAGAACGTAGCATAGAAAACAAAAAAATTCCTACCGCGAGAACGCATTCCAAGCCAAGATGCAATCTAGAAGATGGGAGCAACGAGGAGATCATCGAGACTCACCCTTGAAGATTTCCAAAGCCTACAAGATGAGGCTCTTGTTGCTGCGGTAGACGATCACTTGCCGCTTGCAAAGCGCGTAGAAGATCTTGATCACGGCGCCACGAACGGGCGGCACCTCCGTACTCGGTCACACGTTCGGTGTTGATGAAGACGACGTCCTTCTCCCCGTTCCAGCGGGCAGCGGAAGTAGTAGCTCCTCCTTGAATCCGGCAGCACGACGGCGTGGTGGCGGTGGCGATGGAGAACTCCGGCGGAGCTTCGCTAAGCATGCGGGAGAGGTGGAGGAGAGAGGGGCCGGGCGGCTAGGGTTTGGGAGAGGGGGTGGCCGGCCTCAAGGGGTGCGGCCAGCTTGTGGCTTTGTGGTGGCCGGCCCCCTCCCCTATGCCCCTCATTATATAGGTGGAACCCCAAGTGTTGGACTACAAGTCTTCGAATAAGACCCGAACCCAAAACCTTCCATGTAGTAGGGAAACCTACCCAAGGTGGGATTCCCACCCAAGTGGGATTCCCACCCTTCCATGTGGGGGGGTGGCCGGCCCCTATGGTGGAGTCCACTTGGGACTCCACCCCTCTTAGGGTTGGCCGGCCATGGTGGTGGAGTCCCTGCGGGACTCCGCCTTCCAAAGTGATTTCTTCCGGACTTTTCTAGAACCTTCTAGAACCTTCCATAAATGCACCGGATCATTTTCAAACATATAAAATGACTTCCTATATATGAATCTTATTCTCCGGACCATTCCGGAACTCCTCGTGATGTCCGGGATCCCATCCGAGACTTCGAACAATAGTTCGAACTCCATTCCATATTCAAGTTCTACTATTACAACATCAAACCTTAAGTGTGTCACCCTACGGTTCGCGAACTATGTAGTCATGGTTGAGATCTCTCTCTGACCAATAACCAATAGCGGGATCTGGAGATCCATAATGGCTCCCACATATTCAACGATGACTTAGTGATCGAATGAACCATTCACATACGATACCAATTCCCTTTGTCACGCGATATTTTACTTGTGCGAGGTTTGATTATCGGTATCACTCTATACCTTGTTCAACCTCGTCTCCTGACAAGTACTCTTTACTCGTACCGTGGTATGTGGTCTCTTATGAACTTATTCATATGCTTGCAAGACATTAGACGATATTCCACCGAGAGGGCCCGAGTATATCTATCCGTCATCGGGATGGACAAATCCCACTTGTTGATCCATATGCCTCAACTCATACTTTCCGGATACTTAATCCCACCTTTATAACCACCCATTTACGCAGTGGCGTTTGATGTAATCAAAGTACCTTTCCGGTATAAGTGATTTACATGATCTCATGGTCGAAAGGACTAGGTAACTATGTATCGAAAGCTTATAGCAAATAACTTAATGACGTGATCGTATGCTACGCTTAATTGGGTGTGTCCATTACATCATTCATACAATGATATAACCTTGTTATTAATAACATCCAATGTTCATGATTATGAAACTAATCATCTATTAATCAACAAGCTAGTTAAGAGGCTTACTAGGGACTCTTTGTTTGTTTACATAACACACATGTATCAATGTTTCGGTTAATACAATTATAACATGGTATATAAACATTTATCATAAACATAAAGATATATAATAACCACTTTTATTATTGCCTCTTGGGCATATCTCCAACAGTCTCCCACTTGCACTAGAGTCAATAATCTAGTTTACATTTGTTAAGATATAACACCTTGGCCTTCCGGTGCTTTATCATGTTTTGCTCACGGGAGAGGTTTTAGTCAACGTATCGACATGCTCAGAAACGTATGTATTTTGCAATTCATTTGCGTCTTCACGCATCAATCATTTTCCAAATGAGTTGGCATTTATCGTATATGTTCGGTCTTCTGGTGGAACCTTAATTCCGCGGTCTGAAATATGTCACTAATATTGTCATACACAATATAGCTTCAAAGTTCTGACACTATCGAAACTACACCAAGTTCTCAAAAGAACTTCTTGACTTAACATCCTCAATCATTGTCAAAACAATGACATACTCTACCTTCTTTTGTAGAATCCGTCACAATATTTAGAACTCTTCTAAATCTAGCATTGTGCTACCTTTTAAACAACACTTAGCCTAATTTGAGATTGAAATTTTATTTTTATATGTGACAAAACCAATATCGGTGCAACACCTTACAGCGATTTGTTTGTCATTTCTCCATACAAAACTATTTATATATCCTTGGTTCTTCTAAAGTACACAGGGATATATTACTGTTTTTCCAATGATCATCACATGAATCATTCTGGTATATGCTCCTAACATTTTAGAGCACAGGACATCTGATTGTGTACATATTAATTGTGATCTAAATCACTCATGTGTTTTTACTCATTGAGTGTCAGATACACTCAAGTCTTGTTAAAACTCATGATAAGAACATTTTCTTAATATTTCTATATTGAACTACTTCAATATCCTTTCTATGTACTTTGACTTAAACTTATTATGTGTTTCAATCTATCTTCATAGATCTTGACACTAAATATGTTTTAGTCCATATTCTTTCATTGAAGTTAATTCTCAATGAAACTTTTTATAATCAAGTATATAATTACATTATTTATAACCAACTATATGTCACCTACATAAAGTATTATAAATATGTCTCAGCGCTCCCACTTAATTTCTTGCAAATGCAAGCATCTTCATCGTTTCTGATGAAATCAAAAACTCTTTGACTATTTCATCCGGTGAAGATTCCAACTCCGTGATACTCACTTCATCCAATTGAAGATCGTATACCTATCTATTATTCCACGGACTAGCAAAACTCTTGGTTGTATCTTGTATACACCTTTTAATACACACTTCTGTTAAGTAATGTATTTTGCCATCCTACTAGCATATCTCATAAAATAAATATGTAGCGATTACTAGAATAATCCACATAGACTATAAGCATTGCTACGGAAGATCTAATCTTATCGTAGTCAACTCTTTGAACTTTGTCGTAAACAACTTTTCGACAAGTCGAGCTTCTTCAAGGATATAGCATCCAAGTCCATCATTTTTATAGATCCATTTACTTTCAAAAAGTATTCACCTATCTTGGATTTCATGGTGCATAGCCATTTTAACGGAGTCAGGGCCCATCATAACTTCTTTGTTTGTAGTTGGTTTATCATTGTTCAAAATCAATCCTTTGTCCACAAATCATTTATTTGATCACAAAGTAAACCATACCTACAAGGTTCAATATGTACTTCGATCTCCATGGCTAAAACACTTTGTAGTCATGGGAGCCATGATCGTCGTGGCCGCTTCCGGAACCAATTCCAATGCTGCGCTACTCTGATCATTATGCTCAGGTTCGAGTTCTATTGTCATCCCACTCAAATACTTCACTAGAAACAATTTCTTGGAAATAAGTAAGAAACATCGACAAACACTTTTGTCTTTGTTTCCATGGTGGAAGAATTCCCAATTAATTCTTTGGGATAACCAACAAAGACATTCATCCGATTTCGGTTGTAAACTTATTTACCTTATGCTATGCATACCAAAATTTAAGAGATGACTATTAGGTTTCATACCCATGCCATAACTCGTATGGTGTCATTTCAACGGATCATGATGATGCTCTATTCAGTGTAAAAGCGGTAGTCTCTAAAGCATAATCCACAAAATTATAATGGCATCAATATTTTATCTCATCATTGATCCAACAAGATTTGGATACATCTCTCGGATACTCCATCATCACTATGATACTCCAAGAAACGTGAGTTGTAGAACAACTTCATAACTCTCTTAGATGTTCACTAAAACTCGTAATTCAAATATTTCCACTATGATCCAATCATAGATATTTGACTTTTTCTATTACGATGATTTCCACCTCATGCTGAAATTTATTTGAATCCATTCAAATGTTTCAAACTTCTTCCTTATCGAATATATACATATATACTCAATTCATTGTTGGAAGTTTTTCATGAAGTAGAAGAATCTCCCGCACACAACTATGTCCAGTGAAGCACATACATCATCATGTATTTTTCCACTAAGTTAGTTGCCCGTTCAACTCTTGGCCTATGAACGGTATTTTAGTCATTCTCTTTAGAAAAGATTTGCAAGCGCCAAACGATTCAAAAATCAAATGACTCCAAAAATCCATTTGCATGGAGTTCCTTCATGCGTTCCTCTCTAACATGACCTAAATTGCGGTTCCACAAATAAGTGGAATTCAAATCATTTGCCTTATGGCATTTTAGCGTCAGTGTTTATGTATGTGTGTTTTCACCATTAAGATTTATAATAACTTATCCATCGTACATGGAGTAATGTCATAATTTGAACAACTCATTGTTTTCATTTGACCAGAGCAAAATAACAATTATTAAGTTCTTTATTATAAATTCTAAGGGCTAGATAGAATGCCAACGACGAACATAATAACACTTTATTTTTGTTCCAGACGTGCATTTCTATCATATTCCTTGTCAGTCACTTAGGCCATTGTATTCTTGTATTGCGTTGTTTTGTATGACACTTCATACCAACCAATATGGTACTAATACCCAAGAATTTCATTGTGTAACCAAACTAGGAATATAGCCATAACATGTATCTCATTTATATACAACTGAGCTAGACTTTCTAGTCTTTTCTTTTCTTTCTGCCAAAATATCTTTTGTAGTTTCTCTTTTAGCTTTCCTCATTATTCAGAGAACACTTCACCTTCAATAACTTCTAGGTTTGTTGGTCAAATACCAATAACCTTGAGGTTCTTACTTTGAAGTTTATCATCATATGACAAATGTTCCAGATTTCACTATTAGTAACTTTGTAATATGATGAACAATTTCACTCATAATTTTATCCATCAATTCATGACGACTTTTCGAGACCATGTCTGTACATGCTAGGCTCGTAAAGTTTAACCTCAGTATTCGCATGTGCAAATCTGGCTTGCACCCGTTGTATGTACACGTAGAATCTATACCTCAGTATTCGAAACGACGAGTCTTAGCAACGGTGCATACTAAGGACGATCATTTCATGGATATGTGAATATCGTTAGTGCCCCAATAGTTGGAGGATTGGGACGCCTTGCGTCTTCAACCTTCGTACATTCCCATAAAACTTATGAGTTTATGTAGTCTCACCAAATTATACTCTATCATCTTGCAATAAGGTCTTAGATATCATATATATCTCATACCTTGATTATTTCCGAAAATTAAATTTTCAGCTCCTTACTTTTCAAACAGATTTGAACTTCAAGTTTTACGGAGACAAGATAACTTTAGGTACTAATTGAAACCATAGTTCTTTGAATCAACAATGTGAGTTTTACTAAAAGTTTGCAATAGGACTTAATCATTTCTTGATTCTTTAACAATACGGTACCGATCCGTAAAGTTTACTTGTCAGATTTTAACAGTATTTCTATCTCAATAACAAGACTAGCGCTTGGAAGAAAACGGATGCCAATACTACAAAATTAATTCAAAATACTACTCAGACTATGTTCATGATAATTAGTTCATGTTTTAATCTAATTACTAATGAACTCCCACTTAATACAACATCCCTCATAGTTGTTAAGTGGTACACGATCCACATCCACTACACCAAAACCGATCATCACGTGAGATGATGTAGTTTCAATGGTGAACATCAACATGTTGATCATATCATCCATATGACTCGTGTTCAACCTTTCGGTTTCCGTTGTCCCGAGGCCATGTCTGTACATGCTAGGCTCGTCAAGCAAACCCAAGTATTCCGCGTGTGCAACATGGCTTACACCCGTTGTATGTGAACGTTGAGTCTATCACATCCGATCATCACGAGATGCTTCGAAACGACGAACTATATCAACGGTGCATACGAGGGGAGAACACTTTATTATCTTGATATTAATGTGAGGGATCATCTTATAATGCTACCGTCGCGTTCTAAGCAAAATAAGATGCATAAAGGATTAACATCACATGCAATTCATATGTGATATGATATGGCCCTTTAGTCTTTGCGCCTTCGATCTTCATCTCCAAAGCACGGACATGATCTCCATCATCAACGGGCATGATCTCCATCATCGTCGGCGTAGCGTCAAGGTCCATGGCGTCGTCTTCATGATTGTTCACCTCATGTAGTAACTATTACAACTACTTTGAAATACTACTCAACATGAAATTTAAAGACAACCATAAGGCTCCTGCCGGTTGCCACAATACAATAATGATCATCTCATACATATTCATCATCACATTATGGCCATATCACATCACCAAACCCTGCAAAAACAAGTTAGACGCCTCTTACGTGGTTTAGGGTTTTCGAGTAAGATCTAATCTACCTACGAACATGAACCACAACGGTGATACTAGTGTTGTCAATAGAAGAGTAAATTGAATCTTCACTATAGTAGGAGAGACAGACACCCGCAAAGCCACTTATGCAATACAAGTTGCATGTCGAGCGTGGAGCAAATCTCATGAACGCGGTCATGTAAAGTTAGCCCGAGCCGCTTCTTCCCACTATGCCACAAAGATGCAAAGTACTCAAACTAAAGACAACATAAGCATCAACGCCCACAAAACCATTGTGTTCTACTCGTGCAACCATCTATGCATAGACACGGCTCTGATACCACTGTAGGGATTCAAAGCATAGAAAACAAAAAAATTCCTACCGCGAGAACGCAATCCAAGCCAAGATGCAATCTAGAAGATGGGAGCAACGAGGAGATCATCGAGACTCATCCTTGAAGATTTCCAAAGCCTACAAGATGAGGCTCTTGTTGCTGCGGTAGACGATCACTTGCCGCTTGCAAAAGCGCGTAGAAGATCTTGATCACGGCGCCACGAACGGGCAGCACCTCCGTACTCGGTCACACGTTCGGTGTTGATGAAGACGACGTCCTTCTCCCCGTTCCAGCGGGCAGCGGAAGTAGTAGCTCCTCCTTGAATCCGGCAGCACGACGGCGTGGTGGCGGTGGCGATGGAGAACTCCGGCGGAGCTTCGCTAAGCATGCGGGAGAGGTGGAGGAGAGAGGAGGCGGCTAGGGTTTGGGAGAGGGGGTGGCCGGCCTCAAGGGGTGCGGCCAGCTTGTGGCTTTGTGGTGGCCGGCCCCCTCCCCTATGCCCCTCATTATATAGGTGGAACCCCAAGTGTTGGACTACAAGTCTTCGAATAAGACCCGAACCCAAAACCTTCCATGTAGTAGGGAAACCTACCCAAGGTGGGATTCCCACCCAAGTGGGATTCCCACCCTTCCATGTGGGGGGGTGGCCGGCCCCTATGGTGGAGTCCACTTGGGACTCCACCCCTCTTAGGGTTGGCCGGCCATGGTGGTGGAGTCCCTCCGGGACTCCGCCTTCCAAAGTGATTTCTTCCGGACTTTTCTAGAACATTCTAGAACCTTCCATAAATGCACTGGATCATTTTCAAACATATAAAATGACTTCCTATATATGAATCTTATTCTCCGGACCATTCCGGAACTCCTCGTGATGTCCGGGATCCCATCCGAGACTTTGAACAATAGTTCGAACTCCATTCCATATTCAAGTTCTACTATTACAACATCAAACCTTAAGTGTGTCACCCTACGGTTCGCGAACTATGTAGTCATGGTTGAGATCTCTCTCTGACCAATAACCAATAGCAGGATCTGGAGATCCATAATGGCTCCCACATATTCAACGATGACTTAGTGATCGAATGAACCATTCACATACGATACCAATTCCCTTTGTCACGCGATATTTTACTTGTCCGAGGTTTGATCATCGGTATCACTCTATACCTTGTTCAACCTCGTCTCTCGACAAGTACTCTTTACTCGTACCGTGGTATGTGGTCTCTTATGAACTTATTCATATGCTTGCAAGACATTAGACGACATTCCACCGAGAGGGCTCGAGTATATCTATCCATCATCGGGATGGACAAATCCCACTTGTTGATCCATATGCCTCAACTCATACTTTCCGGATACTTAATCCGACCTTTATAACCACCCATTTACGCGAGTGGCGTTTGATGTAATCAAAGTACCTTTCCGGTATAAGTGATTTACATGATCTCATGGTCGAAAGGACTAGGTAACTATGTATCGAAAGCTTATAGCAAATAACTTAATGACGTGATCTTATGCTACGCTTAATTGGGTGTGTCCATTACATCATTCATACAATGATATAACCTTGTTATTAATAACATCCAATGTTCATGATTATGAAACTAATCATCTATTAATCAACAAGCTAGTTAAGAGGCTTACTAGGGACTCTTTGTTTGTTTACATAACACACATGTATCAATGTTTCGGTTAATACAATTATAGCATGGTATATAAACATTTATCATAAACATAAAGATATATAATAACCACTTTTATTATTGCCTCTTGGGCATATCTCCAACACATTCTTCCTCCCTACACTTGAAAACTTCCTTCACACAAAACTCAGAAATTTTTATTAGCGACATTAGTGCAATACAAATATTGGAAAACCAACATGGTTCAAGTATAACAAATGCCAAAACACATTCAGATATCATGCTATTGTAACTCTACTCTTATGTAAGCTCTCTGATCAAAAGAACTTAAAAAGAAAACAGCATATAGAAGCATAATGCATAACATGGCAGATTCTGTCAAAACAGAACAGCAAACAGTAATTGATTTTTCGCGATTTGTTTCGTCGCTCATATCAAAAAACTTTGAACTAACGAAAGTTAGATAATTACGTGGGGCATAAGCACAAACATTAGCAACTCATGGTGACAGTCTGATTATTTGATATAATTTTTCTCACGACAGATCTTGAAACGGAAACAGGATTTGCAAATTCCCCAAACAATATCTTTCTTAAGCTAGAGGCAATTCTTGGCACAAACATGACAAGGAGAGGTTATTACGGTAGTAATAACTTCCAAGACTCAACAAAACAGTAAATAACAGGAATAAAATTGGGTTATCTCCCAAGAAGTGCTTTTCTTTAGCGCCTTTAAGCTAGGCGCAGAAAAGGTGTTGCATTAAGTATTATCAAGTGGAGGCGCATCAAGATTGATAGTACAAATAATCTCAACAAGACATTCAATCTTATCTATAGTGATTTTAGAATCCCCTCTCTCAACATCTTCAATGGGACTACTAACATCAAATAAATTTTTAGGCACTACCCATTCATAATTCTTTTCATAAGCTTCATGAATCCCTAAAATTTTCATAGGTGATGCCGCTCTAAATTTTTCAGGGCCAGTTTTAATGTAGCTAAATATATCAGTAACATCAATACTAGATCCTGACATGTCAAAGCGATCAAATATTTTCCTTGCTTCTATGGCTTCATTTTTAAATTTTCTAAGCAAGGTTTCAAGAATAAACTCCTTCTTCTCTTTGTTTTCTATTTCATCAAGATTGAGAAACATATATTGTAGGAATGGGTGGAGACTAATAAACTTACTTTCTATCATCATAACCAAGCAAAACATAGAGGTTTCATAATCAGGAGCAAATTCAGCTATATATTTCTCTTTAAGCCCTTCATATTTACTAACATGATCAAGGAATTCCGCAATATTATTTTTCCCAGCTATAGAACCACTACCAATCAGTAGGTCCTTCAGAGCAAACTTAGGAAACATAATGAACAAAAAGAAATAGTAACTATATAAAGTAGACTATTTTTTTTGGGTTTTGAGTATAAAATGCAACAAAGTAAATGCAGTAAGGTAAACTAATTTTTTATTTATTTTGGGTATATAATGCAAGACAAGCAGAAATAAATATGCAAACAAGTGAAATAAAATATGCAGCAAAAACAACTAACAAAACGAAATGGTTGAGAGTGAGAGACTCCCCTTGCAGAATTGCTTTCTTCCCTTGCACAGAAAAGTGTTGTTGGTGCAGGAAGAAAATTGCTGGCTCTGAAGTTACACACCTCCCCAGCAACGGCTCCAGAAAAAGTGCTTGATGGCGCTAACTTAACACACCGTTGAGGAGACCCCAAGAGGAAGATGAAGCAGCATAGTTGGCAAGTTTTCCCTCAGTTTGAAACCAAGGTTTAATCAATCCAGGAGGCAATGTATTCTTCAGTAGGTTGTCGCGTCCCAATATTTGCTCTGGCGCTTGCAAATATCAGTAGCAACGTGGAGACCTGCACACAAACAAACACAACACTTTGCCCCAACAAATTTTAGTGAGTTTGTCAGGCTCACCGGCTTTTGCTGGCAACCAAGGATTAAACGTATCGAATGGGAGACCGATGTTTGCGGAAAGTAAACAGAGAGCTTTGTAGGAAATAACAGTGAATGAGGAAATAGAACCGGGATCCATAGTTCACTAGTGGTGTCTCTCCATTAAAAGATAACATGTTGGGTAAACAAATTACAGATGGGCAATTGACAAACAGGCATAAATTTACTATGATGAGAGCGTAAACTTATTATTAAATATGTGGGCATTACAACAATATACATAGACCGCCATCCAACTGCATCTATGACTAATAGTCCATTTTCAGGATTGCATCCGCGACACCCTCCAATATTAAGTTGCAAGCAACAGACTATCGCTTTAAGCAATGTGTGTAAAGTAAGCAATGATACTACCCTAGAATAGCACACCGCTGTTTTGTCCCTAGTGGCAACATCACATCTAGAACCGTAGAGATTGCTGGCACTTCTCATGATTTACTAGAGGCATGAACCCAACTATCGAGCATAAATACTCCCTCTTGGAGTCAATAGCAACTACTTGGCCAGAGCAACTACAAGAGACGGAGAGCATGCAAGATCATAATTAAAATAACATAAACTCACATATGATAATAATCACTATTCACCGGATCCCATCAAACCAACATCATAATATTACAATTGCATAGTCTTGATCATGTCAGTCAGCTCACAAGACTAAATCAGGAACGCGATCCCTACGAGGCCACAGGCTGGCCCGGCGAGGCCGCGTACCCTTGTGGAGTTCCTGGCAGCGGCGAAATCGCGCTCGGACGCCCTGATGCAGACTCCGGCTGTTTGACGGAGACTGTTGGCGCTGAACTTCCAGCCACGGTGTAGCTCAAGGATCGCGGGACAACTCTGGTGGTCCGAACATGGAGATGAAGGCGGTCGAAACCCGATGCGCAAGCTAGGTCTGCTCACTAGGGATGAGGCGCCGTCGGAGGCTGCCCTGGAGGCCTACTAGAGAAAGTTTGAGCTTCCGATGACACATGACATGATGGAAGCGATAGCGGAGCTGTATGGGTGGACGTTGGATACGATCAGAGGGTGCTCCCCACCGCTCCTGGGGATGTCGGGTGGTCGCCTCGTTGCGGCTTGACCTCCGAGGTGTCATAGGGTGTTAAAGTAGTTCCTATGTCGTACGAACCAAAGATGTTTATCTGCAATGTGCGAGGTCTTAACGACGGCGCACGGGTGTTAGGAGTGTAGTAGGCACCACGGGTGCATCGATTGTATGCCTTCAGGGAGACTAAGCTAGTGGTTGTAACCCTTGCTATCTAATGGAAACGCTTGGAGCGAATTTTGATGCTTACATATGCTTACCAGCGACTACTACACGGGGTGGGGTGATTGTGGCCTGGTACAGCAGGTTGGTGCAGCTTGATAGCGCACATGTTAACGCTAACAGTGTCACGGCCAAGGTGACCCCATTGAGTGGGGTGCCGCCTTGGTGGTGGCTGCCCTGCGTGTATGGCCCGCAAGATGAGGCTGACAAGATCGCATTTCTCTCCGAGCTTCGTGCCGTTCGTGCGGCCCACCCTGGGCCTTGGGCCCTGTGTGGAGACTTTAGGATCTACCGCGACGAAGATAAGAATAATGGTAACCTGAATCGGAGGATGATGGGACGGTTTAGGCGCTTCCCGAACGACTGTGAGATCAAGGAGATCAATCTTCATGGGCGATGGTACACGTGGTCGAACGAGCGACAGACCCCCACCCTCGTCAGGCTCGACAGAGTGTTTATCACGGCGGCATGGGAGGAGCTCCACAACAGCTGCTCCTTGCGCTATTTAGCGACGGTTGTAGCGGATGATACATCCCAAACGTATCTATAATTTTTGATGCTCCATGCTTATTTTGTTACAATTCTTATATGTTTTATGTGCACTTTTCCATACTTTTTAGAATTTTCTGGGACTAACCTATTAACGCAGTGCCGCAGTGTCAGTTCCTGTTTTCTACTGTTTTTGTGTTTCAGAAAAGTTGTACATGAAAGTTTCTCGGAATTGGACGAAACAAACGCCTAGAGTCTTATTTTTCCGGGACGAAGACGGAGACAGAAGGACACGTGCAGGAGAGCTACCACGTGGCAGTACACAGGGCAGGTGCGGCCCCACCCTTGGTCGCGCCTGGCCCATGTACTGGCGCCTCGTCGCCTCGTTTGCTCGGCCCTTCCGCCTATTTATTCCTCGTATCGGGAAAACCCCTAGGACGAGAGCCTCCATCCACGAAAAGTTCCGCCGCCGCCGTCAACCAAAACCCTAGTTCGGGAGGGTTCTGCAGTCCATCCCGACACCCTGCCGGAGAGGGAAATCACCGTCGGAGGCCTCTACATCGCCATGTCTTCATCCGAGGTGATGCGTGAGTAGTCCTCCACGGGACCATGGGTCCATAGCAATAGCTAGATGGTTGTCCTCTCCTTGTTGTGCTTCATGTATAGATCTTGTGAGCTGCCTACATGATTAAGATCATCTATTTGTAATTTCTACATGTTGGTTTGATGTGGATCCGATTTATAGAGAGATTGCTTTGGTTGAGATTATGTATTATGTTATTATGATCTTGCATGCTCTCCGTTTCTAGTAGATGCTCTGGCCAAGTAGATGCTAGCGACTCCAAGAGGGAGTATTTATGCTCGATAGTGGGTTCATGCCTCTGTTTAACCATGGGAAGTGACCTTGTTCTCTACGGTTGTAGATGTGGTGTTGCTACTAGGGAGAAAACAACGGTGTTCTATTCAAGGGTAGTTTCATCATTTACTTTACACACATTGCTTAAAGCGATAGTCTGTTGCTTGCAACTTAATACTGGAGGGTGTCGTGGATGCAATCCTGAAGGTGGTTTATTAGTCATAGATGTAGTTGGATTACGGTCTATGTATATTGTTGTAATGCCCGCATACTTTCATAGCATGTATTCTGCACCAACCATTAGCGTAGAATCTCTGTTTGCCAATTGCCCATCTGCAATTTTTTTACCCAGCATATTTATTTTATTGGGGAGGCGCCTCTAGTGAACTATGGACCCCGGTCCTTCTTCTTTTAATTGCAATCTTCTACAACATTTTCCTGTTCTGTTCTCTGCAAACAATTCTTCTTCCACACGGTTCGTTTAATCCTTTGTTTTCAGCAAAACCACTGAGCTTGACAACCTCGCTGAAAGTTGGGGACAAAGTACTTGGTTGTTTGTGTGCAGGTCTCCACGTTGCTGCTGACGCCGGCAGTGCGTCCTGCCACGAGTTGGTTCGCAACACCTCGGGAGAGAACGTTTTTCTCCTACTGGTCGATAAACCTTGGTTTCTTGCGAGGAAAACTTCGTGCTTTGTGCTCATCATACTGATGACCCACAAGTATAGGGGGTGTATCGTAGTACTTTCGATAAATAAGAGTGTCGAACCCAACGAGGAGCAGAAGGTGTTGACAAGCAGTTTCGATGAAGGATTCACTTTAATGCTCACAGACAAGTTTTTAGGGGGTTTTGATATAGCAGATATATAAAGTACAAGTAAATAAAATGCGAGAGTAATAATTGCAGCGAGTGGCCCAATCTTTTTTAGCACAAAGGACAAGCCGGTTTGTTTACTTATAATGACCAAACGTTCTTGAGGACACACGGGGATTTTAGTCTAGTGCTTTCGCTTCATATAGTTGATTAATCTTCATTGTTTTGATAAGTGTTGTGTGGGTGAACCTATGCTAATGCACCGCCCTTCCTAGGACTAATACATACTTGTGATTATACCCCTTGCAAGCATCCGCAAATACAAGAAAGTAATTAAGATAAATCTAACCACAGCCTTAAACTCTAAGATCCTGCTATCCCTCCTGCACCGATATACTAACGGGGGTTTAGGTTGCTGTCACTCCGGCAACCCTACAATTAGCAAACGAATACAAGATGCACTCCCCTAGGCCCATAAAGGTGAAGTGTC
The DNA here is from genome assembly GCF_022539505.1 of Lolium rigidum. NCBI lineage: Eukaryota > Viridiplantae > Streptophyta > Magnoliopsida > Poales > Poaceae > Lolium > Lolium rigidum. The sequence goes on from NC_061512.1 coordinate 43,239,545, forward strand.
ATGTAGTCGACGTTCACATGACACCACTAGAAGAATAACACCACAACTTAAATATCAAACCATTAAATATTACTCAACATAGTTCACTACTAACATTTAGACTTCACCCATGTCCTCAAGAACTAAACGAACTACTCACGAGACATCATATGGAACATAATCAGAGGTGATATGATGATGAATAACAATCTGAACATAAACCTTGGTTCAATGGTTTCACTCAATAGCATCAATAACAAGTATTAATCGACACCGGGAAAGTTTCCCCTATCAAACAATCAAGATTCAACCCTAGATGTTACAGCGGTGACGAGATGCAGCGGTGGAGATGGCGGTGTAGATGGTGGAGATGATGATGATGATCCCAATGATGTCCAGCTCGATGACGGTGGCGATGGCGTCGATTTCCCCCTCCGGGAGGGAATTTCCCCGGCGGATTCCTGCCCGCCGGAGAGCTCTTTTCTCTCTGGTGTCTCTCCGCCCCGCAGAGGCGGCTATGTCTATTCTCTGTATCCCCCTGTGCCTTAGGTTTTCGGGACGAAGAAGTACGCGAAGGAGAGGCGGCCGAAGGGGGCTGTGGGCCCCTGATACGTCGCAAACGTATCTATAATTTCTGATGTTCCATGCTACTTTTATTACAATACTTGAATGTTTTATACATACTTTACAACATTATTATACATTTTCTGGCACTAACCTATTAACAAGATGCCGAAGTGCCGATTCTTGTTTTCGCTGTTTTTGGTTTCAGAAATCCTAGTAAGGAAATATTCTCGGAATTGGACGAAATCAACGCCCGGGGGCCTATTTTTACATGAAGCTTCCGAGAAGACCGAGGGGAAAGGAAGTGGGGCCACGAGGTGGCCACACACCGAGGCGGCGCGGCCCGGGCCCCGGCCGCGCGGCCCTAGTGTGTGGGCCCCTCGCGTCGCCCCCGACCTACCCTTCCGCCTACAAATAGCCTTCGTCTCGAAACCCCCTGTACCGGGAGCCACGATACGGAAAACATTGCTGAGAGGCCGCCGCCGCCAGTCCCATCTCGGGGGATTCAGGAGATCGCCTCCGGCACCCTGCCGGAGAGGGGAATCATCACCGGAGGGGCTCTACATCATCATGCCCGCCTCCGGATTGATGCGTGAGTAGTTCATCCTTGGACTATGGGTCCATAGCAGTAGCTAGATGGTTGTCTTCTCCGCTTGTGCTATCATTGTTTAGATCTTATGAGCTGCCTAACATGATCAAGATCATCTATTTGTAATGCTACATGTTGTGTTTGGCGGGATCCGATGAATATAGAATACTATGTTAAGTTGATTATCAATCTATCATATATGTGTTCTTTATGTTCTTGCATGCTCTCCGTTGCTAGTAGAGGCTCTGGCCAAGTTGATACTTGTAACTCCAAGAGGGAGTAATTATGCTCGATAGTGGGTTCATGCCTCCATTGAATGCTGGGACGATGACGAGAAAGTTCTAAGGTTGTGGATGTGCTTGTTGCTACTAGGGATAAAACATCGATGCTTTGTCTAAGGATATTTGTGTTGATTACATTACGCACCATACTTAATGCAATTATCTCGTTGTTTACAACTTAATACTGGAAGGGGTTCGGATGATAACTCTGAAGGTGGATTATTTAGGCATAGATGCATGCTGGATAGCGGTCTATGTACTTTGTCGTAATGCCCTGATTAAATCACATAGTAAGCATCGTTGATATGTATTGAATCTTTATTTGTCAATTGCCCGCCTGTAATTTGTTCACCCAGCATGCTAGTTATCTTATTGGAGAGACACCTCTAGTGAACTGTGGACCCCGGTCCATTCTTTTACATCTGAATACATTCTACTGTTCTTAGTGTTCTTTGCAAACAAACACCATCTTCCACTCGATACGTTTAATCCTTTGTTTTCAGCAAGCCGGTGAGATTGACAACCTCACTGTTACGTTGGGACAAAGTACTTTGATTGTGTTGTGCAGGTTCCAAGTTGGCGCCGGTTTCACTGGTGTTGCGCCGCACTACATTCCTCCACCAACAACCTTCACGTGCTTCTTGGCTCCTACTGGTTCGATAACCTTGGTTTCTTTCTGAGGGAAAAACTTGCCGCTGTGCGCATCATACCTTCCTCTTGGGGTTCCCAACGGACGTGTGCTTTACCGTCACAAGGAAGTTGTTGACTACACGCCAGCAGCAACTTTTTCTGGCGCCGTTGCCGGGGAACTGAAGAAAAGTTACACCACAGAAAATTGCCTCCCACGGCAACAACACTTTTTCTGGCGCCGTTGCCGGGGAGATCAAGACACGCTGCAAGGGGAGTCTCCACTTCCAATCTCTTTACTTTGTTTTTGTCTTGCTTTACTTTACTTTATTTTCTGTCTTGTTTGCTTTATATCAAAAACACAAAAAAATTAGTTACTTGCATTTAATTTATTTTGTTATCATGTCTAGTCCTGTACTTGTTTTTGTTTCCACTAGTTAGGCTTAATGGAAAACAACAAAAAAATTAGAGATCTTTACGAACTATATCTTGAATTAGGACATGATGTGTTTGAAGAGAAAATTAAAAAACCCATGAAACTTTGTTTGCAAAATAGTTGTAGCAATGTTATTAGCATGAACTCTTTGAACACCATTATTGCTAAAGCTATGGAAGAATTTAAGCTTGGGGAAGCTGGTTGTGATATTTTTAGTCCCCCAAGCATGGAGGAGAAAATTTACTTTGATGATACTTTACCTCCTATATATGATGCTTGCAATGATGAATATGATATTTTCAGTCCACCTACTATTGAGGATAAAATTAATTATGATTACAATATGCCTCCTATATATGATGATAATGGTGATGAGAATAATAATGATAGCTATTTTATTGAATTTGCTCCCACTACAACTAATAAAATTGATTATGCTTATGTGGAGAGTAATAATTTTATGCATATGGCTCATGACAAGAATGTTTTATGTGATAGTTATATTGTTGAGTTTGTTCATGATGCTACTTGAAAGTTATTATGAGAGAGGGAAACATGGTTATATGCATCTTAATAATATTAAGTTTCCCCTCTTTATGTTGAGAATCTTGAAATTGCACTTGTGTTGCTTTTCTATGCTTGCCACTTTGTTCTTCATGAATTTATTTGTGTACAAGATTCCTATGCATAGGAAGCGGGTTAGACTTAAATGTGTTTCGAATTTGCTTTCTGATGCTTTCTTTTGCTTCAACTCTTATTTCTTGCGAGATATCACTGAAATTACTTGAGCCCATCTTAATGGCTATAAAGAAATCACTTCTTGGGAGATAACCCAAGTTTTATTTTATTTACTGTATTGTTGAGTCTTGGAAGTTGTTCACTACTGTAGCAACCTCTCCTTATCATGTTTTTGTGCTAAGTAAAGTTTCTATGTTAAAGTTGATGCTATATTTGGGATTGCTGCGCAGAAACAGCATTGCTATCTGTCACGAATTCTCGCAGAGCTCCCTGTAAAAAAATCGAAAAAATCTGCAAATTTACGAGCGTGATCCTCAGATATGTACGCAACTTTCATTAGTTTTGGGTTTTTCCATTTGAGCAAGTTAAGTGCCCCTGCCAGATTCATTTTTACGGACTGTTCTGTTTTTGACAGATTCTGCCTTTTATTTCGCATTGCCGCTTTTGCTATGTTGAATGAGTTTCTTTGTTCCATTAACTTTCAGAAGCTTTGTGCAATGTCCAGAAGTGTTAAGAATGATTGTGTCACCTCTGAATATGTGAATTTTGATTATGCACTAACCCTCTAACGAGTTTGCTTGAAGTTTGTGTGGAGGAAGTTTTCAAGGGTCAAGAGAAGAGGATGATATACTATGATCAAGAAGAGTGAAATGTCTAAGCTTGTGGATGCCCCGGTGGTTCACCCCTGCATATTTTAAGAAGACTCAAGCATCTAAGCTTGGGGATGCCCAAGGCATCCCCTTCTTCATCGACAACATTATCAGGTCACTTCTAGTGAAACTATATTTTTATTCCATCACATCTTATGTTCTTTACTTGGAGCGTCGGTTTGCTTTTATTTTTGCTTTGTTTTGAATAAAGTTGGATCCCACCATTCTTATACTGGAGATATTACGCTCCGCTTTTTCATATGGAACACTTGTGTTCTTAATTGTGCTTTAATGTTCATGGCGAAGGCTGAAATTGCTTCGTTAAATTGCTATTTGGTTGGAATCAGAAAATGCTGCATATGGTTTGGATTAACTTGGCAATTGTTTGAGCTCTCATAGATCATGTTTAAGCTCTTGCATCATGTAGTTTAACCTATTAATGAAGAACTACCGTAGAGCTTGTTTAATTTGGTTTGCATGATTAGTCTCTCTAAGTCTAGATATTTTCGGGTAAAGTGTTTTGAACAACAAGGAAGACAGTGTAGAGCCTTATAATGCTTGCAATATGTTCTTGTGTAAGTCTTGCTGTACCTATTCATACTTGTGTTTGCTTCAAACAACCTTGCTAGCCCAAACCTTGTACTGAGAGGAAATGCTTCTCGTGCATCCAAACACCTTGAGCCAAAACCCATGCCATTTGTGTCCACCATATCTACCTACTATGTGGTATTTTTCTGCCATTTCAAAGTAAATTATTTGAGTGCTACCTTTAAAATTTCATTCCTTTACCTTTGCAATATATAGCTCATGGGACAAATAGCTTAAAAACTATTGTGGTGATGAATATGTAGTTATGTGTCTTAATTCTTATAAGTTGCTTGTTGAGCGGTAACCATGTTTCTGGGGACGCCATCAACTTTACCTTTGTTGGATATCATGTGAGATGCTATGCATGTTCGTCTTGTCTGAAGTAAGTGCGATTTCATGATCAAATGGTTTGAGTATGCATATGTTAGAGAAGAACATTGGGCCGCTAACTAAAGCCATGTATCATGGTGGAAGTTTCAGTTTGGACATACAACCTCAATCTCTTATGAGAATATTAAGCTGTTGTTGAATGCTTAAGCATTAAAAGAGGAGTCCATTATCCGTTGTCTATGTTGTCCCGGTATGGATGTCTAAGTTGAGAATAATCAAAAGCGAGAAATCCAATGCGTGCTTTCTCCTTAGACACTTGTACAGGCGGCATAGAGGTACCCCTTTGTGACACTTGGTTGAAACATATGTTATGCGATGATAATCCGTGTCTTCCGAGCTAAGTAGGACAAGGTGCGAGCACTATTAGTACTCTATGCATGAGACTTGCAACTTGTAGGAAATATTATGCATAGCACATATGAATTATTACTACCGTTGACAAAATTGTTTCTATGTTTTCAAAACAAAAGCTCTAGCACAAAAATAGTAATCCATGCTTCCCTCTGCGAAGGGCCATTCTTTTACTTTATTGTTGAGTCAGTTTACCCACTTCTTTCTATCTTAGAAGCAAACACTTGTGTTAACTGTGTGCATTGATTCTTACATGTTTACTTATTGCACCTATTATACTACTCTATGTTGACAAATATCCATGAGATATACATGTTACAAGTTGAAAGCAATTGCTGAAACTTAATCATCCTTTGCGTTGCTTCAATGCATTCTACTTTGAATTTATTGCTTATGAGTTAGCTCTTATGCAAGTCTTATTGATACTTGTTTGAAAGTATTATTCATGAAAAGTTTTGCTATATGATTCATTTGTTTAGCCATTATCTTTGTTAGCAATCTTTTGTTCAGATCACTCCATTCATCTCATATGCTTTACAATAATGTTGATCAAGATTATGTTGGTAGCATGTCACTTCAGAAATTATTTGTGTTATCGTTTACCTACTCGAGCGAGGACGAGTAGGAACTAAGCTTGGGGATGCTTGATACGTCGCAAACGTATCTATAATTTCTTATGTTCCATGCTACTTTTATTACAATACTTGAATGTTTTATACATACTTTACATCATTATTATACATTTTCCGGCACTAAACCTATTAACAAGATGCCGAAGTGCCGCTTCTTGTTTTCTCGCTGTTTTTGGTTTCGAAATCCTAGTAAGGAAATATTCTCGGAATTGGACGAAATCAACGCCCGGGGGCCTATTTTTACACGAAGCTTCCGGAAGACCGAGGGGAAACGAAGTGGGGCCACGAGGTGGCCACACACCAGGGCGGCGCGGCCTGGGCCCTGGCCGCGCGGCCCTAGTGTGTGGGCCCCTCGCGTCGCCCCCTGACCTACCCTTCCGCCTACAAATAGCCTTCGTCGCGAAACCCCCTGTACCGAGAGCCACGATACGGAAAACATTACTGAGAGGCCGCCGCCGCCAATCCCATCTCGGGGGATTCAGGAGATCGCCTCCGGCACCCTGCCGGAGAGGGGAATCATCACCGGAGGGGCTCTACATCATCATGCCCGCCTCCGGATTGATGCGTGAGTAGTTCATCCTTGGACTATGGGTCCATAGCAGTAGCTAGATGGTTGTCTTCTCCGCTTGTGCTATCATTGTTTAGATCTTGTGAGCTGCCTAACATGATCAAGATCATCTATTTGTAATGCTACATGTTGTGTTTGGCGGGATCCTATGAATATAGAATACTATGTTAAGTTGATTATCAATCTATCATATATGTGTTGTTTATGTTCTTGCATGCTCTCCGTTGCTAGTAGAGGCTCCGGCCAAGTTGATACTTGTAACTCCAAGAGGGAGTAATTATGCTCGATAGTGGGTTCATGCCTCCATTGAATCTGGGACAGTGACAGAAAGTTCTAAGGTTGTGGATGTGTTGTTGCTACTAGGGATAAAACATCGATGCTTTGTCTACACGCCAGCAGCCCCCTCCCCACAAGGCGGCGCGGCCAGGCCTGGGCCCGCGCCGGCCTATGGGGGGCCCATGGCGGCCCTCCTCGGTCCCTCCTTTTGGCTGGCTTCGTCTTCTGGAAAAATAAGATGTTCTGTATAATTTCTGTCAATTGTTGATCTTCAGAAATATGGTGTCCTGACGGTGCTTTTTCCAGCAGAATCCTGACTCCGGTGAATAATTCTCCATAATCATGAAACATGCAAAATAGGTGAAATAACATAAGTATCATCTCTAAATATGAAATATATCAATGAATAACAGCAATTTATGATATAAAATAGTGATGCAAAATGGACGTATCAACTCCCCCCAAGCTTAGACCTCGCTTGTCCCCAAGCGAAACTGAGCTCAATAAACAAGACCACATGTTTATGGAGTGAAGAGTCGATAAATAAAATACGGACAAGAAGCATCATATTGATTCACACAAGATATTCTAGTAAACATCCTCCTCATATAACTCAACTTGAAATAAGTAAAGAGAAATCACAAATAGAGGTGCATAGGAAATCATAAACGGTTATGGCAAACTTTGTTCTTGGTCAGAGAACTATTAACGGATTGTACTTATCTTCTAAGCAAAGCTTTCATATCAGAATTTATATGGCAGGGCTCTCATCCTTAATCATAACAATCTCCTCATAATCATTGATAACTTTCAAAGTCATATTCATTCAGATAAAATTTGTACTAAAGAAGAAAGCATAAAAGACATGATTAACTAGATCATAGCATAAATGGTTGGATCACAACAACTCAATTGCTTGCTTAAGATAGAGGGAAATGGGTTTACTGACTCAATCATAAAAGTAAAAGATAGGCCCTTCGCAGAGGGAAGCAGGGATTAAATCATGTGCTAGAGCTTTTCAAGTTTTGAAATCATATAAAGAGCATAAAAGTAAGATTTTGAGTGGTGTTTGTTGTTGTCAACGAATGGTAGTGGGCACTCTAACCCCCTTGCCAAACAAACCTTCCAAGAGCGGCTCCCATGAAGGACGTCATCTCAGCTACCAGCAAGGTAGATCATCCCCCTTCTCTTTTTTTTACACATGTATTTTAGTTTTATTATGGATGACACTCCCCCCAACCTTTGCTTTCACAAGCCATGGCTAACCGAATCCTCGGGTGCCTTCCAACATTTCTCATACCATGAAGGAGTGTCTATTGCAAAATTAAGTTGCTTACTGATAAATCAGGGCAAAACATGTGAAGAGAATTATTAATGAAAGTTATTAATTGGGGCTGGGAACCCCGTTGCCAGCTCTTTTTGCAAAATTATTGGATAAGCGTATGTGCCGCTAGTCCATTGGTGAAAGTCCGCCCAACAAGATTGAAAGATAAAACACCACATACTTCCTCATGAGCTATAAAACATTGACACAAATAAGGAGTAATATGGTTTTAATTATTTAAAGGTAGCACATGAAGTATTTACTTGGAGTGGCGCAAAGTACCACATAGTAGGTAGTTATGGTGGACACAAATGGCATGGGTTTGGTCTAAGGTTATGGATGTATGAGAGGCATTCCCTCTCAATACAGGTATTTGGCTAGCAAGGTTGGGTAGCAAGCATAAGAGTTGAGGGAAACAAACAAATATACATGTGATAGAAACAATCATGCATCTTTCTCGTAAGGACAAGCAATTTTAACTTCAGAATACTAAACTCATTAGCAGAAAGATAATAAAGTAATATATCTACATGTACTTCCCTTTTCTATTTAAACATCAGAGTATTGTTGCTACTGACCAATGCTAAGTTTGCCAAAACCAAATAGATTTACTTGATGCTCCCAAAGTGATATCAATACTAATGTCAAGAGTGATCATATAACAGAAATTGCAAACTAAAATAAGGTGTGCAAAAAGTAAATGATAATACTTCTCATTAATATTCCATAACGATAACTCACACCAACGGATACATAGATAACCAAGTAAGAGAGATACTTCTACACTGCAAACTATTCTATATGATAACTTCCCTACTCATGATATGACACTACTTGATAGTAAAAAGGTAAAGATAGTGATGATGTGATACCGCGGCACCCCCCCAAGCTTGGAACAAACCAAGGGGATGCCAATACCAGTGATGAATTACTCCTTCGGTGGCGATGGTGATGGATTCTTCTCGACAAGCTTCTTAACAAGTTCCTTTAGGTCCTCAATCTCATAAGTGAGGTTGTGAATCAGCTCCGAGTTGTGCTCAACGCGGTTCATGAGTATGTCAGACGGCGAGTCCCAACTCTTAGAGTTGTTTCCCCACCCTTCAGCTTCAGGTTTCATCTCTCCTGCAGTGTTAGAACGATCTATATCCCAACCACTAGGCAATACTACCTTGGGAGTCCTTTCAATTTGACGACTATAGATTAGAGTGCGGAAAGGGTTGTCAATGCCTGGAGGAGATGTCCTTGGAGCTAGGAAGCGACGTGGAACTCCTCCCCCGGTGGCGATCTGTGCACTTCTCTTGGTGTTGGACGGATTTGCTATCACGCCAATGCTTGCAATGGTGGCGCGCGGGTGTACTCGCGGAATTTCCTCCACTTCTCCCTCATCCTCGCTCTCGACTTCTTCCTTCAATTCGGGGTCTTGAATATCTTCCTCCAAAGGCCCCTTGTCTTTGTTGTTGGAGACCATGGTGCTTCTAGATCAAAAATAGATCCTCTCAGAAAACAGCTCGAAACAAAACACGACGAGAAAAAGATATACGGACCTCTGGGGATCCGGGGGATTATATAGCAAATGTTTTTACCACAAAAGGAAGGTTCCAGGCCGAAAACGAGTGGAAACGGGACGCCGAGGGGCTGTCCCCATAGGGCGGCGCGGCCAGGGTGGGGCCCGCGCCGGCCTATGGGGGAACGCCCTCGTGCGTCGCCTCCACTCCGTCTCGGTCTCATAATTTTTCATATTTTCCATAAACAGCAGAAATATTGTTCGGAAAGTTAAACGCGGACTTTTTATTACTAAAACGGTTACCTATTCAAAGTCGAATTCTGCAGAACTGTCAATTTGGTTTTTGATGAAAGCTTCCGGAGTCATCACTTGAATAACATCAATATCTTCATTATAAGAATCTCCAGAAATATAATGCTTGAGTCTTTGTCCATTCACTACTTGTGTGGCATTACCTTGCAGAGAACTAATTTTAATTGCCCCTGAACGATACACCTCCTCAATGACATATGGTCCTTCCCATTTTGAGAGTAATTTCCCTGCAAAAAATCTGAGACGAGACCGATACAATAGGACTTTATCTCCAACAATAAATTCTCTTTTAATAATTCTTCTATCATGCCACTTCTTAACTTTCTCCTTAAAAAGCTTAGCATTTTCATAAGCTTCACTTCTCCATTCATCTAAAGAACTCAATTGTAGCAACCTCTTCTTACCGGCAAGTTTAAAATCTTTATTAAGTTCTCTTACAGCCCAATAAGCTTTGTGCTCTAATTCTAAAGGTAAATGACAAGCTTTTCCATAAACCATTTTATAAGGAGACATTCCCATAGGATTTTTATAAGCAGTTCTATAAGCCCACAATGCTTCCTTTAACTTACTAGCCCAATTCTTTCTAGATTTATTAACAGTCTTTCCCAAGATAGATTTAATTTCTCTATTTGATAATTCTACTTGCCCACTAGTTTGAGGATGATAAGCTGATGCAATTCTATGATTAATACCATATTTGGCAAGAGTTTTTCTAAAACCACCATGAATAAAATGAGAACCTCCATCAGTCATAATATATCTAGGTACTCCAAATCTAGGAAAAATAACATCTAAAAGCATTTTTAAAGAGGTCTCACCATCAACACTTTTTGTTGGTATGGCTTCTACCCATTTAGTAACATAATCAACAGCGACAAGTATATGAGTGTTACCTTCTGAAGAAGGGAAAGGACCCATGAAGTCAAATCCCCAACAATCAAATGGTTCAATAACAAGAGTATAATTCATAGGCATTTCATTGCGTCTAGAGATATTACCAACTCTTTGACATTCATCACAAGATAAGATAAACTTCCTTGCATCTTTAAGAAGTGTTGGCCAATAAAAACCTGATTGTAGAACCTTTTGCGCGGTTCTATCTCCGGCGTGATGTCCTCCATAAACACTCCCATGACACTTACTCAATATCTCTTGTTGTTCATATTCTGGGACACATCTTCGCATAATACCATCCACTCCTTCTTTATATAAGTGTGGGTCATCCCAAAAATAATGCCTAAAATCATAAAAGAATTTTCTCCTTTGCTGAGCTGAAAAGGTCGGAGGCAAGTACTTCGAAACAATAAAGTTAGCATAATCAGCATACCAAGGACTATCTCGCGAGCTCACCTTTATTACAGCCAATTGTTCATTTGGAAAACTATCATTAACAGGAATAGGATCATAAGAAATATTTTCCAATCTAGACTAATTATCAGCAACGGGATTATCGACACCTTTCCTATCTACAATATGTAAATCAAATTCTTGCAAAAGAAGCACCCATCTAATAAGCCTTGGCTTAGCATCTTTCTTTTCCATAAGGTACCTAATTGCAGCATGATCAGTATGAACTGTGACTTTTGAATCAACAATATAGGATCTAAACTTGTCACATGCAAAAACTACGGCTAATAGCTCTTTCTCAGTTGTAGCATAATTTCTTTGAGCAACGTCTAGAGTTTTACTAGCATAATGAATAACATTTAATTTTTTATCTACTCGCTGTCCAAGGACAGCACCTACAGCAAAATCACTAGCATCACACATAATTTCAAAAGGCAAATTCCAATCAGGAGGTTCAACTACAGGAGCAGTTGTTAAGGCTTTCTTTAGAGTTTCAAAGGCTTCCTTACAATCATCATCAAAAACGAAAGGTACATCTTTTTGAAGAAGATTAGTAAGAGGCTTTGAAATTTTAGAGAAATATTTAATAAATCTCCTATAAAAACCAGCATGACCAAGAATACTACGAATACCTTTAACATCCCTAGGATAGGGCATCTTCTCAATTGCTTCAACTTTAGCTCTATCAACTTCAATACCCCTCTCAGAAATTTTATGTCCCAATACAATTCCTTCATTAACCATAAAGTGGCATTTCTCCCAATTAAGAACAAGGTTAGTTTCTTCACATCTCTGCAAAACTTTATCAAGGTTTCGCAAGCAATTATCAAAAGAATTCCCATAGACGAGAAAAATCATCCATGAATACCTCAACAATCTTTTTACAAAAGCCATGAAAAATAGCAGACATGCATCTTTGGAAAGTAGCAGGAGCATTACATAAACCAAAAGGCATACGCCTATAAGCATAAGTTCCATAAGGACAAGTGAAAGTTGTTTTCTCTTGATCTTTAGCTCTAACAGCAATTTGTGAAAACCTAGAATAACCATCAAGAAAGCAGAAATGAGTATTTTTAGAAAACCTTTCTAACATTTGATCAATAAAAGGTAAAGGGTAATGATCTTTCTTAGTAACTTTATTAACTTTTCGAAAATCAATGCACATTCTATACCCTACAACTACTCTTTGAGGAATGAGCTCATCATTATCATTAGGTACAACAGTTATTCCTCCCTTCTTAGGAACACAATGCACAGGACTAACCCATCTACTATCAGCAATATGATATATAATACCTGCTTCAAGAAGTTTT
>NC_061512.1:43252113-43288318 GCF_022539505.1 Lolium rigidum
CTTGGGCATCCCCATGCTTAGACGCTTGAGTCTTGTTGATATATGCAGGGATGAACCACCGGGGCATCCCCAAGCTTAGACTTTTCACTCTTCTTGATCGTAGTATATCATCCTCCTCTCTTGACCCTTGAAAACTTCCTCCACACCAAACTCGAAACAACTCATTAGAGGGTTAGTGGACAATAAAAATTAACATGTTCAGAGGTGACACAATCATTCTTAACACTTCTGGACATTGCATAAAGCTACTTGGACATTAATGGATCAAAGAAATTCATCCAACATAGCAAAAGAGGCAATGCGAAATAAAAGGCAGAATCTGTCAAAACAGAACAGTCCGTAAAGATGGATTTTATTAGGCCACCAGACTTGCTCAAATGAAAATGCTCAAATTGAATGAAAGTTGCGTACATATCTGAGGATCACTCACGTAAATTGGCATAATTTTCTGAGTTACCTACGGAAAATTAGACCCAGATTCGTGACAGCAAAGAAATCTGTTTACTGCGCAGTAATCCAAATCTAGTACTTACTTTACTATCAAAGACTTTACTTGGCACAACAAAACACAAAACTAAGATAAGGAGAGGTTGCTACAGTAGTAAACAACTTCCAAGACACAAATATAAAACAAAGTACTGTAGCAAAATAACATATGGGTTATCTCCCAAGAAGTTCTTTCTTTATAGCCATTAAGATGGGCTCGGCGGTTTTAATGATGCACTCGCAAGAAATAGTATGTGAAGCAAAAGAGAGCATCAAGAGGCAAATTCAAAACACATTTAAGTCTAACATGCTTCCTATGCATAGGAATCTTGTAAATAAACAAGTTCATGAGGAGCAAAGTAACAAGCATAGGAGGATAAAACAAGTGTAGCTTCAAAAATTTCAGCACATAGAGAGGCGTTTTAGTAACATGAAAACTTCTACAACCATATTTTCCTCTCTCATAATAACTTTCAGTAGCAACATGAGCAAACTCAACAATATAACTATCACATAAAGCATTCTTATCATGAGTCTCATGCATAAAATTATTACTCTCCACATAAGCATAATCGGGAGCAAATTCAACAAAGTAGCTATCATTATTATTCTCATCAAGTGTAGGAGGCATAGTATAATCACAACAAAATTTACTTTCCATAGTAGGTGGCATCAAAAGACCACTATCATTATCATCACAAATAGGAGGCAAAGTATCATCAAAGAAAATTTTCTCCTCAATGCTTGGGGGACTAAAAATATCATGAAAACCAGACTTCCCCAAGCTTAGAACTTTCTATATCATTATCAACAATGGTGTTCAAAGCGTTCATACTAATATTACTACCAGACATGCAAATAAGATTTCATAGGTTTTTTAATTTTCGCATCAAACAATCCATGTTTTAATTCAGGAAATAGAATAAGAAGCTCATTGTTGTCCATTATGCCAAACTAGTGTAAACAAGAAACAAAAAGATGCAATTGCGGGATCTAAAGGAAATAGCTTTGAGCACACACACGACGGCGCCGGAAATATACTTTACACGAGACCGTAGTATGAGTGCCTTTTTACCTTTCCTCCCCGGCAACGGCGCCGGAAAAGTGCTTGATGTCTACGGGAGCTTCTATTCTTGTAGACGGTGTTGGGCCTCCAAGAGCGAGAGGTTTGTAGAACAGCAGCAAGTTTCCCTTAAGTGGATACCCAAGGTTTATCGAACTCGGGGAGGAAGAGGTCAAAGATATCCCTCTCATGCAACCACTGCAACCACAAAGCAAGAAGTCTCTTGTGTCCCCAACACACCTAATAGGTGCACTAGTTCGGCGAAGAGATAGTGAAATACGGGTGGTATGAATAAGTAGTAGCAACGGCACCGGAAGTGCTTTGCCCGGGACGAGTAAACAAGCAGTAGTAACGCAGCGATAGTAACGCTAGTAGTAACGCGAGTAAAACGAGTAAACAAGCAGTAGTAACTCAGCGAGTATTTAGGGACAAGGCCTAGGGATTACACTTTCACTAGTGGACACTCTCAACATTGATCACATAACGAACAGATAAATGCATACTCTACACTTTTGTTGGATGATGAACACATTGCGTAGGATTACACGAACCCTCAATGCCGGAGTTAACAAGCTCCACAATAATGCTCATGTTTAAGTAACCTTATAGTGTAAGATAGATCAATAGACTAAACCAAGTACTAGCATAGCATGCACACTTGTCACCTTCATGCATATGTAGGAGGAATAGATCACATCAATATTATCATAGCAATAGTTAACTTCGCAATCTACAAGAGATCATGATCATAGCATAAACCAAGTACTAACACGGTGCACGCACTGTCACCTTTGCACACATGCGGGAGGAATAAACTACTTTAATAACAAATCACTAGAGTAGCACATAGATAAATTGTGATACAAAACATGTTGCAATCTTAAAGAGATATAAATAAGCACCTCACTATGCCTTTCAACATTGAGTAAGTATTCGTGAAATATGGCCTACGAGACCCACACGGTGCACACACTGTCACCTTTACACACGTGGGACAAGGAGTCTCCGGAGATCACATAAGTAAAACTCACTTGACTAGCATAATGACATCTAGATTACAAGCATCATCATATGAATCTCAATCATGTAAGGCAGCTCATGAGATTATTGTATTGAAACACATAGGAGAGAGATGAACCACATAGCTACCGGTACAGCCCCGAGCCTCGATGGAGAACTACTCCCTCCTCATGGGAGCAAGCAGCGGTGATGAAGATGGCGGTGGAGATGGCAGCGGTGTCGATGGAGAAGCCTTCCGGGGGCACTTCCCCGCTCCGGCGGGGTGCCGGAACGAGAGACTCCTCGTCCCCCGGATCTTGGCTTCGCGATGGCGGCGGCTCGCGGAAGGTTTTCGTATCGTGGTTCTTCGCATCGGGGTTTTCGATCCGGGGGCTTTATATAGGCGAAGAGGCGGCGCGGAGAGGGCTGACAGGGGGGCCACACCATAGGGCGGCGCGGCCCCCCCTGCGGCCGCGCCGGCCTATGGTTTGGTGGGCCTGTGGCCCCCTCCGACCTCTCGGTGTGTTCGGATGCTTCAGGGATTCTAAGATCTTTGGCGTTGATTTCGTCCGATTCGAGAATATTTCGTTACTAGGATTTCTGAAACCAAAAACAGCGAGAAAACGAGAAGCGGCACTTCGGCATCTTGTTAATAGGTTAGTTCCAGAAAATGCACGAATATGACATAAAGTGTGCATATAACATGTAGATAACATCAATAATGTGGCATGGAACACAAGAAATTATCGATACGTTGGAGACGTATCAAGGATGTGCGGAGACTACAGGAATCTGAACAATGTCACAATCAAGAACAAGTATCCACTTCCAAGAATACAAGATCTATTTGATCAAGTTAGAGGAGCGGGAGTCTTTTCCAAGATTGATCTAAGATCCGGTTATCACCAGATAAAGATCAAGAAGGAAGACGTTCCGAAAACTGCCTTTGTTTCAAGATATGGACATCATGAATATCTTGTAGTTCCATTTGGATTAACCAATGCCCCAGCAATATTCATGAATCTCATGAATAATATCTTCATGCCATATCTAGACAAGTTTGACATCGTATTTATCGATGATATTCTGATATATTCCAAGAACAAGGCAGAACATGCCGAACATTTGAGGTTAGTGTTGCAAACACTAAGGGAACATCAACTTTATGCCAAACTTAGTAAGTGTGAATTTTGGCTAGATCAAGTAGAATTCCTTGGCCATGTCATTAGTAAAGATGGAATAGCTGTTAACCCGAGCAAGGTAGCAGCAGTTCTAGAATGGGAAGCACCCAAGACTGTCAAGGAAATCCGAGGATTCCTAGGAATGGAAGGATATTACCGGAGGTTCATTGAAGGATTCTCCAAAATAGCAGGACCAATGACGAAGCTGTTAAGGAAGAATACACCATTCGTGTGGTCAGAGGAGTGTGAGAAGAGTTTTCAAACTCTAAAAGAGAAACTCACCACAGCACCGGTGTTAGCAGTTCTCGAAGTTGGCAAGGATTACACCGTGTCTCTGCGACGCATCCAAACATGGATTGGGTTGTGTACTCATGCAAGATCGGAAAGTGATATCTTATGGATCGAGGCAACTCAGACCTCATGAAGTGAACTATCCAACACATGACTTGGAATTAGCAGCAGTTGTATTTGCACTCAAAACATGGAGACATTTTCTCTATGGAGCTAAGTGTGAACTCTATACAGATCATAAAAGCCTCAAATATTTCTTCACTCAGAAGGAACTCAACATGAGACAGAAAAGATGGCTAGAATTGATTAAGGATTATGACACTGACAATCAATTACACTCCGGGGAAGGCTAATGTTGTAGCGGATGCCCTGAGTAGGAAGAGTACCGGAGGAGTGGAACAAGAAATATCACCGGAGTTGAGGAAGGAAATAAGTCAAGCCCAAATACAACTTTGGGAGAAGGAAGCCCATGAAGGATTATCGGCGTTGCAAGTAGCCGATGAGTTGAATGTCAACCTGAAAAATGAGATAATGATGGGTCAGCTGGATGATCTATTCATCGTGGAGGAGATGAGAAGGATAGATGAAGGAAGACCATCAGAATTTCACCGTGGAGAATCTGGATCATTATGGTTCCAGAAAAGGATTTGCGTTCCGGATATTGCTGAAATTAAGGAAGTAATACTCCGGGAAGCTGATCAAACACCATATTCCATACATCCGGGAAGTACAAAGATGTACATGGACTTAAAGGAACTATTCGGTGGAATAACATGAAGAGGGAGATAGCACAATATGTGGCGAGAATGCCATACACTGCCGAGAGTGAAGGCTGAACACCGGAGTCCGGCGGGGAAGTTACAACCTTTACCTATTCCGAGTGGAAATGGGAAGAAATAGGGATGGATTTCATCACCGGACTACCCATGACTAATAAAAAGAAGGACATGATATGGGTAATCGTGGACCGGTTGACGAAAAGTGCACACTTTTTAGCGGTAAATCAGCAAGATAAAGGAGAGAAACTTATCGATCTTTACATCAAGGAGATCGTGAGTAAGCATGGAGTGCCTAAGAAGATCGTGTCGGATCGAGGATCCGTGTTCACATCAGCATTCTGGAAGCAACTTCACGAAGCTTTAGGATCCAAGTTGGACTATAGTACCGCTTATCATCCCCAGACAGGTGGACAAACCGAGAGAACCAACCAGATCTTAGAGGATATGCTTAGGGCTTGTGCCCTAGACTTCGGAGGATCATGGGAGGAGCAGTTACCACTAGCAGAGTTTTCATATAATAATAGCTATCAAAGTAGCATTAAGATGGCACCATTTGAAGCTCTCTATGGAAGAAAGTGTAGATCACCGATATGTTGGTATGAAGCTGGAGCAAGCAAGGAGTTCAACCCTGATTATGTTAAGGAAAAACAACAAATCATTGACCTTATCAGAGACAGGCTTAAGATAGCTCAGAGCCGGCAAAAGAGTTACGCAGACCAGAAGAGGAGGACATGGGAACCACAAGTTGGAGACATGGTTTATCTTAAGGTAAGCCCGATGAAAGGACTCCAGTGATTTGGAGTTAAAGGAAAACTCAGTCCTAGATATATAGGACCTTTCAAGATGCCGAGTCGGAACCGAGGTTTAGCCTTTGAATTGGATCTACGGGAAGGCTAGCACAAGTTCACAATGTATTCCATGTGTCGCAACTCAGGAAATGTTTAAAGACCCCAGATGAGCCAATATCACATGCTGAGCTCGAGTTACAACCAGATTTGACTTACATCGAAAAACCAGCCAAGATTCTCGAGGAAAGCTGGAAACAACTCAGAAATAAAGCGATCAAGTATTGCAAGATACAATGGAAGCATCACCCCGAGAGGGAAGCCACATGGGAAAAAGAGGAAGACCTGAGGAAAACATACCCCGAGCTGTTCAGGTATTACAACCACAACTTCGGGACGAAGTTTTCTTTAAGGGGGAAGGATGTAATGTCCCGGGTTTAGAGACGATCGAGGGATAGATTTTAGAAAGGGATGTGCATTGCATTGTAATTTACGGGGAAATTTCGCGCTTTTAAACAAAAAGCTGCATCGAAAGGGGAACAAGTTTCTCTCTCGACACCTTACGGGGTTAGGGTTTCGAGAGTGTGACAAACTTGCTTCTTTCTAATTAAACTAGGGTTTTGAGAAGAGAGGGGAGAGTTTGCATCCTAACTTAAGTTGCATGATTGAATTCAAACTTAAGTTGAATTTGAATTTCAAATTCAAACCTCAAATAAATATCTCATAAATTCAATTGTGAGGAAATTCATTAAGTAAATTATAAATAACAAACATTATGAACAATAAAAAAATAAAGACAAGCTCATTAGAGAAAACCTTGAGCTTTATTGATATTCACACAAAATACAATGTCAATTACAATATCCAGAATTGAGATATAAATTTACAACACATTACAAGAATTGGAGAAATAGAATATTAAAAGAAAAAGAAAAGAAAATGACAAAGTAAATGATCTATCCTAAATTCTATAAGATGAGTTAATCTTCATCTTGATCATTCCAAAGTTCCCTGCACACAAACACAACAAAAAGAGATTATGCCAAGTGGTAAAACCACTTGGCAGGTTAGTAGAAGAATGAAATTGAGTAGATATGGATCAGCTCTGCCGAGCTGATCATCTCTCAGCCAAGTTACAAGCCAGATACCAAGAATGTGCACACACACACAGCTAGGCTGCTCACACAGCAGTGTGCATGCAGCACACCACACACACACAGCTGGTGAGTCACCAACAGGCTGCCGGGCCTTGTTGTCGACCGAAGGTGGAGAGGGAGATCATATAAAAACCTCTCCAACAGTGAACCCTAGATCATTCATCGACAGGCAGCTTGGTAAGTCATCAGAGAGCAAGAACACTTAGAACAGGAAGAACACATAGCTAGAACCCTCATCCAGGAACAGCTCAAACAAGGAACTGTCTCCTGTTGAGAAGTAAACCATGGAGTAGATCAAGCACAAGCCACAAGGAGGAGCAGGGCAAGCTAAGAAATCAGCACGAAGCAAAACCTCTACACCAACACACTATTTCTAGGAGCTGGAGTGAGGTATACACCTTAACATGAACAAACCGGATGGTTTTGTTCATAAATTACACAAGCATGATCTCCAAGCACACCAACAAGGGTAGAAACCCTATATGTGAGTCATCATATGGCTACTGGCCAAAATGGTGCAAGTGAACAAGAGAGAAACAAATAGGAAAGCACCCTGGGAACATTGGCTATGCCAAACCAGTGACATAATCAAAGAAATCCAACAAGGGATAATCCTATCTAGCTAGTCAGTTTCACTTAGCACCTATAGCCACTACACCATCAGACAGATAGACTATCAAGTGTCTATTCATGTTTATCAACATCAAAGGAAACTGGAAAAACCACAAGGATTCTTCCAGTAAAGTATTTCCCAAATCACAGCAAGCCAACACATGTGGGAGCTACCCTAACAGCAAGGAATTGCTGTCAGAGCCACCTCAACCACTACACCAAATTCCACAGAAAAGCCATGCACTAATATCATCACCCATATGGGTTCAAAAAGGAGCCAGGGTACACAACTGAGTGTTGGCATCCATCTAGCCCTGTCATAATTAATTGGATGATCACAACTGCAAAGCAGCTCACATCACTTATCCACTACAGTATAATTCAGGCAAATACAGATAAGTGAACTAAACAAACAAATCAAAGCACCAGGGCTTTGCAGTGATCCAATGGATCACTGCCAGCAACAGCAGTTGCTTAAGCCAACCACAGTACACACCAGGATAAGCCTGTATGAAGCACAAACATCACTGGTGAACACCAGTGAGTCACAGAGAGGAGCACACACTTGCTCACAAGCAAGTAATGATCAATTGATCATCAAAGCATCACTAACTTTTGCTACAGATCACTATATAGTATCATCACAAGGCCCAGATAAATAAATTAACCATATAATTGAACAATTGCATCATAGATAAGTGAATAGAGCATTATAATTGTATCCAGAAGCACTCCATCAAGGGATGGAGCTGCCAAGTCAGTAACAATGCTCAATTGAGCATGATCATGAATTATAGCACAAAGATAGCACACCAGGAGCACTGGCATTTGCCAAAGGCAAGGATCATGCACCATGATCAAGCCAGGGAGTAGTAATTGCTCACCCAGGAGAGTCAGGAGCAAGATAGCAGCAGCAGTAACAAATGAATAAAGCAAAGCATCACAGTATGCTCCTGAGCAAGAGTTCATGAGTTGCAACGACAAGCTACGAGCACAATAGCATAGCACGGCAGCCGAGAATCCATGGCAATTGCACGGCGGCGGCATACGCATAGCGGTAGCTAGCACGAGCACTAGGGCTAGCTTGGCACAAGGCACACAGGGCGCGAAGCAACGGCGGCACGGCGGTGCCGGCATCTCCATGAGGAGAGGCAGGCTTGTAACTAGAGCATGGCATAGAGGAGGAGGAAGAAAGGGAGAAGATGGAGGCGTACTAACACTGGAGCAGCGCGACGGCGTCACCATGGCGGTACGGCGGCACAGCCTGGCCACGGCAGCGCCAAGCCATGGCCAAGCCAGGCGGTCGCCGAAGCACGGAGGCTCCAGCACAGGCACGACGAGGCACACGGCCTCGGCACCAGGAGCATCGGCGGCGGCGAACTCGCCGCAGCACACCACGGCAGGCGAGCAGAGACGATGGGGAGGCGTCGAGGAAGCGGCGAAACACAGATCGGCGCGGTTGATCTGAAGCGCCGTCGAACGGCGGATCAGATGCGCCGCATCTCGCCGGCGGCGATAGCCGGAGTCGGCCGGAACAATTCGGCGAAGGGAGCGGCGACGCGCGCGTCGCCGGAGCGAGAAGAGAATTAGGGTTCGAGCGAGGGGGGCGACGAAGCGACTGGGTCGGTTGGACCGAGCCCACTGGGCTGGTCCAACCTAACCAGCTCGACCGCCTGACAGGTGGGCCCGAGGGGTATTTTGGACATTTCCAAAATACCCATTTAAATGAAAATTTCCAAGATTTTATAAAATAAAACACAGCTCTAAAAAAATAAGTAAAAATATGAAAATTAATCAGCATAAAATTCTCTACCCAAATAAAATATCAAAGAGAATTTTTGAAGACAATTAAGAATAAGTCCTATTTTGATGATTTAAATAATCATTTAAATCACACACCTAATTTTCTTTAATGAAAATAAGTCCACTAATGCATTTGGACTTTAAAAACACCTTGACAACATTTCAAGGTTGTATTTTACTTTAAATCAAGTATTCCCAAATTATTCTTAGTACTAACCTCTTACATGAAATAATAACGACATCGGAAGGGGGGAACAAACCCTAAAAAATGGAATCATGCATAATTGCTTCTTTAACCATTGCCCTTATCGGACAATGATGCTATTTTTCAGAACCAGAGGACAAGGGTCAGTCCATACCTTCCAACTGCAAAACTTTGCAGTGTTCAGGCAAGTTCATCACTTGCTCATGTCATTTGATTATTTCTATCAAATTACTTGCAAAGTACTATGATTATCACTATTGCATAAAAACCAAAACCACTACTTTCATAATTATGAATATGACTATGTGGTGGGCAATGGAACCATGGATTGTGTTGATATGGTGGAGGTTCCATTGCACGGGTTTATATCCATCTAGGATTAAACAACAAATGTCGCAGGTGATTCTTGTGCCGTAATACCCGTGTTAAACATAAGATCCGGAGTGGGACGGAGTAGTCAAAAGTGTTTCCACCTCTCGTTCATCAACGGATGCGCTTACGCGTAGACGGTTGTATCTTGCGGAGCAATTGGTGGGTGGGGAGCCCCTTCTAATTCCCCACGGTATAGCTGTTGCTTACCGTAGACGGTTGCTGCTTGCGGAACAATTGGTGGGTGGGGATCCCCTTCTAATTCTCCACGGTAATGTGGTCTATGATGGGTTGCAGCTACCGGCGTAGGAGTGTATGGTAGAGCCCAGACTGTCGTCGTGGTCGGGGTCCACCCTGAAATTACGGGAATAATGGGACCGGCGAGGACCCAGGGTCGGGGCATGCAACAAAGGGTGGGTGTTCGAGGTAGCGGAGGAACATGATTGGCTAGACCTTATACCGGGCCTCACACCGAAGGAAGTGTGGACGGGAAAGCTGCCCGGTTGGCACCAAGGTTAAGATCTCTTATGGGTAAAGCAACACACCTCTGCGAGTGTAAGAAGCGTGACCTGTCACTCCCTGTTCCGGGATTGAGGAACTGCGAACGCGGTCGGAAAGGAGCTCCATGAAGTTCTAGTAAACCGGTGAAGGCTGACGGACATAGCTCTTTGAAATAAAAGCAATCTCTTGAAGAAATGTTTACCAAAACTTGCATTGGTATTAGACTTTACGGTCTAATATCGTAGCTAGTGCATTAAACACCTCTTATCTATAATGAACTTGTTGAGTACGCTCGTACTCATACCACTCTTAAATCCCATGCTTAGATTGTCCGAATCGTGCGGAGGAGGACTACGACAACAATGAAGGAGCCGAGATCATCGGCTACGAAGAACCGGACCTCTCGGGGAGGAGTTGAAGGCGTAGACTACCTCATCGTCTACGGATCCGGAGAGGCTTCCGGAGGAGAACAAGCCTAGGGATATCCGCTAGTAGTAGTAACCGAGCAGCCTCGAACTCTTAGTATTTAGTCTGCTCGATGAAATAAATGTTTAGTTTAATGAAACTGCGGTATTGTAAGTTAAGTTGGGTTCACCTCGAACCCAGGAGTATTCCTCTTAGGACCCAAGAGGAGCTCCAAGACGACATGTGTATGTTAATTGTAATAATATGTGAATGAGTTATGGACCCTGCTATGTTCTGTTGTACTACTCTGAGGGATGTAATATTTGCGGAATGGTACTTCGTGAATGTTATATCAACGACTGGCATACTACAACATGCAGTGGTATGCAGGGTCACCACAGGCCACCTTGTGGCCCCACTTCCTTTCCCCCTCGGTCTTCTGGAAGCTTCGTGTAAAAATAGGCCCCTGGGCGTTGATTTCGTCCAATTCCGAGAATATTTCCTTACTAGGATTTCTGAAACCAAAAACAGCGAGAAAACGACAAGCGGCACTTCGGCATCTTGTTAATAGGTTAGTGCCGGAAAATGTATAATAATGATGTAAAGTATGTATAAAACATTCAAGTATTGTAATAAAAGTAGCATGTAACATAAGAAATTATAGATACGTTTGCGACGTATCAAGCATCCCCAAGCTTAGTTCCTACTCGTCCTCGCTCGAGTAGGTAAACGGTAACACAAATAATTTCTGAAGTGACATGCTACCAACATAATCTTGATCAACATTATTGTAAAGCATATGAGATGAATGGAGTGATCTGAACAAAAGATTGCTAACAAAGATAATGGCTAAACAAATGAATCATATAGCAAAACATTTCATGAATAATACTTTCAAACAAGTATCAATAAGACTTGCATAAGAGCTAACTCATAAGCAATAAATTCAAAGTAGAATGCATTGAAGCAACACAAAGGATGATTAAGTTTCAGCAATTGCTTTCAACTTGTAACATGTATATCTCATGGATATTTGTCAACATAGAGTAGTATAATAGGTGCAATAAGTAAACATGTAAGAATCAATGCACACAGTTAGCACAAGTGTTTGCTTCTAAGATAGAAAGAAGTGGGTAAACTGACTCAACAATAAAGTAAAAGAATGGCCCTTCGCAGAGGAAGCATGGATTACTATTTTTGTGCTAGAGCTTTTGTTTTGAAAACATAGAAACAATTTTGTCAACGGTAGTAATAATTCATATGTGCTATGCATAATATTTCCTACAAGTTGCAAGTCTCATGCATAGAGTACTAATAGTGCTCGCACCTTGTCCTACTTAGCTCGGAAGACACGGATTATCATCGCATAACATATGTTTCAACCAAGTGTCACAAAGGGGTACCTCTATGCCGCCTGTACAAGTGTCTAAGGAGAAAGCATGCATTGGATTTCTCGTTTTTGATTATTCTCAACTTAGACATCCATACCGGGACAACATAGACAACAGATAATGGACTCCTCTTTTAATGCTTAAGCATTCAAAAACAGTTAATATTCTCATAAGAGATTGAGGTTGTATGTCCAAACTGAAACTTCCACCATGATACATGGCTTTAGTTAGCGGCCCAATGTTCTTATCTAACATATGCATACTCAAACCATTTGATCATGAAATCGCACTTACTTCAGACAAGACGAACATGCATAGCATCTCACATGATATCCAACAAAGGTAAAGTTGATGGCGTCCCCAGAAACATGGTTACCGCTCAACAAGCAACTTATAAGAATTAAGACACATAACTACATATTCATCACCACAATAGTTTTTAAGCTATTTGTCCCATGAGCTATATATTGCAAAGGTAAAGGAATGAAATTTTAAAGGTAGCACTCAAATAATTTACTTTGAAATGGCAGAAAAATACCACATAGTAGGTAGATATGGTGGACACAAATGGCATGGGTTTTGGCTCAAGGTGTTTGGATGCACGAGAAGCATTTCCTCTCGGTACAAGGTTTGGGCTAGCAAGGTTGTTTGAAGCAAACACAAGTATGAACAGGTACAACAAGACTTACACAAGAACATATTGCAAGCATTATAAGGCTCTACACTGTCTTCCTTGTTGTTCAAAACACTTTACCCGAAAATATCTAGACTTAGAGAGACTAATCATGCAAACCAAATTAAACAAGCTCTACGGTAGTTCTTCATTAATAGGTTAAACTACATGATGCAAGAGCTTAAACATGATCTATGAGAGCTCAAACAATTGCCAAGTTAATCCAAACCATATGCAGCATTTTCCGATTCCAACCAAATAGCAATTTAACGAAGCAATTTCAGCCTTCGCCATGAACATTAAAGCACAATTAAGAACACAAGTGTTCCATATGAAAAAGCGGAGCGTAATATCTCCAGTATAAGAATGGTGGTATCCAACTTTATTCAAAACAAAGCAAAAATAAAAGCAAACCGACGCTCCAAGTAAATAACATAAGATGTGATGGAATAAAAATATAGTTTCACTAGAAGTGACCTGATAATGTTGTCGATGAAGAAGGGGATGCCTTGGGCATCCCCAAGCTTAGATGCTTGAGTCTTCTTAAAATATGCAGGGGTGAACCACCGGGGCATTCCCAAGCTTAGACATTTCACTCTTCTTGATCATAGTATATCATCCTCTTCTCTTGACCCTTGAAAACTTCCTCCACACAAAGTTCAAGCAAACTCGTTAGAGGGTTAGTGCATAATCAAAA
Source organism: Lolium rigidum (assembly GCF_022539505.1). Lineage (NCBI taxonomy): Eukaryota > Viridiplantae > Streptophyta > Magnoliopsida > Poales > Poaceae > Lolium > Lolium rigidum. The sequence continues at coordinate 43,265,511 of NC_061512.1, forward strand.
TTCACATATTCAGAGGTGACATAATCATTCTTAACACTTCTGGACATTGCACAAAGCTTCTGAAAGTTAATGGAACAAAGAAACTCATTCAACATAGCAAAAGCGGCAATGCGAAATAAAAGGCAGAATCTGTCAAAAACAGAACAGTCCGTAAAGATGAATCTGGCAGGGGCACTTAACTTGCTCAAATGGAAAAACCCAAAACTAATGAAAGTTGCGTACATATCTGGGGATCACGCTCGTAAATTTGCATATTTTTTCGATTTTTTTACAGGGAGCTCTGCGAGAATTCGTGACAGATAGCAATACTGTTTCTGCGCAGCAATCCCAAATATAGCATCAACTTTAACATAGAAACTTTACTTAGCACAAAAACATGATAAGGAGAGGTTGCTACAGTAGTAAACAACTTCCAAGACTCAACAATACAGTAAATAAAATAAAACTTGGGTTATCTCCCAAGAAGTGATTTCTTTATAGCCATTAAGATGGGCTCAGTAATTTCAGTGATATCTCGCAAGAAATAAGAGTTGAAGCAAAAGAAAGCATCAGAAAGCAAATTCGAAACACATTTAAGTCTAACCCGCTTCCTATGCATAGGAATCTTGTACACAAATAAATTCATGAAGAACAAAGTGGCAAGCATAGAAAAGCAACACAAGTGTAATTTCAAGATTCTCAACATAAAGAGGGGAAACTTAATATTATTAAGATGCATATAACCATGTTTCCCTCTCTCATAATAAATTTCAGTAGCATCATGAACAAACTTAACAATATAACTATCACATAAAACATTCTTGTCATGAGCCATATGCATAAAATTATTACTCTCCACATAAGCATAATCAATTTTATTAGTTGTAGTGGGAGCAAATTCAATAAAATAGCTATCATTATTATTCTCATCACCATAATCATCATATATAGGAGGCATATTGTAATCATAATTAATTTTATCCTCAATAGTAGGTGGACTGAAAATATCATATTCATCATTGCAAGCATCATATATAGGAGGTAAAGTATCATCAAAGTAAATTTTCTCCTCCATGCTTGGGGGACTAAAAATATCACAACCAGCTTCCCCAAGCTTAAATTCTTCCATAGCTTTAGAAATAATGGTGTTCAAAGAGTTCATGCTAATAACATTGCTACAATCATTTTGCAAACAAAGTTCCATGGGTTTTTTAGTTTTCTCTTCAAACACATCATGTCCTAATTCAAGATATAGTTCATAAAGATCTCTAATTTTGTTGTTGTTTTCCATTAAGCCTAACTAGTGGAAATAAAAACAAGTACAGGACTAGACATGATAACAAAATAAATTAAATGCAAGTAACTAATTTTTTTTGTGTTTTTGATATAAAGCAAACAAGACAGAAAATAAAGTAAAGTAAAGCAAGACAAAAACAAAGTAAAGAGATTGGAAGTGGAGACTCCCCTTGCAGCGTGTCTTGATCTCCCCGGCAACGGCGCCAGAAAAAGTGTTGTTGCCGTGGGAGGAAATTTTCTGTGGTGTAACTTTTCTTCAGTTCCCCGGCAACGGCGCCAGAAAAAGTTGCTGCTGGCGTGTAGTCAACAACTTCCTTGTGATGGTAAAGCACACGTCCGTTGGGAACCCCAAGAGGAAGGTATGATGCGCACAGCGGCAAGTTTTTCCCTCAGAAAGAAACCAAGGTTATCGAACCAGTAGGAGCCAAGAAGCACGTGAAGGTTGTTGGTGGAGGAATGTAGTGCGGCGCAACACCAGTGAAACCGGCGCCAACGTGGAACCTGCACAACACAATCAAAGTACTTTGTCCCAACGTAACGATGAGGTTGTCAATCTCACCGACTTGCTGAAAACAAAGGATTAAACGTATCGAGTGGAAGATGGTGTTTGTTTGCAAAGAACAATAAGAACGAGTAGAATGTATTCAGATGTAAAAGAATGGACCGGGGTCCACGAGTTCACTAGAGGTGTCTCTCCAATAAGATAACTAGCATGCTTGGGTGAACAAATTACGGGTGGGCAATTGACAAATAAAGATTCACTACATATCAACGATGATTACTATGTGATTTAATCGGGGCATTACGACAAAGTACATAGACCGCTATCCAGCATGCATCTATGCCTAAATAATCCACCTTCAGGTTATCATCCGAACCCCTTCCGGTATTAAGTTGTAAACAACAGATAATTGCATTAAGTATGGTGCGTAATGTAATCAACACAAATATCCTTAGACAAAGCATCGATGTTTTATCCCTAGTAGCAACAACACATCCACAACCTTAGAACTTTCTGTCACTGTCCCAGATTCAATGGAGGCATGAACCCACTATCGAGCATAATTACTCCCTCTTGGAGTTACAAGTATCAACTTGGCCAGAGCCTCTACTAGCAACGGAGAGCATGCAAGAACATAAACAACACATATATGATAGATTGATAATCAACTTAACATAGTATTCTATATTCATCGGATCCCGCCAAACACAACATGTAGCATTACAAATAGATGATCTTGATCATGTTAGGCAGCTCACAAGATCTAAACAATGATAGCACAAGCGGAGAAGACAACCATCTAGCTATCGCTATGGACCCATAGTCCAAGGATGAACTACTCACGCATCAATCCGGAGGCGGGCATGATGATGTAGAGCCCCTCCGGTGATGATTCCCCTCTCCGGCGAGGTGCCGGAGGCGATCTCCTGAATCCCCCGAGATGGGATTGGCGGCGGCGGCCTCTCAGTAATGTTTTCCGTATCGTGGCTATCGGTACAGGGGGTTTCGCGACGAAGGCTATTTGTAGGCGGAAGGGTAGGTCAGGGGGCGACGCGAGGGGCCCACACACTAGGGCCGCGCGGCCAGGGCCTGGGCCGCGCCGCCCTGGTGTGTGGCCACCTCGTGGCCCCACTTCCTTTCCCCCTCGGTCTTCTGGAAGCTTCGTGTAAAAATAGGCCCCTGGGCGTTGATTTCGTCCAATTCCGAGAATATTTCCTTACTAGGATTTCTGAAACCAAAAACAGCATAAAATAGCAACTGGCACTTCGGCATCTTGTTAATAGGTTAGTGCCGGAAAATGTATAATAATGTTGTAAAGTATGTATAAAACATTCAAGTATTGTAATAAAAGTAGCATGGAACATAAGAAATTATAGATACGTTTGCGACGTATCAGGGGCCCACAGCCCCCTTCGGCTGCCTCTCCTTCGCGTACTTCTTCGTCCCGAAAACCTAAGGCACAGGGGGATACAGAGAATAGACATAGCCGCCTCTGCGGGGCGGAGAGACACCGGAGAGAAAGAGCTCTCCGGCGGGCGAGGAATCCGCCGGGGAAATTCCCTCCCGGAGGGGGAAATCGACGTCATCGCCACCGTCATCGAGCTGGACATCATTGGGATCATCATCATCATCATCTCCACCATCTACACCGCCATCTCCACCGCTGCATCTCGTCACCGCTGTAACATCTAGGGTTGAATCTTGATTGTTTGATAGGGGAAACTTTCCCGGTGTCGATTAATACTTGTTATTGATGCTATTGAGTGAAACCATTGAACCAAGGTTTATGTTCAGATTGTTATTCATCATCATATCACCTCTGATTATGTTCCATATGATGTCTCGTGAGTAGTTCGTTTAGTTCTTGAGGACATGGGTGAAGTCTAAATGTTAGTAGTGAACTATGTTGAGTAATATTTAATGGTTTGATATTTAAGTTGTGGTGTTATTCTTCTAGTGGTGTCATGTGAACGTCGACTACATGACACTTCACCTTTATGGGCCTAGGGGAGTGCATCTTGTATTCGTTTGCTAATTGTGGGGTTGCCGGAGTGACAGCAACCTAAACCCCCGTTAGTATATCGGTGCAGGAGGGATAGCATGATCTTAGAGTTTAAGGCTGTGGTTAGATTTATCTTAATTACTTTCTTATATTTGCGGATGCTTGCAAGGGGTATAATCACAAGTATGTATTAGTCCTAGGAAGGGCGGTGCATTAGCATAGGTTCACCCACACAACACTTATCAAAACAATGAAGATTAATCAACTATATGAAGCGAAAGCACTAGACTAAAATCCCCGTGTGTCCTCAAGAACGTTTGGTCATTATAAGTAAACAAACCGGCTTGTCCTTTGTGCTAAAAAAGATTGGGCCACTCGCTGCAATTATTACTCTCGCATTTTATTTACTTGTACTTTATTTATCTCGCTATATCAAAACCCCTAAAAACTTGTCTGTGAGCATTAAAGTGAATCCTTCATCGAAACTGCTTGTCAACACCTTCTGCTCCTCGTTGGGTTCGACACTCTTATTTATCGAAAGTACTACGATACACCCCCTATACTTGTGGGTCATCAGTATGATGAGCACAGCACGAAGTTTTCCCTCAGTAAGAAACCAAGGTTTATCGACCAGTAGGAGAAAAACGTTCTCTCCCGAGGTGTTGCGAACCAACTCGTGGCAGGACGCACTGCCGGCGTCAGCAGCAACGTGGAGACCTTCACACAAACAACCAAGTACTTTGTCCCCAACTTTCAGCGAGGTTGTCAAGCTCAGTGGTTTTGCTGAAAACAAAGGATTAAACGAACCGTGTGGAAGAAGAATTGTTTGCAGAGAACAGAACAGGAAAATGTTGTAGAAGATTGCAATTAAAAGAAGAAGGACCGGGGTCCACAGTTCACTAGAGGCGCCTCCCCAATAAAATAAATATGCTGGGTAAAAAAATTGCAGATGGGCAATTGGCAAACAGAGATTCTACGCTAATGGTTGGTGCAGAATACATGCTATGAAAGTATGCGGGCATTACAACAATATACATAGACCGTAATCCAACTACATCTATGACTAATAAACCACCTTCAGGATTGCATCCGCGACACCCTCCAGTATTAAGTTGCAAGCAACAGACTATCTCTTTAAGCAATGTGTGTAAAGTAAATGATGAAACTACCCTTGAATAGAACACCGTTGTTTTCTCCCTAGTAGCAACACCACATCTACAACCGTAGAGAACAAGGTCACTTCCCATGGTTAAACAGAGGCATGAACCCACTATCGAGCATAAATACTCCCTCTTGGAGTCGCTAGCATCTACTTGGCCAGAGCATCTACTAGAAACGGAGAGCATGCAAGATCATAATAACATAATACATAATCTCAACCAAAGCAATCTCTCTATAAATTGGATCCACATCAAACCAACATGTAGAAATTACAAATAGATGATCTTAATCATGTAGGCAGCTCATAAGATCTATACATGAAGCACAACAAGGAGAGGACAACCATCTAGCTATTGCTATGGACCCATGGTCCCGTGGAGGACTACTCACGCATCACCTCAGATGAAGACATGGCGATGTAGAGGCCTCCGACGGTGATTTCCCTCTCCGGCAGGGTGTCGGGATGGACTGCAGAACCCTCCCGAACTAGGGTTTTGGTTGACGGCGGCGGCGGAACTTTTCGTGGATGGAGGCTCTCGTCCTAGGGGTTTTCCCGATACGAGGAATAAATAGGCGGAAGGGTCGAGCAAACGAGGCGACGAGGCGCCAGTACATGGGCCAGGCGCGACCAAGGGTGGGGCCGCACCTGCCCTGTGTACTGCCACGTGGTAGCTCTCCTGCACGTGTCCTTCTGTCTCCGTCTTCGTCCCGGAAAAATAAGACTCTAGGCTTTTGTTTCGTCCAATTCCGAGAAACTTTCATGTACAACTTTTCTGAAACACAAAAACAGCAGAAAACAGGAACGGACACTGCGGCACTGCGTTAATAGGTTAGTCCCAGAAAATTCTAAAAAGTATGGAGAAGTGCACATAAAACATATAAGAATTGTAACAAAATAAGCATGGAGCATCAAAAATTATAGATACGTTTGGGACGTATCATCCGCTACAACCGTCGCTAAACAACGCAAGGAGCAGCTGTTGTGGAGCTCCTCCCATGCCGCCGTGATAAACACTCTGTCGAGCCTGACGAGGGTGGGGGTCTGTCGCTTGTTCGACCACGTGTACCATCGCCCATGAAGATTGATCTCCTTGATCTCACAGTCGTTCGGGAAGCGCCTAAACCGTCCCATCATCCTCCGATTCAGGTTACCATTATTCTTATCTTTGTCGCGGTAGATCCTAAAGTCTCCACACAGGGCCCAAGGCCCAGGGTGGGCCGCACGAACGGCACGAAGCTCGGAGAGAAAGGCAATCTTGTCAGCCTCATCTTGCAGGCCATACACGCAGGGCAGCCACCACCAAGGCGCCACCCCACTCAATGGGGTCACCTTGGCCGTGACACTGTTAGCGTTAACATGTGCGCTATCAAGCTGCACCAACCTGCTCTACCAGGCCACAATCACCCCACCCCGTGTAGTAGTCGCTGGTAAGCATATGTAAGCATCAAAATTCGCTCCAAGCGTTTCCATTAGATAGCAAGGGTTACAACCACTAGATTAGTCTCCTGAAGGCATACAATCGATGCACCCGTGGTGCCTACTACACTCCTAACACCCGTGCGCCGTCGTTAAGACCTCGCACATTGCAGATAAACATCTTTGGTTCGTACGACATAGGAACTACTTTAACACCCTATGACACCTCGGAGGTCAAGCCGCAACGAGGCGACCACCCGACATCCCCGAGGAGCGGTGGGGAGCACCCTCGATCGTATCCGGCGTCCACCCATACAGCTCCGCTATCGCTTCCATCATGTCATGTGTCATCGGAAGCTCAAACTTTCTCTAGTAGGCCTCCAGGGCAGCCTCCGACGGCGCCTCATCCCTAGTGAGCAGACCTAGCTTGCGCATCAGGTTTCTGACCGCCTTCATCTCCATGTTCAGACCACCAGGTTGTCCCGCGATCCTTGAGCTACACCGTGGCTGGAAGTTCAGCGCCAACAGTCTCCGTCAAACAGCCGGAGTCTGCATCAGGGCGTCCGAGCGCGATTTCGCCGCTGCCAGGAACTTCCCAAGGGTACGCGGCCTCGCCGGGGCAGCCTGTGGCCTCGTAGGGATCGCGTTCCTGATTTAGTCTTGTGAGCTGACTGACATGATCAAGACTATGCAATTGTAATATTATGATGTTGGTTTGATGGGATCCGGTGAATAGTGATTATTATCATATGTGAGTTTATGTTATTTTACTTATGATCTTGCATGCTCTCCGTCTCTAGTAGTTGCTCTGGCCAAGTAGTTGCTATTGACTCCAAGAGGGAGTATTTATGCTCGATAGTTGGGTTCATGCCTCTAGTAAATCATGAGAAGTGCCAGCAATCTCTACGGTTCTAGATGTGATGTTGCCACTAGGGACAAAACAGCGGTGTGCTAAGCTAGGGTAGTATCATTGCTTACTTTACACACATTGCTTAAAGCGATAGTCTGTTGCTTGCAACTTAATATTGGAGGGTGTCGCGGATGCAATCCTGAAAATGGACTATTAGTCATAGATGCAGTTGGATGGCGGTCTATGTATATTGTTGTAATGCCCACATCTTATATCTTATATTTACTAATTGGAGACTCCCAATCAGGCTCCACGTTAATCCTCGCGATTAAAGAAGTTAAGCCATCGGATCTACCAATGATTTATCTACAGCCTTTGGATGAATTAGGTGCCTTCTCCACCTTCACGACCCACGTCTCTCATGTGGTCTCCGCCCGAACAAATAGAAGAAAAAAAAACTACATCCAATCCAATCATCGTCTCTCCCGATCTCATGGCGACCTAATTTCAAGGAGCCGTCACCACGATCTGTGCTAGCTTCTCATGGCGACGTGATTCGTAGTAGTAAAAATTATCCATGCGATCTAGACATCATGTATCGCTATGTTTACCTAGCCTGACTTTTCTTCTTCTGCGTCTAAAAGGTGGAAAGACAGATCAAATCGTTACCTCACCTGCGATTCGGGAGGGCGCTCAATTCACCCCCGAACAACTGATCCTCTTCTCATTGATTTGTGGCACGATGGTAAAATAGCCATCGCATGTGCTCCTCAAGCAGGCCATGTCCCTCAGCAATAACAGCGATCAGAGTTTCCGTGCTTCCCGACACCTGCCGTAATGTTGGGCGCTGATGGGAGTTGTCTAACCAGTCAGAGGTAAACAATCTAATTTCTATTTCAGATTAGATTATTGAGCTGCTCCATCATCATTGAATGATCGCTTCTGGGTGCCTGGCTACTCTTTCCATGGCCGAATCTTGGACAATCAAATTGTTACATCATGGGGACCTTTTTTTGGGAGTATTGTAGCCAATTCCGGTAACTGATTTCCTTTCCACATCAGTGCCCTCACATGTTTTTTTCATATCACAGGGACAAAGAGGTTTCTGCTGTTTGTTAAGCTAGCCTGCTAAAGCTGGTGGCCTCCATGACATACGGTGTGTGTGATGCATGTGAAAACCTATAGTTTTTTTTATGAATAAACCTGAAATTAAGTAAAAATATATAGGCTTCGTCTGATTCAAATTAATTGTCGTAAATGTAGGAAAAATATTCACTGAAATCTGTCTAGAGTCATTGAACCTGCAACAACTAATTTGGATCAGGGTAGTATATGCTCATATTACCACATAGTATTTGTTAGATTATATCTTCATTCCAATTAGATAGATTGTCCCAAGAACACCAAATTTTAGGAGCCTAATTATGTTATTCAAAAATAATAAGTAATTTAATTTGCAGAAAATGGCCATCTGTTTATCACAATATTATATTGTGAGCGCATATATGACAAAGAACATTTTTCATGGTATTGATATACACTTGTGCTTATTTATATCCATGCCAATGTAAGTATAGAAATTCTAAACTTACGGTGAGTCTTGAAAAAGCACGCAGCGACAAACCCAACTATCAGCAGCTCAAGCCCATATTTAATCGGTGAAGGTTAGTTCCATAATATTTATTCTAAGTTTATATATGGATTGTAGTATTTAGACCACATTGGTACGTCAAATCCTCCGCATATTGATAACCATCTCTAATCTTATTAGAGGCTTTTATCCCTAACTTCGTACATAGTTCTAACGGGCTCAATTATCCTCGCCTATCTATTGTTTCAAGGATTATTTAGCATTGTGAATTCTTCAGGTGAAATGGCATCTGTCCCTCCAGTCATTCTCATATATTGCCACAAGGCACAAGCTTCTAGGACCACTTGGACGAGAGAACTGAACAACTTTTATATGCGACTCTTCCTAATGTTTAAATATTACTTGGATCAACTGATTCCGTAGCTTATGACTGCTTCTATGTTCTGTCTCTATCAGATCAGATCCAAATTGGCTACATCTCAAGCTAAACAAAACTCAACCAACGTTTATGCATAACATAAAATACAAACTTGGTTTCATGTGCTGAAATCAACATTCCGCTGTATAGTTCCAGACTTGAGAACGAAGTTGTATTAAATCATAAATGTTTTTGGTGCATATATTTTAATTTTGTCATCTCTAAAGGGGTTGTAACTTTTTGTGTGAACACTTTTAGCGTTCAAACATAAATTTCATATATTTTATTCTTGCTGTTAATAGGTGCCGAGCAATAGTTTTCTGCGTTAGTTAGATGAAACCATGTATGAAATCCTTCATTTTTGTGTTATAGATTATGTTGCTTGATTTTTTCAAATGTCTAATTGTTAGGACTACTGCTAATAATATTTAGCTTTATAGCTGCCTGTTCTTTGTATAACTAATGGGGCACACAAATGTACTCTGATAATTTCTTAGGTGGTTAGAACTTCAGTCTTGCTATATATGTTCTACAAATAAACTTCTATCGGAAGCTTGGGTATCTTAATATTTTTTTATCTATTATGTATAACAATATAACAAGAATACTAAATTCATGTTGCCATCAGGTATTTTCGGCTTGCAATGTCTTTCTAAACAATGAGGAAAAGGTTGGTTGTACTCATTATGAAATATTAACCATTAGCTAGACCGCGAAGGTGCATACATTTCAAGCTTCTTATAATCATTTGCGAGGAAGACATTATTAAGTTACATGAGTATTTTATTGGTTTTTAAACTATTATTATAAACATTTTCCTATTTTCCTTTTTATATTGCGAGCCTGTGCGCTGGTGCACGGGTTGAAGACTAGTATTTAATAATAAGTTTACGCTCTCATCATAGTAAATTTATGCCTGTTTGTCAATTGCCCATCTGTAATTTGTTTACCCAACATGTTATCTTTTAATGGAGAGACACCACTAGTGAACTATGGATCCCGGTTCTATTTCCTCATTACTGTTATTTCCTACAAAGCTCTCTGTTTACTTTCTGCAAACATCAGTCTCCCATTCGATACGTTTAATGCTTGGTTGCCAGCAAAAGCCGGTGAGCCTGACAAACTCACTAAAATCTGTTGGGGCAAAGTGTTGTGTTTGTTTGTGTGCAGGTCTCCACGTTGCTACTGATATTTGCAAGCGCCAGAGCAAATATTGGGACGCGACAACCTACTGAAGAATACATTGCCTCCTGGATTGATTAAACCTTGGTTTCAAACTGAGGGAAAACTTGCCAACTATGCTGGTTCACCTTCCTCTTGGGGTCTCAACGGTGTGTTAAGTTAGCGCCATCAAGCAATTTTTCTGGAGCCGTTGCTGGGGAGGTGTGTAACTTCAGAGCCAGCAATTTTCTTCCTCCACCAACAACACTTTTCTGTGCAAGGGAAGAAAGCAATTCTGCAAGGGGAGTCTCTCACTCTCAACCATTTCGTTTTGTTAGTTGTTTTTGCTGCATATTTTATTTCACTTGTTTGCATATTTATTTCTGCTTGTCTTGCATTATATACCCAAAATAAATAAAAAAATTAGTTTACCTTACTGCATTTACTTTGTTGCATTTTATACTCAAAACCCAAAAAAAATTAGTCTACTTTATATAGTTACTATTTCTTTTTGTTCATTATGTTTCCTAAGTTTGCTCTGAAGGACCTACTGATTGGTAGTGGTTCTATAGCTGGGAAAAATAATATTGCGGAATTCCTTGATCATGTTAGTAAATATGAAGGGCTTAAAGAGAAATATATAGCTGAATTTGCTCCTGATTATGAAACCTCTATGTTTTGCTTGGTTATGATGATAGAAAGTAAGTTTATTAGTCTCCACCCATTCCTACAATATATGTTTCTCAATCTTGATGAAATAGAAAACAAAGAGAAGAAGGAGTTTATTCTTGAAACCTTGCTTAGAAAATTTAAAAATGAAGCCATAGAAGCAAGGAAAATATTTGATCGCTTTGACATGTCAGGATCTAGTATTGATGTTACTGATATATTTAGCTACATTAAAACAGGCCCTGAAAAATTTAGAGCGGCATCACCTATGAAAATTTTAGGGATTCATGAAGCTTATGAAAAGAATTATGAATGGGTAGTGCCTAAAAATTTATTTGATGTTAGTAGTCCCGTTGAAGATGTTGAGAGAGGGGATTCTAAAATCACTATAGATAAGATTGAATGTATTGTTGAGATTATTTGTACTATCAATCTTGATGCGCCTCCACTTGATAATACTTAATGCAACACCTTTTCTGCGCCTAGCTTAAAGGCGCTAAAGAAAAGCACTTCTTGGGAGATAACCCAATTTTATTCCTGTTATTTACTGTTTTGTTGAGTCTTGGAAGTTATTACTACTGTAATAACCTCTCCTTGTCATGTTTGTGCCAAGAATTGCCTCTAGCTTAAGAAAGATATTGTTTGGGGAATTTGCAAATCCTGTTTCTGTTTCAGTACTGTCGCGAGAAAAATTATATCAAATAATCAGACTGTCACCATGAGTTGCTAATGTTTGTGCTTATGCCCCACGTAATTATCTAACTTTCGTTAGTTCAAAGTTTTTTGATATGAGCGACGAAACAAATCGCGAAAAATCGATTACTGTTTGATGTTCTGTTTTGACAGAATCTGCCATGTTATGCATTATGCTTCTATATGCTGTTTTCTTTTTAAGTTCTTTTGATCAGAGAGCTTACATAAGAGTAGAGTTACAGTAGCATGATATCTGAATGTGTTTTGGCATTTGTTATACTGAACCATGTTGGTTTTCCAATATTTGTATTGCACTAATGTCGCTAATAAAAATTTCTGAGTTTTGTGTGAAGGAAGTTTTCAAGTGTAGGGAGGAAGAATGTGTTGGAGATATGCCCAAGAGGCAATAATAAAAGTGGTTATTATATATCTTTATGTTTATGATAAATGTTTATATACCATGCTATAATTGTATTAACCGAAACATTGATGCATGTGTGTTATGTAAACAAACAAAGAGTCCCTAGTAAGCCTCTTAACTAGCTTGTTGATTAATAGATGATTAGTTTCATAATCATGAACATTGGATGTTATTAATAACAAGGTTATATCATTGTATGAATGATGTAATGGACACACCCAATTAAGCGTAGCATAAGATCACGTCATTAAGTTATTTGCTATAAGCTTTCGATACATAGTTACCTAATCCTTTCGACCATGAGATCATGTAAATCACTTATACCGGAAAGGTACTTTGATTACATCAAACGCCACTGCGTAAATGGGTGGTTATAAAGGTCAGATTAAGTATCCGGAAAGTATGAGTTGAGGCATATGGATCAACGATGGGATTTGTCCATCCCGATGACGGATAGATATACTCTGGGCCCTCTCGGTGGAATGTCGTCTAATGTCTTGCAAGCATATGAATAAGTTCATAAGAGACCACATACCACGGTACGAGTAAAGAGTACTTGTCGGGAGACGAGGTTGAACAAGGTATAGAGTGATACCGATGATCAAACCTCGGACAAGTAAAATATCGCGTGACAAAGGGAATTGGTATCGTATGTGAATGGTTCATTCGATCACTAAGTCATCGTTGAATATGTGGGAGCCATTATGGATCTCCGGATCCCGCTATTGGTTATTGGTCGAGAGAGATCTCAACCATGACTACATAGTTCGCGAACCGTAGGGTGACACACTTAAGGTTTGATGTTGTAATAGTAGAACTTGAATATGGAATGGAGTTCGAACTATTGTTCGAAGTCTCGGATGGGATCCCGGACATCACGAGGAGTTCCGGAATGGTCCGGAGAATAAGATTCATATATAGGAAGTCATTTTATATGTTTGAAAATGATCCGGTGCATTTATGGAAGGTTCTAGAATGTTCTAGAAAAGTCCGTAAGAAATCACTTTGGAAGGCGGAGTCCCGGAGGGACTCCACCACCATGGCCGGCCAACCCTAAGAGGGGTGGAGTCCCAAGTGGACTCCACCATAGGGGCCGGCCACCCCCCCACATGGAAGGGTGGGAATCCCACCTTGGGTAGGTTTCCCTACTACATGGAAGGTTTTGGGTTCGGGTCTTATTCGAAGACTTGTAGTCCAACACTTGGGGTTCCACCTATATAATGAGGGGCATAGGGGAGGGGGCCGGCCACCACAAAGCCACAAGCTGGCCGCACCCCTTGAGGCCGGCCACCCCTCTCCCAAACCCTAGCCGCCCCCTCTCTCCTCCACCTCTCCCGCACGCTTAGCGAAGCTCCGCCGGAGTTCTCCATCGCCACCGCCACCACGCCGTCGTGCTACCGGATTCAAGGAGGAGCTATTACTTCCGCTGCCCGCTGGAACAGGGAGAAGGACGTCGTCTTCATCAACACCGAACGTGTGACCGAGTACGGAGGTGCTGCCCGTTCGTGGCGCCGTGATCAAGATCTTCTACGCGCTTTTGCAAGCGGCAAGTGATCGTCTACCGCAGCAACAAGAGCCTCATCTTGTAGGCTTTGGAAATCTTCAAGGGTGAGTCTCGATGATCTCCTCGTTGCTCCCATCTTCTAGATTGCATCTTGGCTTGGATTGCGTTCTCACGGTAGGAAATTTTTTGTTTTCTATGCTTCGAATCCCTACAGTGGTATCAGAGCCGTGTCTGTGTTGTCTTTAGTTTGAGTACTTTGCATCTTTGTGGCATAGTGGGATGAAGCGGCTCGGGCTAACTTTACATGACCGCGTTCATGAGATTTGCTCCACGCTTGACATGCAATTTGTATTGCATAAGTGGCTTTGCGGGTGTCTGTCTCTCCTACTATAGTGAAGATTCAATTTACTCTTCTATTGACAACACTAGTATCACCGTTGTGGTTCATGTTCGTAGGTAGATTAGATCTTACTCGAAAACCCTAAACCACGTAAAATATGCAAACCAAATTAGAGGCGTCTAACTTGTTTTTGCAGGGTTTGGTGATGTGATATGGCCATAATGTGATGATGAATATGTATGAGATGATCATTATTGTATTGTGGCAACCGGCAGGAGCCTTATGGTTGTCTTTAAATTTCATGTTGAGTAGTATTTCAAAGTAGTTGTAATAGTTACTACATGAGGTGAACAATCATGAAGACGACGCCATGGACCTTGACGCTACGCCGACGATGATGGAGATCATGCCCGTTGATGATGGAGATCATGTCCGTGCTTTGGAGATGAAGATCGAAGGCGCAAAGACTAAAGGGCCATATCGTATCACATATGAATTGCATGTGATGTTAATCCTTGCTTAGAACGCGACGGTAGCATTATAAGATGATCCCTCACATTAATATCAAGATAATAAAGTGTTCTCCCCTCGTATGCACCGTTGATATAGTTCGTCGTTTCGAAGCATCTCGTGATGATCGGATGTGATAGACTCAACGTTCACATACAACGGGTGTAAGCCATGTTGCACACGCGGAATACTTGGGTTTGCTTGATGAGCCTAGCATGTACAGACATGGCCTCGGGACAACGGAAACCGAAAGGTTGAACACGAGTCATATGGATGATATGATCAACATGTTGATGTTCACCATTGAAACTACATCATCTCACGTGATGATCGGTTTTGGTGTAGTGGATGTGGATCGTGTACCACTTAACAACTATGAGGGATGTTGTATTAAGTGGGAGTTCATTAGTAATTAGATTAAAACATGAACTAATTATCATGAACATAGTCTGAGTAGTATTTTGAATTAATTTTGTAGTATTGGCATCCGTTTTCTTCAAAGCGCTAGTCTTGTTATTGAGATAGAAATACTGTTAAAATCTGACAAGTAAACTTTACGGACTGGTACCGTATTGTTAAAGAATCAAGAAATGATTAAGTCCTATTGCAAACTTTTAGTAAAACTCACATTGTTGATTCAAAGAACTATGGTTTCAATTAGTACCTAAAGTTATCTTGTCTCCGTAAAACTTGAAGTTCAAATCTGTTTGAAAAGTAAGGAGCTGAAAATTTAATTTTCAGAAATAATCAAGGTATGAGATATATATGATATCTAAGACCTTATTGCAAGATGATAGAGTATAATTTGGTGAGACTACATAAACTCATAAGTTTTATGGGAATGTACGAAGGTTGAAGACGCAAGGCGTCCCAATCCTCCAACTATTGGGGCACTAACGATATTCACATATCCATGAAATGATCGTCCTTAGTATGCACCGTTGCTAAGACTCGTCGTTTCGAATACTGAGGTATAGATTCTACGTGTACATACAACGGGTGCAAGCCAGATTTGCACATGCGAATACTGAGGTTAAACTTTACGAGCCTAGCATGTACAGACATGGTCTCGGAAAGTCGTCATGAATTGATGGATAAAATTATGAGTGAAATTGTTCATCATATTACAAAGTTACTAATAGTGAAATCTGGAACACTTGTCATATGATGATCAACTTCAAAGTAAGAACCTCAAGGTTATTGGTATTTGACCAACAAACCTAGAAGTTATTGAAGGTGAAGTGTTCTCTGAATAATGAGGAAAGCTAAAAGAGAAACTACAAAAGATATTTTGGCAGAAAGAAAAGAAAAGACTAGAAAGTCTAGCTCAGCTGTATATAAATGATATACACTAGATTTAGATGTGCGCCTTGGCGCACGACCCCGTAGAATTCATATTGATCTACATTTTATATAACGGTGATAAAAAATTAAGTGAGAAAATGGTAATATATTTTTTAGTTTTTCTTTCAAGGAAACGCAAGAGATTTTTCGTTCGATTTCATTGAATAGGAAGAAGACATCAGGGGAACACACACGACACACACATACACGATCGTCCTCACCAAGCAAATACAACTTGGTAAAGAGGTGCCCTCGACTATAGACCATAACAACAATAGGCTCTTGCTCGCATGCACGGCGTCCTCCACCAACGGAGGATGGGTGGAAGGATATTGGATCGCGGGGTGCACGGTCGTGGCCCGTCCAGCCCAGGTCGGGCCAGAGCGTTGCCGCCAACCTCTCGCGCAGCTGGCACCGCGCCACAACGCCTTCCAACGCTCTGAATCACCGCTGCCACTCCGCCTCGTTGAGGTCGCGCGACCCAGAAGGCGATGCTTCTTCTCACGAAGGAGCCGTGCTAGGGTGCGCGCACGCCTTCACCTCCTTTGGCGGTCGGGCGACACCGGTACCGGTGGCCAGAGATGCTAGTTGAGCGGTGGCTTTTTTTCACCAACGAAATTAAACACTAAGAATGGGTAGTAGGATGGCTCAAATCCAATTCGTTTGTTAGTGAGATTGTCTATGGAGTAATAATGCACATGAGGAACGGAAATCCTAATCCTTGCAAAAAAAACGCAGAGGTATTATTTTGATTCATTCGGCTGCTGTATATAAACTCCAATTTCTACAAAACGAAAAAATAATAATGGAATTGAATCAACAAATAATAGCAGCTTGTGTGCCTATAATGTATCAGATAGCCAGCAACTTTGGCCTCATACAATTTAAATATTTTTTCTCTACACCAGAACAACAGTCTCCCAAGATCTCTGGTTGCCGATGTTTAACCAGAGTTATCAATAATTGTGGAAAATGTTTTAAGTGCAGGATAGGAACAGAAAATTATCACATATGTAAAGTACTGTTTGGCTTTTGTTATGTACAATGGTAATTGATAGCATGATCATGCACATCATCCGTAATCACTACCTCAACAATTACTCGTGCTTGTAAAAATATGTTTACTAATCGAATACATTGATGAGGCATATGCATCCACTTGATCTTCCAAAATCTGGAACTATCAAGTGTGACATTAAATATCATTGGATAGATACTTATCTGGACCTGCAAAATATAACCATAGTAAACAAAAGGATATCAGATTCATTCAAGGACACAATTATTCAACATTACAGAAAAGAAATACTAAATATATGGAATCTATGAATTTGTCAATCAGAGTAACAAAGATAGAAGTACTGGTGAAGGAGGAACCGAGAACGATGAATATCAAACAGCAATCCATACTACAGTTATATCTGGCATAGTGCATTTGTCTATAGTAAAGTTACCTGCCAAAGAAACACAATTTAACTGACTACCAGCTTCTGGTAACCTAGGCTAATGGGGCACCGACTACAAAGAAACCTTTTGGGTTAGACCATATGTATATGTGGTGTAAAGGTAGAAAAAATTTCGGTGCACTCCAGTTATCACATCAATGTTCTGTACAAAGTGCAAGCAAGTTCATCTTTTACATATGTATGTGGTGCTACGGCCCAGATCGGGCTCCAGGAAGCCCCGTCGCTAGGCAAACCACAGTTGCCGGCTCGTACCACGCGGCGAACAGAGTGCCGCCCTCCAAGGTTGCACAACGCCACAGCGCAGCCCACCAAGCCATCGCTGAAGAGGCCATGCCATGGCGCCTGGTAACCACGCCATGCCAGACCCGAGGTCGTCGTCCCACGCCGACGACCTGCGCGGCTGGATCATCATAAGATTCTAGCCCAATAAAATTTACCACTTGCGTGAAAATGATGTATCTTAGTTCATCTCAGTTTTGAGGAACTCATGGGATCATCATAACAAGTACTTGCACTATTATGTTAGTTAAAGTTAAGTACAAAACACAGAATATATCTCAACAATTTATATGAATAATCAAGCACCAACTCATATGATTGGCGGGTTAATTTTGCTTAATGCGCGTAATCTAGAAAAAAAATGTTTAAAGCGTGTTTAGGGGAGTACAAGTATGTTAGGCTTGACTCGAAATCTAAAATACCTCCCAATAGTTTTATATTTTGGGACAACACATATAACGAGATCTTGTCAAAGAAATGGCATACATGTTTAATTGAGATGCATTCATATAAAATAGATTTCTGAAGAAGACTAAAAGAACAATACGCCGGACACACAACGGAGAATGGTATGATCCAGCTAAATACAGTTGACACTATCAAATGAGATTTTATTTTCTCTAGCTGTAAATAAGGGATGCTACCAAAGGAAGAACAAGTGCTACCACAACTCCACGAGTGTTACCGCCTGAAGAAGAAGCTCGCTCCTCTGTCGATGTCGTCGCTGGCACACCACCTGAAAAATGGTTGTTCCTGATATTAGCTTCATCCCACCTACTGAACAAGGTCACAATTTAGAGGGGGAAGAAGCAAAGAATGCAGTAACAACCAACTATACAATGCAGATATTAATTTCCGCTTCACTTCATCTACTCCTAGAAATCAAGAATAATTCAGTGTACTGACATGCTTGGATGGCATATAGGTATGTTGACTGTTGGCGTAAATGACAATATAACTGAATACTACAACACTACTCCAACAACTACAATGATGAATTATAATACTTCAGTGCATACGTACATCTCATCAACTCGATCAATATTGTTTTGGGGCGAAAGGGGAGACCCTAAGGAGATATATATATTCCAGATGTTTCTAATAGATCTCAACGATCTCTTTACACATAGCTTGTTATTACCAAATATAATTATCTTTAGCTAAATTTAAAATGCAATGCCTCGTTTCCAAGACACCATCAAATCAAGCTATTCAACACACTTCGGGTAAAAGCAAATAGGTTAGTAGATTTATGAAACCATGTATCTTAGGAGTAGGATCCCGTATATTTTTATCTTGCAAGTGGCATACATTTGCTAGACTCGAGCATGCAACCACTATTTCTTTCTGCTGCAATATCACAAATATATGCATTAACAAACGGCCATCCGAGGAATTAAAGTGTTGTGAGACCCCCTATGGGGGGCATCATTTTGATTCCTCTATTCTACGTAGTTTTTCTGACTGCACGCAGAAAGACACAATCAGCACTTTCATACATAACAAATTAAAGTGCTTAAAAAGGGAAATCACTCACTATTACACTGTTATTCAAAATAGGAACTCTTAAGGGAACTATAAACGATGGTATTAAGGCTGGAAAGAGTTATAGGAGTTGCTCAGCATATCAGTTTTCCTGAAACTGAAACTATATGTAAATTTAAGATGCAGTAGCCGTCATTAACAGATTTTCCACTTTTGGGTCGGTTTGTGGATGTGTACTTGCAGGCAGAGAGCTACACAATATTGCATGTCTACTGTCTTATTCACTCAAAAATAGCATGGTTCTTATCCTCATTTCTAAGTGCTTCTATGGTACTAACAAACTTTACTGTGTAACCTTGCAATAGTTCTTCCATTTCTTACTCTATTCCTGTCGAAATTTGCTCATAAACCTCCAAAATTGCTAGTACAAAAAGCCAGCTCCAAACATAAACTAAAATAAAATGAAGCGGCAAGCAGAGCAGAGAAGACGAGTGGGGACCTTCCACACGGGAGGCCGCACGTCGCCGCCGCCGTCGGGCACGCCAAGGCACGCGAGCCGCCGCAACTCCCCCATGTACAACTCAAAGCAGCTGCCTCGAGGTTGGGTTTTAATCCATCGAGAAGTACCAAGGTGATAACTAATATCTTGAAGAAGGCAGTAAGAGTTAACTATGTTCTCAATGATAGAAGGATATTACAATTTCCCGTGAAAGAACACAAAATGTTGAGCCAATAGCTTTGGATCACTTGTGTATTGCATGGACCCGAAGTATTCTGCATCTTACTATTTCCATCTAGTTGTTATGTGACCAAAAGTGCTAAAAGGCGTTCATGTAGAAGCAATCCATTCATAAATAGATCATGCATGTATACCTGCCATATAGCAGAGAGAATTGACAACAAAATTCGATCTAAACTTTTAACAAATATAAAATTGTTCTGCAGTAAGGTAAACAGTCCTCAAAATTGCATGGATAATTTATACAAAACCAATTACTTAAATACTGGCTAGGTAAATCCACAAGCATAAGCTACTTAATTGCAGTTCAGAGGGTAAATGACAACCAATCTGAAAGTGTGAGCTAAATATTTTTCTGCACTACATTTGGAGAATAAATAGAGTGATTCATAGGGTCGAAATAAAAACCTCTCCCAAATGAAGAGAGTGGCAATGAAATTAGAAGTATGATAATAGCCCTTAAAGTGTATTGAGCCAATGGAGAGATAAGAGGATCAAACTAATAGGAGTATTACACCTTATCGATCCCACATGGCTGGATGTATGATGCATGTAAATATCAATGGCATCTTAGGTCACCACAAGCTATACAGATCACCACAAGTTGAAAAGAGTGATGAAACAAAACAGATGGAAACAGTTACTTATAATTACTCATTTCATATTGGAAAGGAAGTTTTTTGTCAGATATGCCTGGACTAACTAATGGCATGTGTCAATGAATATGTGTTCTAAAAATCAGAGTAGAAGGGATGTGTTGAGATAGTTACCTAAGATAAAACAGTGAGGATCGATCTTCAAGAAAATATGTGCCTTCAGGAAAAGGAACAAACATGAGTTCCCCCCCATACAACAACTCAGTTCATCAAGATATCCTGTGAGCCACTGAGTATGATAGCTCAGCTTTTGTGTTGTTTGTTACTTGATAGAGGATTACAACACTTCACGAGTTCACGTGCACATACTTCCCGTACCAATACCCGCAAAACTCTCTGAAAAAATATCCTTCAAAGTTATCTTTTTGTGCAAGGTGTACTAATTATAAACATGCAGTCTTGCTAAGACGGAAGAAAAGAATGACCATTCATTATATAGAAAGGAAGCATACACATGTCTCTTGACATACCGATCTGAGCTCTAGTTTCTGCCATGGCGTGGCTGGCCCTCAAACCGTCAAGGTTTCTTGGGAATCCCAACTCCTCTTTGCAAACCTGCAACATGAAACGCTGCAATGAGAATAACCAAGGCGAGACGATAATACAATCAAAGAAATGGCTGACCGAACACAACTTAAATGGGTACATAGCTAGATTGGTTTTAGTCATAAGTAAATCACACAAGCATGGCATTTGGATGATTATTCTTGAAGTAGAATTTCTATCTGCAGTAGGAATTAAGAAATTTCAGAGACACCAGGCCATGAAAATGCATGAGCTTCTATGCTGTTATATAGTATAGGCAGTTAAGTTATGAGATGACATGTGAAACAAACCTTGGTGGCTCATACTATATAACAAGCAAAGGAATCTGGGTGATGAGCACCGACTCTCCCGACCTGTCCAATAAAATCCAATTCATAGTAAACAATAATTACAAGAATCTAAACAATTTGTATAATAGAAATAATCCTGAAAAATCATGAAGGCAAGTCAATGTTCATGGGAAGATTTGGGTTAAAACTCATAAATACGAGAGACTAACATGACATAAAGAAATTTTCATGTGATGTAAGTGAACGTAAATAGTAAGATCGCAACGGGCTCTTGTTTAGTTAAAAAGAAATACAACGGCCCGAAATATATGGCTATATAGTTTGAATGCCACTAAATGCATGGTATTGAATCTTATCTCAAATCTTTTCTGTCATATACCTAGGCACATAGCTGATGTACTCTATAGCTAAGAGATCGTTAACTGCAGCTAAATTTCAGAAGTAAAGAATTACTGAGTAAACAGTAGAGCTCATTGGATTTCTATCAAACACATTATAGGCATATATACAAAAAAAACGTGAAAGAGAGAGAGAGGATGAGAGAAATCAGAGCAAAAGAAAAGACAACCTTGGACTGACTCATGGATTCATGGTTGAGGGGACCTGCTTTACACCGTGAGAGGATCCTGAAGCAAAAAACGTGATCAGAACCGATGGGATCTAGTGGTGATTATACATAATAAGAGAGCTACAAATTAACGAAAAGGAGAAGTTAGAACATACCTTGTGGGAAGATTCGTGCTCGTTGAGGACAGCCTTGGTAGGCTCGCGTAAGAGGATGACGGAGAGGGACTTCTAGGAGGCGATCTTCCTGTTCATCTCTTCCTTCCACTCCAGATCCACCTTCTTCGCCTTGTTCCCCGGGTCATCTCCATCATGGCCTGCCAAGCCACGCTTCCAATCGAGCCGCCGCCGCCGTGGAGACCGGCCGCGCGTTGTCTGCACGCGGGCGGCCCCTGCCGGAGGTCGGCCTCCGTGGAAACGAGACTCCGGATCGGCACAAAGCATCTCCACCTCCGCCGCGCGCCGCCGCAGGCCGTCGGCGACCGCATTCTCCTTCTGCCCCGCGTACGTCTCCGCGCCCCGCCGGAACCTCGCCCACCGCCCGCCCCACGAACTCGCCGCGAACCGCGCGCCGACGCCGCGCCTCGCCGTGGCGGCCGCGTGGATCGCGTCGGCCCCGGCCGCGTCCGCCTCGGGGACCCCGCCGCCGTCGGGCAGCCACCGAGAGAGAGGGTGGAGGAACGGCGGCTGAAAAGAGGAGAGGGGGATTGGGGGAGGAGCAGCGACGAGATTGGATGCCGCCCGGGCCGGGATGGGCTTTTAGTGACCCATGGATAAAAAGTGGGTCCGTGGGAGGGCCTCGGCGCCTCGGACGAACGACCGGCCGAGATGGCGCCACGTCACCTCGATCGAACGGCCAAAAATTCAAACGCCTGTGAGAGCCCCATGGGGGTGCAGCAATCATACCGTGGGATGTTATGGTTGT
>NC_061512.1:43288418-43346661 GCF_022539505.1 Lolium rigidum
CCATCTTCTGGTTGCATCTTGGCTTGGAATGCGTTCTCGCGGTAGGAATTTTTTTGTTTTCTATGCTACGTTCTCCAACAGAATGATGCTATAGATGAAGCATGGACAAAAGCTCAAGCTTGGGGATGTCCCCTGGACCCCCCAAGAAGTATCCAAGAAGTACAAGCGTCAAAGCTTGGGGATGCCCCGAGGCATCCCCTCTTCATTAAACAAATGCACCAGGTCAGTTTTCAATGTGCTATATTTTTATTCCTTCATGTAATATGTGCTATTCTTGGAGCGTCTTTATTTTTGCTGTGTGTTTTCTTTAGTTTGTTTACTGTTCAATAAATTTGGACTCATCATATTTTGTTTGGGAGAGAGACACGCTCCGCTGTTTGCACTAGACACTATAGTTTTCATGTTTTCTTCATTTCTAGTGTTCTAGTTTGCATCTACTTCGTTTAGCTCTGAGTTTTTCACTCATATCATGTTCGGAGCTTGTTTATTTGGATGATTCATGTTTGAATACCTCTCTGGTCATTTTCTTATTTATCATATATGAGAGTGTTTTCATTTATTTGGTTGGCGATGGATGCATAAAAATTACTATATAGGTATGTGATGCAAATAAAAGCATATTTAGTGAGGCTTAGACTTTTTCATGCCATGTTTGATGTGATTCTTACTATATGCTCAGTAAATGTTGTTGTTGCATGACTAGTCTCAAACAACTAAAGATTGTGTTTTGTGCCATTTAAGTTTCATGCATTGTTATTAGCCTAGAAAAGCATGTAAAGTGGTAAAAATTCTTCTTCAAATAATTTATTCGAGTGACTTGGCGCATGTTTAAACCATGTTATGACTACATCCAGTCACTTTGCCTTCATGATCATTTAGTTTTTGACTTGTTAGATCACTTTATGCTTTGGTTAATATTAATTTTGTCGCTATGCATGATTATGGTCATTATGCTCTCTTTAGTTGGTCGCATCCTATCTTTTTCTAGCCTTCATTTGCACTAAGAGGAATACTTTTTGTGCATCCAACCACCAAGAACCAAACATGCCAAATGAGTCCACCATACCTACCTATATGTGGTATTTCATTGCCACTTCTTTGTGAGTTATTCATGTGCTAGCATTAAAAACTCTTCAAATAATTTATTTTGTTGCTCATGGACTAAAATGTTGAGTAGTATTCACTTGTGCACTTTTTCTCTTTTAAGTTGCTTGTTGTGCTGTAACCATGTTTAGTGGGGAAGCCATCAACCTGCCACATCTCTGTTGAATATCATGTGGGTTACTATGCATGTTCATCTTGTCTGAAGTAAGGGTGATTTACCATGATTTAATATGATTGGAGTATGCATATTGTTAGAGTAGAGCATTGGGCCGCCAACCAAAGCCATGTATCATGGTGGAAGTTTCAGCATGGACACCATATCCTCAAAAATATTATATCTCATGAGAAAATTTATGTTGCCGAAAGCTTTAATCTTGAAAAAAAGGAGTCCATTTGTCTGTTTTCCATGTTGTCCCGGGGTGAGATTCTAAGTTGAGAATAATCAATAGCAAGAAATCCAATGCGAGCTTTCTCCTTAGACTTTCGCTCAGCTGAGATGGAGGTACCCCTTTGCAAAAACTTGGTTAAAACATATGTATGCAGTGAAGGTCCATGGAAATCCAAGCTAATTAGGACAAGGTGTGAGCACTATTATTATATCATGCATGAGGCTTGCAACTTATTTGTAGAAGCTTTGCACAACTCATACACTTTTCATTACCATTGACAAGTTAATCCTTCTCAAAAGCACAATTTTATATCTCTATTGTTTTTAATAAAAAGTTTCAGCACATGAGTGATTTCACTTGCCTCTCTAAGAGAGACTTTCTTCTACTTTTCATGTTGAGTCTCCACCATCTTGTTTATGAACCATTTATTGAGAGCATAGTTATCATTCTTAGTTTTATGTGCATGGTCCCAATATTGTATTGATTGAATCATTGTTGTGATATAACTTGTTCTCAAATTACTTGTATCTAGTCACTCAATAAACTTTAAAGATGTCCTAGCATTTATGTTTTGCTATCACTTATGGGACAAGCTGAATACCACTTTATATTGTCTTTTTCTATGCTCTTTAATAATCATGTTACTACATGCACTTTAGTTATTCTTGTTTGTTTGATTACTCTTCATGTTATAGCATGCTTACTGAGTTATATTACTAGAATTTATATCTTTCATGCTATGTTAAGTACTATGATCCCATCTATGATTGCTTATGCATATTGATAAAGAGTGTGACACATGTCGCCTCAAAATTATTTGTTTTTGTCACTTACCTACTCGAGGACGAGCAGGAGTTAAGCTTGGGGATGTTGATGCATTTCAAATGCATCTATAATTTTGAAGCTCCTTGCTTGTTTTATATTGATTATGCATGAATTATGTATGCATTTTTGCACCTTTTTAGCATTTTCTGGGACTAACCTATTAACGCAGTGCCGAAGTGCCAGTTCCTATATTCTGCTATTTTTGGTTTCAGAAAAGCACCATATAAAATATTCTCGGAATTGAACGAAACAAAGTTCATATACCTTAAAGTCCCGAGGAGAAGCAACTGCCAGAAGGGGGAAGCCAGGGGGGCAGGAGGGCCCCACACGCCCCCCAGGCGCGGCCCCGGAGGGGCGCCTGGCCCACGTGTGGGCACCTCCTCCGCCTCCGACTCCGCCTCTTCGCCTATTTATTCTTCGCCACGGGAAAACCCTAGTCACCCGTTCATACTTCCACGAAAAGTTCCGTCGCCGCCGCAAAGTCGAACCCTAGTTCGGGAGAGTTCTGGAGCTCTTCCCGGCACCCTGCAGGAGGAGAAAATCATCGCCGGAGGACTTCTTCATCACCATGCATGCCTCCGCGGTGATGCGTGAGTAGTCTCTACAGGACCATGGGTCCATAGCAGTAGCTAGTTGGTACATCTCTCCCATGTGCTTCGTTCCTGATTTAGTCTTGTGAGCTGACTGACATGATCAAGACTATGCAATTGTAATATTACGATGTTGGTTTGATGGGATCCGATGAATAGTGATTATTATGATATGTGAGTTTATGTTATTTTACTTATGATCATGCATGCTCTCCGTCTCTAGTAGTTGCTCTGGCCAAGTAGTTGCTATTGACTCCAAGAGGGAGTATTTATGCTCGATAGTTGGGTTCATGCCTCTAGTAAATCATGAGAAGTGCCAGAAATCTCTACGGTTCTAGATGTGTTGTTGCCACTAGGGAGAAAACAACGGTGTGCTATTCTAAGGTAGTATCATTGCTTACTTAGCGATAGTCTGTTGCTTGCAACTTAATATTGGAGGGTGTCGCGGATGCAATCCTGAAAATGGACTATTAGTCATAGATGCAGTTGGATGGCGGTCTATGTATATTGTTGTAATGCCCACATATTTAATAATAAGTTTATGCTCTCATCATAGTAAATTTATGCCTGTTTGTCAATTGCCCATCTGTAATTTGTTTACCCAACATGCTATCTTTTAATGGAGAGACACCACTAGTGAACTATGGATCCCGGTTCTATTTCCTCATTACTGTTATTTCCTACGAAGCTCTCTGTTTACTTTCTGCAAACATCATTCTCCCATTCGATACGTTTAATCCTTTGTTGCCGACAAAAGCCGGTGAGCATGACAAACTCACTGAAATCCGTTGGGGCAAAGTGTTGTGTTTGTTTATGTGCAGGTCTCCACGTTGCTACCGATATTTGCAAGCGCCAGAGCAAATATTGGGACGCGACAACCTACTGAAGAATACATTGCCTCCTGGATTGATTAAACTTTGGTTTCAAATTGAGGGAAAACTTGCCAACTGCGCTGCTTCACCTTCCTCTTGGGGTCTCCTCAACGGTGTGTTAAGTTAGCGCCATCAAGCACTCTCTCAGGCTGGCTGCCCTTTCGGTGAGAAACCAGTTCCCGATCCAGATCCGGATCCGGATATTTTCGTCCAGACCCCTGTATCATTTCTTTTCGATCCGGGGCCCTTCCCCTGTTAACTTTTGTGAAAACCCCCTTGCAGGTTCTATTTTCGTTTTAAAACATGATCTAATAATAAAAATGATTTTCCTATTTCAAATCTGCAATAGAATTTGAACCGTAGCTCCAAATAAAAAGTGTTTTATATGAACAAGTCCGACACACATAATTAGGGTTAATGTTATTTTATTACCAGCAATATTAAATGTTTATTATTAGCATCGCAAAGACATGGCAAGGGTGAGCTACTTCATATTTAAGCGGAGCGGCGAAACCCTAGGCGGTGTCTCCGAATTACTCCGCATACATGCGAGGTGAAAATGCAAATCTATCGATGCCCGAGATGAGTGGCCGGTAGGCATGAATCAAATCTGCATTTGGGGGGCCTGATCTGCCTAATCGTTCATTTCCAATATTTGGCATGGAATTTGGCTTGCAATTAGCTAACATGTCCAGAAATGGCATGCCTGTGTGGCTACGTAATCTACCAAACTATATTAGTCGTTGGCAGCATGCTCTATACAGACCCTAGGTACCTAGAAGGCCAGAACAAGAACGAAGAGATAGACAAATAACAATTGTATCATTGCTGAAATTAATGGTCGGCACAATTTGTGGGGAGGACGGTTACCTCGCTTCTTCAAGAAGAAGCAGGATAGAAGAAAAAAAAGTCCATACATACATACACAAAGTAAGTTCTTTTGTGGGAAATTCTACTTGCGTACGTGACGTTTGGTGCTCTCAATTCTATGGGAATTATGGTGAGTGAGGTTGCACAGCAAAGTTGCTTCCAAGGCCGACCTTTCCTCCACTATCGTACCCTTGCACTCTAACATAGCAATATGACATTATCACCACGTTTTAACCGGAAAATTCTTCTCATATCCTTCCAGCTCCATTCTACTAGTACGAGGAGTAGTTCGCTTGACCATTTTTGGATATCATCATGGCATAATTTTCTGCATGATACTCGCAGACACATTAGGCAGATGGTTAAGAAGGAACACGGCTGCTGCATTGGCTTCAGGAATCTTGATGCGACATCCCACGATCCTCAGTCTCGCCTGCGGATAAGCAAATCCCTGACTATATATATGGTGCAATGCATTGCGCGGCATACACTGTATATGCTAGCGCCTGTTGTTTTTGTAATTTAGCATCTATTAGTAATATGGTAGTATCATCTAAAAAAGGATGTCCGGTAGGCACGAATCGAACCTGCATTTCGGGGTCTGGTCTGTCAAGTCGTGCCTTGTCAACATTTGGCATGGAATTTGGCTCGCAATTAGATAGCATCCAGAAAAATGGCATGCATGTGGCGACGTGACATACCACACTATATTAGTGGTTGACAACATTTACAAATCATAACTTGGTAACATACCCTAATGGCGCCTAATATGGGGCAGTGTTGCACAGTTGTCGGCCATACTTCCCAAGTTACGACTTGACAGTTCAAACTAACTGCTCTAGGCACCTAGAACAAGTTCTCCCAAAAAAAAGGTACCTAGAATAAGAACGAAGAGATATATCTGGTTAGGCAAGTAAAATCGCTCAAACCCTTGCTGGAATTAATGGATGGAATCAGTTGGCGCACTTTGTCTGTTACCTTCGTCTTCAAGAAATGGTAGAAAATTCCATACACAAGTTCTTTTGTGGCAATTCTACTTGCCTGCGTTTAGTGCTCTAAGTTTTCCATAAGGTGTGACAAGTTAAAATGTTCACATGATAAAAGAAAATTGGTGAGTTCCACACTTGTTGCAGGAGGTTGCTTCCAGTCGTTCTTAACCATACAAAAATGTTGGAAAATACATATGGAACCATGGTTGCAATTTTCTCAATGAAGTAGTTGCACATTTCCAAAAAAAAAAAAACAATGCACCAAGCCAATGTCATTGAAAAGACCAACCTATAAGTAACAAGACAAAAAAAAAATACACATAGAGCTTCCATTTGCACACTTATTATTGATGAGGTAGTTTCAACTTTCCATAAGGGCGACTGCGTTTTGGTGAAAAAGTGCAACATACAAATAACCAGACAAAGAAAATAAAAGTAGACACAATCATGTTTGCACTTTTATCGATGAGATAGTTGTACATTTGTAAGAAAGGTCATGCACCTATGGTGTGGATAAAAGTGCAAGGATTATAAAGGACTAGACAAGAGATCCTTCATTTTAAGGGGCCCGGCCGGGATTTCCAAAACACTGCCTGATGATCTCTACATGCATTCCACTCTCGTACCCTTGCACTATCTGCTTTGCTTCTACCGCTGACCATTCCGCTCTTGCATAGAATCATATATATGTGGCGTGCGGCATTGCGCGCAGCATGCTCTCACACACACAGAGAGAGTAGTTGCCGAGAGCTAGTAGCACGACCTCAGACAAAAGACCTATGGCCAACGCAGTTGCCATCGTCGCGCTGATGTGCGCCATTGTCGTGCTGCTTCCGCCGCCAGCGGGGAGTGTTCGCTTCCAGTTCGAGGAGGAGGACATGGCGACGGAGGAGGCCATGTCGGCGCTGTACCAGCGCTGGGCGGCGCACCACCGTGTGGCCCGCAACGTCGCCGAGACCGCTCGCCGGTTCGACATATTCAAGGACAAAGTCCGAAGGATTCATGCTTTCAACAAGCAGGGCAACGCGCCCTTCTTCCTCAGCCTCAACCAGTTCGGCGACATGACCGAAGCGGAGGTGGACAAGACCTACGGCGACTGCTCCACCTCCATCGCGTACGAGAGCGACGGCGCCTGGCCCACGGGCCCCGCCCCCACCGACGCGTCGCGAGTGCTCATATTACCGCCCCCGGAGCAGGTGGACTGGCGCCAGAAGGGCGTTGTCACAGCCGTCAAGAATCAGGGCGCTTGCCAGGCTTGCTGGGCCTTCGCCGCCATCGCGGCGGTCGAAAGCTTGAACGCGATCAAGACAGGCCAACTGTACGACCTTTCGGAGCAGGCGGTCGTGGATTGCGCCGATCCGCCTAATGATCAGGGCTGCGAAGGCGGCCTCGCCGCCGAAGCGCTCCGGTTCATGAGCATGCAAGGGCGGCAGAACGGAGCGTTTATAGAGGACGCCTACCCGTACAGGTACGTACGTAAGTTTTTAAATTTCGTTTTTCGATTGGACCCAAATTTTCCTCTGAAAATTCATGGAAATAATCTAAAAAAAAAATACTGTAATATGTGATTTCCTGTCTGCTATACAGGTTTGGGGACAGGACGAGTGGCGCGTGCGCCGTTGGTCATCTGACTCCCGCAGTCAGGTATCACGGTTACCGGATGGTTCTTCCCCGAAACGACGCCACCACCCTGATGAGGGCCGTCGCGGCCCAGCCCGTGGCAGTCCGAATCACCGCGAATGGTACCGCTTTCAACAACTACGGCGGCGGGATATTCATCGGCCCGTGCACGACGGAACTCGGCCACGCTGTCGTGGTCGTTGGCTACGGCACCGAGCATGGCCACCCGTACTGGGTTGTGAAAAATTCTTGGGGAGATGAATGGGGTGAGGAGGGTTATATCCGCATGAGTCGGGTCGCGGGCAAGGAAGACGAAGGAGGCCTGTGCGGCATCCTGAGAGAGCCTTCCTACCCCGTATGGGCCTAGATGCGCGCTTCGTAGTTATCCTCAAAATAAGTTCAAAGAAAAAAAAAACGTAGTTATCCTCAAAGGAATACTCCATGTATTAGTTTACTAGCAAAAAATGCCCTTCCGTTGCGCCGGATTAAACAGCTTGTTTGAATCTTATTATTCGGTTCACAATATATTTGAGATAAAGCTATATAATTTTATATTCTGTTTTCTCATTCCCATAAATGCTATATTCTGATTCCTTGATTCTCTTGAAGGCAGATTTGAATAATGCAATCTTATTGCAACATGTTCTTGATTCCTATTGTGCTATTTCGGGGCAATTGGTTAGTGTGGCTAAATCTAGTATTTATTTCAGTCCTAATACTCATGTTAATGTCAAAGTTGATATGTGCAACACGCTTAACATCAACACTGAAGCTATTTCTGATAAATACTTGGGTCTTCCGTCTATGGTTGGAGCGGATAGAAGTGATTGCTTTTTGCATTTTGTTGAGAGAGTTCTCTAGAGAATTAAAGGATGGAAGGAAAAACTTCTCTCTATTGGCGGCAAAGAAATAACTACTATATTAAACTTGAATAAACATCTTTTTTCACAGAATTTTGAGGCCTATTTATGAGTTAACGTGGTGGTGGCACGTATGCGTTTATATGTCCTAATTTCCTCTGTGTATTGTTTTGGTGCTCCATGGGAAATTTCAGGTCTCTTTTATGCTGTTGTGCTGCTCCAGCCGTGTGGCTATAGCTGAAAAGGCGTGTGGAAAACTGTGTTGGTCGTGGAGGGCCCAGGCTAGGTGCGTGGTTTATCTCCATGATCGACGAATGGCTTGATTTGCCACGTGTTTGCGTTTAGAATTATCTTTTGTCCCCGTTTGGTTTTCCTCAGTCAAAACGGTGACACAGTACCTAGACATCCCATCCCACCTTCCCACCACGCCTCCTCTTTTTTCTCTTTTCATTTCTTCTTCCGTGTGAGCGGTTCATCTTTCAGCCCTCCTCCCCCGCTTCCTTCCCTACCCTTGCAGCCGCCGGCGTCCCCTGCCACTGGGAAATAGCAGCCTGTGCGGATCCGGCCGCGGCTGGAACTTTCCCCGGGTGTTGCCCTCGAGCGAGGGGACTCGGACATGCGGCAGCCGGCGCGGCCAGATGGCGGTTGTTGGTGGTGGACGATGATCGTGGTTGCTGAGGGAGGCCGCCTCTGTAGCAGTGGGGTGTCCTGGTGTGGGCGCCAGGCCCCATCTGGTTGAGCTCGATTCGCTTGGTCCGGCCGCGATTCGGCGGTGCGGCCTCCTTTGCATCTGTCGGGCGCAACGGTATGTTGATGTGGCTGGGAGGCGCAGTGCCGAACGGTGGTGGTGGCGGCACCAGGCGTGACCTTACGCTCAGACACGTCCGCCTATTCCAGGTGCATGTTCTTCCTCTGATTCGTCTCCTAGACCTCCTTTGCGGTTTTTGCGAATTGTTCTTTAGTTTCTTTTGTGAGTTGTTCAACAGTGTGTGCCATCTTTCTTTTTTTCATGGTGATCTAATCGCTTTTACTTTCGTCGCGCTGTTGTAGGTATGTGATTGTGCTCGCCGTTCTATTGGTACATGTTGACCCTCGGGCGCTGTCGTCGGCAGCCTGCTGAGTCTGGTGGCGCCAAGCACCTGGAGTTCTTCGCCATGGACATCTCCGCGAGTTCAAACCAGACTCTCCTGCCTACCTTTGTCACCATGAGCGGCCGCCTGCTGTCGTACGCTTCCAGCTACTACATATTATCAGAATTTTGCTTCTAATTGATGTGAAAAATATGTGTGAGCATTCAGACAAAAGGATCAGGCATGTTGTCCACCTTGAAAACAAAATTAGAAGAATCAGTATGTATGTTGATGGACAGTTGTTCTGGCAAAAGATGTTTGACTGACAAACTAAAGCTAGACATCGGCTGGACAATCTGGTATACTTCCTCTTTTATTGTTATCCGATTGGCACAACTGGAATGCTAGCACTGAAGCATCTTAAGATGGTTCTTGTTTTTTTCCTTACAGTGTATAAGTCATACATGCAGCTTTCTTGGTGTGTGGGCGATGGAAGTGTACAAAAGAACATGCAGAAATCAAGAAATGATGATCAGTTCCTTCAGTGGTCGTGAGTAAATGAATGCAAAGGTGTATACTTGAACTTTGGCATGACATACCAAGATTGCTAGATAATTCCAACTGTCAAGTTCATTAAATGGAAAGCAAAGTACATTGTGAACCCCTTTTTGCTGAGAGTTGTTCCTCAATGTCTCTGCCTTTCAGACACAATTGTTTTTGTCGACCCTAAACTTTTTAGGGAACTCTGAAATGGACCTCTTTCTGTTTTTTCCTCAAACCCCATAAGTTTGAAAGAAGATCAAATTTTCGTGTGCAATGAAGATTCACTGTAGTTTTTATCATAACCAGCTGAAAGAATATTGGATTCCCGTACTCATTGCCTCTTTTTTGGGTCTTTATTGTCTCCTTCTGTCTGGTTCAGATCATATCTTTTTTTTTTCTGGTGATTCTGGTTAGGATGGGTTGATCAGATGTAGCACTAGAAGTAGCAATGTTACTTCCACTACTTTTGGTCTGCCGCTTTGCCTTCTCTCACAACCTGGGGACACATTGTTGAATTTAACATACTTGAATTTTCTGATCGAAAACGAACCTATACTACTATTTTTGTACACCATACAGCAGCAGTTCAAAACAGTGTTTAGAAAATTTCTTCCACAAAAGTGCTTTCAGTAAAAAGCACCAAAATATTACACCAAATATAAACCCTTAAGAATATTTAGCATTGAATATGGCTCAGTTAGTTGTTAATTACTCATTTCTTCTAGGATAGGATCGATCTATTGAAAGGGTATATGACTCGACAATCATTACTCCATTTTGAAATTTTGGTGAGCCTGAACTCTTTTGAATTGTTTCGTGATGACATAAACTCTTGGTACACAGAAAGTTCACACCATACTCTCTTTGTTTTCAGTTATTCCACTTTTAATCCTTAGTTACAGAATAGCCAGTGCAGCTCGATCGGTCTTAAATATTGGTATGAGTTTTACCAAGACCATTGTCATTCTCATGACAATTACCATTTTTATTTTTAGGGAACCTCGCCTTCTGCTACATATCGGTTGACACTTCAAATTTGGTAAACCGGAGTACTTTGCCGGTTTCCATGGTCAACAATAATACTTAGAAGATCAAATCTAGCTGTTAGTAATAATTTCCTGTATTCCATTTCCTTTTGTGCTTTGCCAAATTTACTCATATATGTCTGTGTTCACTATAAATCATGCAACCCTCTAACTCCATATTCAATGCATGGTCTTTTGTCCTACAGCTGCCGTAGTTTTATATGTGCCACTACCAGCTGAAAGATTCCATGTGGAAAAAGGTAGGTAAGATTGCAAAGCAACCTACATTATTTGAAGACCAGTGTTTCTTAATATGCAGGGTCGAACGATTGTCTCTCAAGCCTTTTCCCAAGCCACTTACTTTCATGTTGCTCCCAGGTCATGTAATTTTGGCAACCTTCAAAATTTTAAAATAAATTCCCATGGATTAATCAAATCCAGTGGATAGCACACCACTTTGTATATGGGTTTCTTTTCCTAGCACTGGCTTTTATATATGCCCATCCCAACGTTATCCTGATGTTTAGAGATATTCTTTAAAACATAAGCTTACATGTGTTCTTTGAATTCAGCGAATGATGTATCAATTTGTTTACAATATTCTTTTCCTAGCATCAGCTTTATATGTGTTAGTTTCTCTCCATTGCCCATCCCAATTTTTATGCTTATCTTAATATATATGTAACCTTTAGTTATAATTCACAGGCTTGAGACTGCACTTCTCCTGTTGGCCTGGAAGTGAATAAATATTCGTTATTTCTATTGTAAGTCTCAGAAAGATAGGTATATAACTTTTTGAGGAAAACTAGGTATAAAGCAGCGTATGTTTTTATGCTTGGTGCCTATTGTATCAAGTCATCCCAAGCAGCATTCGTCGAAAATAGGAAGTCAACCAAGCAACATTCCTCGAAAGAAAGGAAGTAATCCAAGCAGCCGTTTCTTAACTCTTGCAACAGCAAGAAGTCATCCAAGCAACATTCCTCAAAAGAAAGGAAGTAATCCAAGCAGCCCTTTCTTAACTCTTGCAACAACTTCTGATATTCAAAAGTGACATTGTAATTGTCAGTTTGATATTTCTCCTTGAAGGTATCACCTCTGTGGAATATATGTAAATCATGTTCGGTGTTGTATCATCACTTTTGTTGATCAAGTTTTCCGATCCACTGTGCACAATGGAATGTGAATAAACACAAGAGTCATACAAAGTGCATCTTAACATTGTGGTAGCTAAGTTTATAAATTCTTGATTTGTCGGATCATTAGGATGTATGAGGCCACACTTCCAGATTTGGTTCACTTTTTTAACAATAAATTTAACTTCTGTGGGTTTTCATTGGGATCATTCTGTGAGTCAAGAGTTGCTCTGTTGTCGATCAGCACGATTTGCTGTCTCCTTCACCTCTAATGGGAGAAAGTTTCTATCCACAGCCGCGCTACGTCTGCGAAGAAGGAGCTCAACCAAGGCGTTCATCAATCATCATCCTCTCTTCTAACAATGAACACAATAGTGACAATTATTTATAGTTCGAAGATAGGAAAACACATGAACCATCCACCTAAGTATACCAAATGTGAGCCAATCCTACCAACTATGCAACCGGTATATATTACTACAGCTAGCAAATCTTAGGTTCTTTGAACTCCCAAGATGTGTTAGGAACGGAGGAAGTGTGAATGTACTCTAATACTATTATTGACCAGTCTCTTTTTCATAAGTGGAGTCGCCAAACTAACTACACATTCCATGTAATACTTGTGTAAAACAACCTTAGGGGTCATGTACATGGATCTAAACATGTGTTACTAACTAATCCAAATGTTTTGTTCATAAATACATTTTCTACACACCACAATTCAATAGCATTGTCCCAGGCTCTTCTCCCACGGCGCGGCGTGCCGCCGCGCCAAATCTTGCTAGTCTTGATAAAAGCTGTACTACAATCTATTCCGGTGTATGCTATGTCTGTCTTTCTTCTTCCAAAGAAGGTGTGCGAAAAAATTACTGATATCATCAGCCAGTTCTGGTGGGGAGATGATGATAAAGAAAAGAAGATGCATTGGTATGCATGGTGGAAGATGTGTTTTCCAAACAAAAAAAAGAGGGGGTATGGGTTTCAGAGACCTTCACTCATTTAATCTGGCTATGTTGGCCAAACAGGTCTGGAGAATTATTGATGAGCCAGAATCTTTATGTGCAAGAGTTTTAAGAGCTAAATATTTTCCTGATGGAGATATTCTAAAGGCCGGACCGAGAGCTGGCTCATCATTTACTTGGCAAAGTATATGTGCTGGAATTCAAACTTTTAAAAGAGGATGTATATGGAGAGTGGGAAGTGGAGATTCTATTAATATTTGGAGTGATCCTTGGATCCCTGCTAGTCCGAATAAAAAATTCTTTCTCCGAGGGGACAATCTATTCTTTCAAGGGTCTCGGAGCTGATTAATCCTCTCACGGGCCAATGGGACCAAGGTATTATTTATGATAATTTCCACCAGGTTGATGCAGATAGGATTGTGCAAATTCCATTGTTTGGGGACGGGTTTGATGATTTCCTTGCTTGGCATGGACAAGGACTGGGGTCTTTTCTGTCCAGTCGGCATACCACACTGAATGGCGACACCATTTTAATGGAGTCGCTTGCAGATCGCTTATTGCTGGTACCCCTTTTGAACAACTCAACATGGAAAATTTTGTGGAAGCTGAATGTGTCTGCGAAAGTTAAGATTTATTGTTGGAGAATTCTTCATGGTGTTCAGCCGTAGGCCATTTTATTTCGGAGACATATTGGAACGGATGGGGTATGCCCTAGCTGCAATACGGCTGAGGAGGATGTGAGACACATGTTGTTCTTTTGCCAAGATGCTGAGCAGATTTGGAAATCTTTGGGAATGGAGAGCATGATCCATGATGCTTCTTGGCAGGGTCGGTCGGGGTCTGAAATCCTTGGGGCGCTTCTTAGTTCGAACCAGTCGGATGTTCCAGGTTTTGAGTTGATTCAATCGAGAGAGCTCATTGCGGTTTCTGCCTGGTATATTTGGTGGATTAGGAGACACAAATCTCATGGGGAGAAGATCCCACCTATTCCGAATTGTGTGACCTCTATCCAAGCAATTACTGCCAATACGGAGAAGGCTAAAAGTGTAAGTAGCTCTATGCAGATCCAAAAGTGGGTTCGACCAAGGTGTCATTTTATGAAGGTCAATGTGGACGCTGCTTTTGCTGCGGGGAGGAGGCCGGGGCTATTGCTGCGGTGGTCAGGGATAGCCAAGGTAATTTCGTGGTAGCGTCTGCAAGGTTTACACCGCATGTGGGTTCAGTTTGACGGCGGAGGCCATGGCAGTTTTATATGGTTTAAACCTCTCAAAAAATATGGGCTTTTCGGCGGTGGAAGTGGAATATGATTCTCTTGAAGTTGTCCAGTATTGCACGGGAGTAGAAAGAAGTGGAGTGAGGCGACGACCATCTTTGCTGAGATCATCTCTGTCGCAGGTAGCATTGATAGAATTGAGTTTAGTCATTGTCGGAGGGATTTGAATAAAGTAGCCCATGATACTGCTAGGTTTAGTTTCAGCTCAAGAGTTGATTGTAATTGGGTCGATGAACCCCCTAGCTTTCTTCTCCAACCCTTCCTCGATGATGTAACTCTCATGTGACTCTGAGGCGGTAAGTTTCTTACGCACTCTTTTCCTTCCAGGGTACATAAGATTCCATTGTTTGGGGACGGGTTTGATGATTTCCTTGCTTGGCATGGACAAGGACTGGGGTCTTTTCTGTCCAGTCGGCATACCACACTGAATGGCGACACCATTTTAATGGAGTCGCTTGCAGATCGCTTATTGCTCGGTACCCCTTTTGAACAACTCAACATGGAAAATTTTGTGGAAGCTGAATGTGTCTGCGAAAGTTAAGATTTATTGTTGGAGAATTCTTCATGGTGTTCAGCCGTAGGCCATTTTATTTCGGAGACATATTGGAACGGATGGGGTATGCCCTAGCTGCAATACGGCTGAGGAGGATGTGAGACACATGTTGTTCTTTTGCCAAGATGCTGAGCAGATTTGGAAATCTTTGGGAATGGAGAGCATGATCCATGATGCTTCTTGGCGAGGGTCGGTCGGGGTCTGAAATCCTTGGGGCGCTTCTTAGTTCGAACCGGTCGGATGTTCCAGGTTTTGAGTTGATTCAATCGAGAGAGCTCATTGCGGTTTCTGCACTGGTATATTTGGTGGATTAGGAGACACAAATCTCATGGGGAGAAGATCCCACCTATTCCGAATTGTGTGACCTCTATCCAAGCAATTACTGCCAATACGGAGAAGGCTAAAAGTGTAAGTAGCTCTATGCGGATCCAAAAGTGGGTTCGACCAAGGTGTCATTTTATGAAGGTCAATGTGGACGCTGCTTTTGCTGCGGGGGAGGAGGCCGGGGCTATTGCTGCGGTGGTCGGGGATAGCCAAGGTAATTTCGTGGTAGCGTCATGCAAGGTTTACACCGCATGTGGGTTCAGTTTGACGGCGGAGGCCATGGCAGTTTTATATGGTTTAAACCTCTCAAAAAATATGGGCTTTTCGGCGGTGGAAGTGGAATATGATTCTCTTGAAGTTGTCCAGTATTGCACGGGAGTAGAAAGAAGTGGAGTGAGGCGACGACCATCTTTGCTTGAGATCATCTCTGTCGCGGTAGCATTGATAGAATTGAGTTTAGTCATTGTCGGAGGGATTTGAATAAAGTAGCCCATGATACTGCTAGGTTTAGTTTCAGCTCAAGAGTTGATTGTAATTGGGTCGATGAACCCCCTAGCTTTCTTCTCCAACCCTTCCTCGATGATGTAACTCTCATGTGACTCTGAGGCGGTAAGTTTCTTACGCACTCTTTTCCTTCCAGGGTACATAAGAGGGCTGGAAGGTTTTTAATAAGGCGGCTTGCTGACCTAATAAAGTGGTGTTTTATTTAAAAAATACTAATAAAATGCTACCGCACTATAACCAGATCGCCATGTGCATTAGGGGGTGGGCGAAATCAACCCTCATGTGTATCTCCACAAAAAGTCTGGCTGAGATCTCGTGTATATAACTATCGAAGCCAAATAGTTTACTACATGTAAATTTAGATCCAAAATTCGGGAACAGATGACGAAAAAGAAGAGAAGGAATAGAACTGTTGTTTTTTTTGTCTGGTGTGCCGCTTCGTTTGGGCCGCCCGATGGAGATCCGATGCACGTGACCAGGGAGCACGGTGTAAGAAAATGGAGAGCCCGGGCAAGAAATAAATTTCCCGTTAATCTATACCTAATTATTTTTGGGAAAATCTACTGTAAAGCGCCGCACGCCAGCCTCTCCCGTGCGGCGTCCGCATCGCACGTCGATTATTATTTAAACGTGTGACATTTCTTCGCCTTAATACCAGTACATACGACTGCGCGTGTCAGACTTTTTGCTGCAGTGACATGGTGAGCTATGGAAATAGTGTAGGACTAATAGTAGGCGTGTTCTTTTTGCAGTAGTAAAGACATGCATGCACTGATGCACCGGTTGCATATGCATGAAATGCGTCGGTCGACATTTTTATGACTCGGACAACACTAGACGAGCTAGCAATAGCGTGCAGATGCATTCGAAAAAATATAAGGTTTGCGAGTCAGTTGTATTACCGTACAGTAATAGTAGTACTAGTAGGTCGGAAGGTCGTGCTACTACTGTCACCGAAAGCTTGACATTTGGTTTTGGGAAATTTGCGGTTGTATTTTGAACAATCCGGTAGCTGTATCCGATAAATATGTAGTTGCTTCAGAAAAAATAGGGTAGCTATTTGTAAAAACTAACGACTATCGTAAATAACCTGATAGTTGTTGTTAAGTAATGATGTAGCTATTGCTAAATAACCTGGTGGCTATTACTAAGTGATTAATCTGGTATATGCATTGGCGAACCTGGTACTATTTATTTTGATCAATCAAGTAGCTATTGCTAATTAACCTCATAGTTACTCCTAAATAATCTGGTAGTTGTTGCTAAATAATCTGATAGCTTAACAATCCGATAAATATAAGAGAAACTTGGTGGCTGTTTTCAGAAACATTTTTGTTTTATCAAAATAATATGGTAGCTACGCTGAATAATCATAATCACTTTAGAGAATATGGTAGCTTACAAAAACCTGATAATGTGTAAGTACATGGTAATTGTTTTAAAAACTTGATGGCTATTTTCTAGGTGCACCAATTAATTAGAATGGAAGGGGTACTTCTTTTTACGGTAGGAAAAGAGTACTGTACTACATTTGCATGTTTTTTTTGCAGTTGATGCACTATTTGC
The DNA here is from genome assembly GCF_022539505.1 of Lolium rigidum. Classification (NCBI taxonomy): domain Eukaryota; kingdom Viridiplantae; phylum Streptophyta; class Magnoliopsida; order Poales; family Poaceae; genus Lolium; species Lolium rigidum. Next base: position 43,305,491 of record NC_061512.1, read on the forward strand.
ATGCGGCTGCATTGAGCTCGTGCAGCCAGCATCTTCATGTGGGCAAGTGGAACAGGAGTCAGGGGCTCAGCTGCTAAATGCCCCGCTGGCACATCCGGGCTGAGTTGCTGCATGCGAGACCGGGGTCAGCGCGCATGGGGCTTGTTTGGACCGGTGTCAGCTGAGCATGCGGGTTACTCGGGGCCACCCAACGGGGCAGGGTTCAGCACTTCAGCTGCCGCCGCACAGATTGATAATTATGCGGCGCCGCCGCGTAGCAAGATCCATTATTTTTCCCACCTTGATTTTTCGAAACTACCCTTTTATTATTGGATCAAATTACCCACCACTGCCACTCGTAAGTCATACCCTTTTGTTCGAAATATTACAGCATTGCCACCGTATAGGTAAAAAGAGAGGACCATTAGATGGACTGATAGGCCGTCGTCCCCCGCAAGCGCGATGAATCAGCAGAACAGGGCTCTCCCCGCCTGCCGGCGTGCTGTCCCGTTCAACAACCACGCGTATGCCGACAGACGCCCTCCTCACCTCCCGATTTCCCTACCTCACCAACTTGCCCGCCGGTCCAAATCAGGAGCTTCCCAATTCAGATCCGTGCCGGCTTCAATTTCGTGGGTAGGAGGGCGGGGATGGAGACGAGGGCACCGGTCGTCTGGGTCATCATCGAGGCTGCTATTTCGAGCTTGACCTCGTCCACAGCACGAAGCAGCACACGTACACAGCCAAAAAAGACCCGTGGAACCGGCAGGCCGACATGGTCGGGCAAGCGACCTGCATCTTGGAGGACGGTGGAGCGGCAGTGGACCAAAGGCGGCCAATAGCGGTGGTGTTTCTCGTCGTAGGGTCTCGCCTGCGTCTGGACTCGATCCGAAGCAGGCACCTGCATGCCCCCATGCATGCGCTTCGTTGTGGTTGGGATGCGCAGGAGTAAGGGGAATCGGGACGGCGCAGGGTTGCAGGGTATCGGGGCGGCGCTGTGGGAAACAGCGGCGCGTGTGGTGGCCGGACAGGAAGGTGGGCCGGCGGGGACACGTCTGGTCCAAGGCTCAGTTAAATTGAGTCCAACGGGTTCATATACGAGCCAACAAGCCGCAACATCATTGTCTGGTCCAAGGCGTGTAATTGTGAGCAAGGAAATTAACTCCCCCCGGGTCTATGGACCGAGGTAGAGACGAGAGCACGCAGAGACCAAGGAGCACGGAGGAGGAGCAACATGAGGGAGGGGTGAGACGAGGAAACGCCGGCCGAGGACATTATTGTTCAAAGGCAATTATTGATTTGCTGCTACGGAGTATATGAGGATTAAAAAAACGATCATGTGACATGGCTGCATGTTGAGAAATTTCCTTGTAGTGGGGCTTAGGAATATTTTGGTTCCAGGGTCTAAGTGTGGACAGCTGCCGAACAGAATTACAGGTTCACAGCTAACTATAATCAAAGCAAATAGATACTACCTCCGTTTCAAGGAATAAGGCGCACGCGCATCCCAAGACGAACTTTGACCATAAAAATTGAGCAACAAAATCTTGATTATAATATATGTAATTGGTATCGTTGGATTCGTATTGAAAAGCACTTTTTCATGATATTAATTTCATACAAACAATATTTATCTATTTGAAGTAAATCTTGGTCAAACAAAAAGCTCGTAAAACGAGGGCGCCTTATGCCTTGAAACGGAGGTAGTATTAAGTAAACTGCAACAGCCGTCCCTTTATTATATCACAAGAGCCACTCCCTTGCCATCACTTGGGGTCGATCACATTGGCCTAGCCTCCTGAGTAATAGGGTAACATCTCTTCCTTGGAACGGTCGCAGAAGTCGTTTGTTTTGTAGGTCACTCCATCTCCCAACGCGTTAAGCTTGTCAACCCTATTGGCACAGTCCTTGAATAGTTTATAGCGGCGCACCTTCTCCTCTTCGTCCTTGTATGTGCGATGATGCCTGGCCATCCACTCCTGGAACCTCTTCTTCATGGCTTCCTCCGCCTGATTGTGACCTGAGATTATAGGTGAGAAAAGGTTCATGGTGAGGAACAACTAACAGGGCCACAGATCCAGGGGCTGATCAGTCCGATGCCAGCATTTGGCTTGCCAAAGCCAAAGTTAGGGATTGACAACATGTCAGCAAGCCAATAACTTGGTAAGTGATGATTGGTATGTTGCCAATAGCTAATATAATTTCGCAAGGCATGCCAATTTTTGGATGTAATATATTTGTAAGCCAAATTTTGCTCGCATACCAAATATTGGACTTATTGGCAAGGCAAAACTTGGCATTGAACTAATAAGGGCCCCAATGTAGATTTGTTTCGTGCCTACTGGCCCCTGTGCATCCTTTTTTAGATGATAGTACCATATTACTAACAGATGTAGTATTTCGCTAAATCTTCAAAATGTGCAATCCTGCTGCTGTGTATGAAATAGAAAGAAATTCCGGTCCAAGTGACACCCCCAAAAAAAAATTCAAATTGGAATTGTTGCGAATAAAATTTTAATTATACTGACTTGATCCCATTAACTGAATTAAACATTCTATGAAGTGAAAAAAGGGCATTACTCATCTAACATCTTACTCCTAAAATCGACTAACAAAGTAGCACTTGTATATATGTTCTTATAGCAAGACTCGCCATCTTATAAAGATGATGATGAGGCTATACTATGCAACTATTTTATTTGAAATTTCAGTGATAGTGGTTTAACATTGCTCTAGAGAAACAAATTACTAAATTGAATGCAAGCATATTATGTCTAAATTTCAATTATATAACTCAACTTAGATACATCTGACACACATGCTTAGATTTGGTGATTTTGAATTAAAATTGTCAATCTGCATGGCCATAAAAACAAAGGCACCTGTCGAGCTAGTAACCTAGCTCAGAAAGTAAACGGACGCAATCCATAACATAGTTACACAACTACAAGAACATTCGCTGTACTATGTAGTTTTATCCTTGCCTACCAAGTTGCCCATTTGCCACAGCCCATTTGATTTCCTGCAAGTTGCAGCAAGATTTCAGCATATGGCTTGCTGGTTGTGCCTACGTGCATATCTTTTAGTACTAGAGTGAATCCATAATTTTTGGTTCCTGTCTGAACAATTCATTTAAGAATCCAATCAAATCGATTATTGATCAACACTTGTAGACTAACAATATTTGAACAAATAGTGATCTTAAGAAACAGGGCCAGTAAGCTAACCATCTTTTCCCAGATTGTGCTCATTAGGTATGCGCCCAACATGAATGTAGAGAGAAACAGTTGCAGGTGCTCCATAATGATTATGGAAACAAAACTTGTACGTTCCACCCCTTGGAGCTTTAAAATCAATGTGCTCACCAGAATTTCCCTTCAACGTGCATACAGTGTTACCACTTGGTGAGGTTACCTATATTCATAAACAGCATTATTAAAAATCAGAAAGGTGGTTCATTGTTCAATTGCTAAATGGAACAAATAATTCAGTACTAACCACAATGCAATTGCTAATAAGCAAACATGCCAAAACAGTATCGGATTAGCTTTCTAGTAATGGATACTGAAATAGAGGAAAAGAGGGGAACAGGTAAGTCCCTGAACTAAATCCAAGTACTCCATATTTATTAAGAAAGAAACAGAGATTCAGATGGGAGAACTGAAATGGCATATCCAGATAAAGGCAAATTACAGTAGTAACAGATAAAGTAGGATCAACTTAGGTATTCCCCAATAACCAGCTAATGCTGTTGAGCATAATGGGCACCAGATAGTTGATCATATTGCTGAACTAGTACGGATACGAACAAACTAACTCATCTAATGGCATTGGTACAAAGTCAACTGATACCTATAAACCAATATATCTAAACATATAACCTCACAGCAATTTGTTGTCATATGCTGAATACACTATTGAGGTATAAAGAAAACTTATACTCCCTCCATCCCAAAATAGATGTCTTGAATTTGTCTAAATTTGGATGTATCTATACACTAAATAGTGACTAGATACATCCAAATTTTGACAAAATTTCGACATCTATTTTGGGACAGAAGGAGCACATTTGATTTGTCACGCAGAAATCATCTAAAGTATGATCTGCTTCAGTTAGGTACAGTACCATACCAATTCATGCGCACATTACGTAACAATCATATGGCTCCATCCGAAACAAGAAACGGCAAGCAACGAACATTCCGAGAACAAGGTCTCCCACTGAGATTTCTGACATTTTGAATTTTTCACTCAAGTGCATAATAGCACCATAGAAACAAGGTTCCAGCTTGCAGTCTGAGAATCAAGGATAACAATAACACGAAACTACTGCTCTGGAACAGTCGGGTTCCTTTTCTTCGAGCTCCTTATACATTAATAACTGTGCACACGCTAGAGACCACGGCGATCCCTCTTAAGATAAAGATTTTTTACCTAACAGTTAGCCCAAAGTCGTTTGACCTGCAATGATCACATCTTTAACCGACAGGGGCCTTCAGATCAGTGGTGTGCCTTATGTGCTCAGAGGAGTGTGCATATCTTCTTCTCAAGTGCCCTGGCCAAGTTTATGTGGGCTAGGGTTCGGGAGATGCTGGGCGCCAGTGGAACCCGGAGTCGCTAGCTGATTTCTTCGCCATTTTACAGGGTTTGTTGACAATCCGAGATGCTTGTTACGGATTTAATCCGCGGCTCAATGCTGGGCCTTATGGAATATTGAAAACAAGCTTACTACTGTGTGTTCAAAACCATTTTGTTTCTTCAGCAGTTGAGGCCAGTCATCAGGTACAAGGACAGGTCTGTCCTGGAGGCAATCCTCGAGAAACTTAAGAAGACCTTCGTCAAGGCCTCGTCTCCGATCCAACAGGTGTCAGGGCCTTGTTTAGTGAAGCTGCTTGCTGCTTGATCGCTTTTTGCTTGCTTGCTTGCTCTGTGTTTTTATCTTGAACGGTGTTAAGAACCCGCGGTTTCGTTTGCTCTTAAACTCTACTTGGTATCCCCTCAGCACGAATACGTCTCTATGTGGCTCGTTCGTGGACTTTATCAATGTTAATTCTAGGCACTAGGTGCCGTTCGTCTAAACCAGAACTAAATTACTCCAATCGTGCGCGCTACTGTCGAGATCGCCAAATCGGCAAAAAAAAATCCCAACGAAGGGACCACAAGACGTAGATCCCCAAAGTAGGGACGTGATTCCAGCTGATCCCCAATTCAACTCGACAATAAATCCTACCCCAAACAACCCATAAACACCTATAAGCCTAAATCCTCACATCCAAATCAAACGCGCAGCAAGAATGTGGGAAGGAGGAGGATAAATGGGCGAGTACCGTGAGGTAGATGCCGCCGCGTTGGTCGGAGCTCCGAGAGATACCCTTGTTAAAGACGACGAAGTACCCAAAAACGCTATCGCCCTCGGAAGGCACGAACTCGTCGATGCACTCGGTGTCGGTGACCGTCACCGATAGAGCATCTGCCTGTAACCCCGCGGGAGCCAACAGCGCCACTGCCAGTACCAGCAGCATCGCCGGCCGCCCCCTCGCCATGGCTGCCTGTTTTTTTCCTTTTTTTTTACTCTTTTTTTTTGAGGAAATACTCCTTTTTTTTACTACTAGTACAAGTTACTAGCGTGGGCGGTGGGCCGTAGAGACCCAGCCCATCGCCCCCTGATGTTAGGGTTCGGATTCCGGGTTTGGGTGTTGAACCCCCACAAGCCCAAAGTAAAAGGGTCGGCTCGCGAACTGCGATGTGAGAGGAATTTGATCTTTTGCTACTATTTTTTTTTTTTGGAATTTTGAGGCTTTGTCCCTAGTTATTTTAAAACTTTTTTTAGGGCACATTTATTTAGGAATTTCCTTTTTGTGTGAATCGCCCTCAAGATAGTTTAGTGGGCCACGTCGGACATTAGCCATATGTGAAAGTCGCGGTTGGTCTTGATTTTATGTTCGACGCCACCAATATTCCTCGAGGAGGGCTACTGAAGGGCATGAGTTGTGCAGTTATGGATACATTATTAACTATATCAAAGCCGACCCAGGTTGCTTTAACCATAACGTTTTGGGTAACTGTAGATAGAATTTGCACCAATCAACTCCAGCCACGTATGTCTTTTTTTCCTGTAGATGCGCTTCATGCTACAACCTCGAGAAGTAGCTTTCCTTTCTTTTAGCGTGGAGACACCCGAGCTGACCGGCTTCTTTCGGTAATATTTCTTATCTCTTCCGGTTACCTCTCCCTCCCTACGTCATTCTTTCTCATCTTTACCCACGATTCCCGGTCTTCTGGTTCTCATCAGTTTCTACTCATGCGGATGGTTAAAGCGGTGTGGAGGGGTCCACCGTCGAGCTCCCGGCGACCTGCACGTCTCCACCGCTCTCATTCATTGTCGGCAGAAAAAAGAGGATTGACTGCTCTCCTCCTTCTCAACTACCCTTTCTCAACTCCATCGCCCACAGCCTCCATGGTGGACGGTGTGCTCTTCTCTCCCTGCCTGCCTCCTCTCCGCATATGGCTCCATGGAAGATCGGCCCTTGCTCTCCTTTCCAAGGAGATTAATGGGGCAGACCCCTCCTCCTGTTCGTTGGTTCTCCTGATCGGTGTTGGAGCTCCCCGCGCGGCACCGTCGCGGTCACGGAGGATGCCGTCTGAAGATGTCCAGCACCGGGGTTGGAGTGGCGCTTTCCAAGCCCGAGGCGACAAAACGGAGGCGGCCGGCGCTGGAGGTAGGATCCGGACGTGGTCATCAGTGGAGGCCACAGCCGACGGTAGCCGTCCGAGGGCCGGCTGTTGGGAGCTGTTGGGGAGATCGACTGGTCCTCCCCGACGCCTGGGCTTCCTTCCATCGGTGTGCAAGATGGCGAGGCCGCCGTGGGTGAGGATGAAGAGGCCCGCCATGGCCGCTGTCGCGATGATTTCTTCGTGTCGGCGTTGTGCTTCTTAATTCTCTCCGCCACCCGACATAGGCAAGTCGAGGTGAGGGCAGGAGTTCCTTTCCCTGCGATTGAAGCTATCTGGAAGGTGTCGCTTCAGCCTTCGGGTTCTCTGCGATAAATCTCTCCCGGCCGCAGTTTTTGCGTAGGTGTCCCTTCAGGCTTCGGGTTCTGTAAGATAGATCTTCTCCCGACCGCACTTTTTATGACTCCAATCCACCCTCGGCTGCCAGCGACATCGCCTTCTAATTCTTCCTTTCTTTTCCTGCCGGTGATTGATTTCTTCAGGCTTTTCTTGCTGCGTCAGATTGCAACTACCTGCGGGATGGCATGTAAAGTCTGCTGCCGTCTGCTCGCCGTGGATGTCAGATCGCTGCGCCTGGTCGTTGTCAGCAGCGGCTGAACAAGGATAAGTGAAGTCCGTGACCAACCACTGAACTTTGTGGTGAAACTTTTCTATTTCTTCCTTCAGTTTTTAGTTTCAGATTTTGTAATGTGTTCTGCAGGTGTGCAAACTCTAATTGATCTCATTTCAGGTTTGGTTTGTACTGTAAGACGATATACACCTTCGATCAGAACTGAAGAACGGCAGCCTGTACATCTGCTGAAGCCTCTAATTGACATATTGCTTTGATATTGGAATAACCAACTATGTTTCGAGTTTGTCGTCAACCCAATGCTGAGGATGTTACTTGGTTCAGCCACACTGCTATGTCCATAATCGCAGAATTCTTTAGGAGGTTTCCCGTTTCAGACAATTTTCGTGGGAAAGCTATCTAGCTGAGAAGAGAAGCCTTAATGAACGTGGATTTTTTTATATAAAAACTGATGAAGCCGTTAGTCCTACTGCATGGTGATGTCCTGCCGACTCTAATTAGGTATATGTCAATTCTCTGACGATTCTTGGTGCTCCTTCATATTTTAACTTTCTAAAATCTCTAGACCTACATATGTACAACCGACTGATATCTTCTTTCATTCATACTCACATAGTTAGCTTCCACCGTATATTCCTTACAATGCACTGCTCTCACATGCATGCATTTGTTTGTTCATACAGTGTGAACAACTAAATATTTGCTACTGAATATTTGCTACTGCAAACTCCTTCTTAAATACGTGGATATATGTACTGAAAGACAATATTTATATGCAGGTCACATATATCGCGTGGTATATGTGATAAGCTATCTCAAAACCAATCAAATATATGCAGGTCAGAGATCACGTATATAATTTTCTGTAGTTAAAGATGTATCTCGGCAAACTTCCTGCTGCAAATTTCTTGTGCGTGTTGCGCAGATTTGAGAGTACAGGGACCAAGAAACTAAGCAATACCTACATGAGTTAGATTTCATTGTTGTTGACGACGAGGTACTTCATCCATTATTTTGACAGTTAATCCACTTAGTTACCATGATTAATGGACTTACAGTTAGCCCATCTTATCATATTAATCTCTATACATAGCAGTTTAAGACATGAGAACAATATATACCTATCTATTCTCTGCCAAATGTATTTTTGTACACATTTGCTACTTACCAGCTTTACAAGATGTACTGTGTATTTCACATTATTGATGTGCCATTCTTTTGTAAATTCCCAATTTTGAATCCAAATGACTCTTTTCGTCGCATGTATTATCTACTTTCGCCTTCTTAGACTAATAAGCCATCTGTTTGACATGGAGGAGCAGATGAATAATTATGTTGATGTAGGAGAATATAAAGTAAAGATTAGTGAAGTTTCAGGTTTCTTTCGAACTACTCTTTGGACATCATATCGATTAGTACAAGTGATGCATTTCACAAAATTGATCCAGTGCTTTTCCATGGGAACATACACCACCAGTTCATCCTCACACATCACACACATGAACCCCATGGGCCAACATTCTGTAAGACTCCCTGCAATTCTTAAGTTGTACAGTCATTTCCAAATAGATAAAGCCAGTACCCCAAAACAGTAGCTACTAGCTGATGGCATGGTAACTCCAATCCAGATGGTCAGTATCCTTGGATACTAGGTTGCAGCTCACCATCTGGCTTGGATGGGTCAGTTTTGCAGATGCAACAGGTTCAGGTTAGATGCTTACTTCTTTGGCAAGTAGGTGTTTTTCTCAGTAAACTCTGAAAATTGCAGCTAAAAATACATTGATGGATATTATTTATGACTATTCTGTAGATTTTACCACCCTTTCAAGCATCTTAGCGGAGGAGGGATCGAATTGGCTGGTCCTGCCTTGCGCCCTGCACATAGGACCGGCCTCATCTGTTGAGTTTCTCTCTGATTTTTCCGCGGTCGTCGTGCTCGCCATGTTTTTTTTTTTCCCGATCTGCGTCCGGTCAAGTGGCCTGCTCTGTGGTTTCCGTGTTCACCATACATGTTCTATTATTAGGTACTGATGGATCATTAGGTCATGTTATCAGTACTGCCATCTCTTCTTCGGTCTTTAATTACTTGCACTGCAATATTAGCTAACTGAAGGTGCCTCCATTTATATTTTCTTTATAGTAAGAGTCCAGTTCATCTGAGGTACGACGTAAGTTACTCCTGAATTGGTTCATTCATATTTTATAATGTGTTTCACTGGTGCAGCTGGTTTCTGGATGAACATTTTCCATTTAAATGAGCGCACATCAATACCGGATCAACTTTGAGTACATTCAACCCAGCCTTGCACTATTGTGTACGTGTATCATGCAGTGTCATCCTAGACAAGGGGGGCAAAATGATTACGTGTATCAGGCAATGTCATCCTAGACAAGAAGAGAAAAATGTGTGAAATGAGGAATTTCCAAATGTATTTGATTGTAATATTGAGTTTAGGTTCCATGGTCTTCTTGACTTCCAAGTTATTTCATTGTCATTAGTTGCTTCGTCCAGTTCATTGTCACATGGTATCACATGGTTCAGTTTAGCAACTTCTCTACAAATCTAGCTTTTAACAGTTATTCTTGCTCTGTATGGGCAAACTTACTTACCGGACATACATTGTCTGGAAAAAAGCATCATCTACCCTCCAGTTCCTTATGGTATTTTCTTTGCAGATGTTTGTCTTCTACCAGTAGGAGAGAAGATTTTGTGTGGAAAAAAAAGACGATACATGCTTACTTTACAGGTTTGTACAACATAGCTGTTTTGAACTGTTTCTATTTTAGCATAATTGTTTTTTTACTTTATAGGTTCCTATAGTGGTTCATCCAAACTTTCTGCGAGCCGATTGCTATCCTGTTTAAGTTAGAGGTTTAACCTTCACTTATGATGCACACACGTAAGTCTGTACCTAACTTTTTGTGTTCTATTGGTATGGAAGTGTATAATCATTCTGCTCTCCCTAGCTATGTTTATTCTCTGAAAACGACATATAAATATAAACAACAAACAACATTAGTTTTATGAAGTGCATTAATTTATTTCATTGTACCAACAACTGAAAGCTCTTTGCCATCAATACATGGATCTAGGAGTTGCGCTAAGTGAGGCCCTTCAAAAAGAATACAGTGGTTTCTTCCGCGATTCTGAGTCTTGCCCACAGCACTAACATAAATCAGATCAGAAGCTTAAAATGTCGCAGATGGAATTAGATGGGCCAATTCAACCACCCACTGTGTTTCTTAGACTGAAGTTTTTCATGATATTGGCGGTAGGACTACAAGCTTCTGCTAATGTAGACAGCACGCCATGTGCTATGTATTTTTTGAGCTGTCATGTGCTGTGTATTGGATCTGAATAAATATTAGTGTTGTACCATGTGATATTTATTGGATCTGAATAAACATTATTGTCGTATCTAACAGTACAATTTCCCGAAAATCATACAAACATTGATAGCATCTCACATGCGCTCCTCCTCAAACAATAAAATCGATTAACAATAAAATCTTCCTCTCAAACTGTAGACAGCAGGGGCGCGGCGTGCGCCGCGCCGCACATTTCCTAGTCTATCCTGAAAGATGGATACAACTATTTTGGCATCCTAATTCATTATCGGAGGCATACAAATCCTAAATTGAAGCACGTCGACGAACGACTTCATTTTTTTAAACTAAGTTGAGAGGCAAGTTATATCTCTTGGTGGAAGGTTGGTTCTCATTAATTTAGTACTTGGCAATAGGCCAGCTATTATTTATGGTTTCCATCTAGTTCCCTAAAGGAGTCTTGCAAAGATTGCATTTTTTTGTCATGATTCTGTTGGCAATGAGATAGTGAAAAAAAAACATCGACAGGCAAAATAGAATGTTGTTTGCCATCCAAAAGATCAAGGGGGATTTGGTATTCAAGAACTTGAGGTCACTCTTCTTAGTAAATGGTTATTCAAGCTTCTTTCTAAATATGGGACATGGCAAACCATCATAAAGAAAGAGTATGTCGGCTCAAGGGCTTTTTCCCAGGTTTATTAGAAACCTAAGAACTCGCACTCTGGACTAGCCTATTATAGCGACAAAGAAATTATTCTTTCCATATGGCTCTTTCTACATCAATGATGGAGCTAAGATAAGTCATTATGCGAATATAAGTGGATTAGCAATGCTATTATTTGAGAACAATATCCCTAAATGTACAATGTGGACCTCCGAATGCGATTTTGAGACATGATCTTGTTGGTCCGGGGCCAGCATCCTGGAATGCCTTGCTTCCGCGCCTAGTTATGGTCCAGTTAACGCAAGGGACTGACTAGTTTCATTCGAATTTACATGAGAGTGGAAATTATCTATGGACTTCATGTGTAGTTCTTTGATCCGGTGTGACGTGTCGATTGATAGTAATAAAAAATCTGGAAAATAAAGATTAGTTTGCGTGGTATCTTGGTAGGGGTACAGACACATTTTGATAGAGCATCCTCACCTTGAGACATGGATAAAGCAACTGGCTCCAATCCCTCGTAGCTCATGAAGCTCGCAATTACGTCTTTAAAAAAAATCAACGATATAGCTCTTCGCATACTTGAAGAACGGAAAGGATGGAGGAGTGCACAAGTGTGGGTTAGGTTGTTTTTTGAAGAGTCAAACGGGACGAACATATAGTACAGGATGCAATGCGAACACAACGCCGTGTGTACACATACAAAAATACTAATTTTAGAAGGTTCCAATTTGAGAAGGTCCAAAAGGTAATTCAACTCTCCTATCAACCTTGGAGGAGATATACATTCTTACATTGCACAAAGCAAGTGTAAAATTTGTAGTTGCACAACTATTTATGGTAATTGTAGCAATTACAATTTTATCCGTGATTTTTAAAAAACATTTTCTTAACAAAATAAGGAAGCAAAACTACCATGCATGATAAAAGGGAAGCTGTCAATATCTAAAATTGCAATATCTTGCAATTGCGAATTTATGTTAATTCTTGCAATTGCGAATTTATATGCAATATGTAAAATAAAATTGTTTTCTTAACAAAATAAGGGAGAAAAACCACATTGCATGATAAAAGGCAAGTTGTCAGTACTAGAAATCACAAAATCAAACTAATACATTGATTTCATCAAGATGTAAATTACCAATCCAGTATAGCCTAGCTAATCCCCATCAAAGCATCCACAAATAGACCTATATAGATACATTTCGACAGAGCATCCTCACCTTGAGACATGGATAGAGATGAAGCTCATGATTATGACTTTTGAGGAAATCAATAATAGAGTTGTTGCCGTATAAAGCACCGAAAGGATTGAGGATGGCACAAGTGTGGGTTAAGTCGTATTTTGAAGAGTCCAAAGGGGTGAATATATAGTACCGGATGCAATGCGAACACAATGCTTAATTTTGTGTACACATAGAAATAAACTAAAAGACGCACGAGTGTGAACATGAATAAGGACACTACAAAATACTCGAATGAATTTAACACTCGGCCCAATCAGATGAAGACGTATCCATGTACGCAATGGCATTGCAGTAGAAAAGGTAATAAATCAAGATAAGAAAACATCCAAAAGTCATGTCTTGATGGCATCATCGTAACATGGCAGTAAACAAAGATAGAAGAATCACAACATACGGCACCCACTGAGGTTATTTTTAACATGGCATTGCAGTAGAAAAGAGTTATTTTTAAGGTGCTACCATGCTCTTTCTCGAAGTATTTCATTGTCTCAATTTTATATTGCCACTCCACTTATAATGCGCCGTCCCTGACCACAAAAAAAATTAAAATGAAATGTAACCAAAGTTATCCACGTTAGGCACAAAGAGAGAAACGATGCAAACGTTCTCACCTCAATGAATAAGTTTCGCGAGAAAAGGGGGGAAAGGGACTATATAGTAAGAGGAGATGGAGTATGCACAATAAAACATGGCCATGTGTATAAATAGATGACCCGGGACAAAATCTTCTCAGAGATATGGATTTCCTCAATGTCATTTAATGCAAAAGAAAATCTTGCCTACATAAATAGTCATACTACAAGTGATATGATAATTCATAGATGTAACAAATGACAAGTAGTAATAGAGAAGGAAAGATTGTGTCCATACTGCTAAATAGCACCAAAACAATAATTATCCATCAAATATACAAAAATCATACTAAAAGCGAACTATTTCACCAAATTATATAATAAATCTGATCTTTGAATTTGTGTTATGTTTTGGATAGTCTGTTAGGGTACTTTCATTCTCGTACGGTAACATATCTGTTAGTAGAACCGAATGAGCGACATACAAAATTGTATTCGCCACACGTTGTACAATCATAAGTGTTATTAAGTAAAATTTAGACACTAAGAGTGTTAGAATACGAATATGCAATGTATGCACTTTTTTAATAGTTTAAGTCCATATACTGTTTGTTAGCCATCAATTCTAACAGCTTAAAACTATAATGCTTAACTCGGCTAGTAGGTGAACTAAGTGCTACATTAATTACCACATGGTATTTCACATTTGAATTAACTCTTTGAGTTAATTTGAAATGGATCCAAATAAGAAAAAGAGCATGGTTCCACCTTAAAAATATTACCTCGGTTCTGTTTTAATTGACGCCAATGGTAGCCACACGGGTGAGTATGTAGGTACACTCCCGCATCAATTAGATCGGAACGGAGGGAGAGTAACTCTAAAGATCCAAATAAGAAAGAGCATGATACTTTACCTATGTTAGATATCTTTTCTTTTATAGAGTTAAAAATAGAATTTTATAGTGCGCTACTTTTCAACATTTAGCATAAATGTTGAGGTTTCTATGAATTTAGGAAATACAATTCGCTTGTGTACATAAACATTCACAAGGCACCAATCCCCATTTTTTTATTCCCAACAATCCAAAAATGTGTAACAAGTGAGATCATTTGCTGGTGGAAATCCCTTTTGCTTTGAATGGAAGTCACCCTTGCTCTGATTCCATGATACACCACACTCCTACTCATAGTCTTCCCAGTATTGTGCCCTTCACCACATGATAATGAGGCCCTTCACTACATGCTTTTTCGTTAGTGTACTTGTACGGTGCTGATCTGTGGTGGCGGCCGGTTCCGAGGAGAAGCGCCCGGTGCCTCTCGCTAGCGGCCCCGACCACCAAGACCTACCGCCGTTCGATCATTAGGCGCGGCTCTAGCCAGAGTTCTGGAATCTAATTGGGGAATTCGGGATGGGTGGAGGGACAATATATCATTTTTTCGCTTCAGTAGTATGGGTTGTTAACACGTGAAAGTCGGACTTTGAGAAAAACGAAACCACCACCATATCCCTTTCATATTTGCATTCTAACACTCTTAGTATCTAAAAGTTTACATAAATATGCATATGATTGCACAAGGTAATGCAAATGTATTTCTATATGTTGCTCTTTCGGTTCGACAAAATCAATATGTTAACAAAAATGAAACTTCCCTAATGGAATATCGAAAATATAACTAATGTTTTTTTACAAATTTATCATATATTTCGGTGGATTAGTCCGGTTTCAGTATGGTATTTGTATACGTGATATTTTGATGGATAATTATTGTTCTGGTGCTATATTAGCACTATGGATATAATTTTCCATATTGTATTATTACTTGTCATTTGCTACATGTATAAATTATCATATAACTTAGCGGTAGAACGTTTATTCATTTAGGGAATATTTTTTCTTTTACATTTAATGGCATCGAATAAATTCATATCTCCGGAGAAGATTTTGTTGCGAGCCTTCTATTTATATACAAAGATATGTCTTGTTTTGTACACTTCATCTCCTCCTATTATATAGTACTTGGTTCCCCTTTTCTCACGAGACAGATTCATTGAGGTGAGAATATTTTGCATTATTTCTCTCTCCATGCATAGCAGGGATAACTTTGGATACATTTATTTTTATTTTTTGTTGTGGTAATTGTATCTAATGAGGGGTCAGTGCATTAGAAGCTGAGTGACACTATAAACTTAAGAGAATGACATACTCCGAGAAAGAGCATGGTAGCACCTTAAATAACTATTAAGATCTCTGACATCTTAACTGAGAGAGCTGGCATGGACATGTGAAGAGGGAGAATGTGGCCAAGGCCAACTATCCAACAGGACGGACCATGGTCAACCAAACAATCATGTACCTGATATGAAATTTCTTGACACACATAACATAAATGAACAAGAGAAAAACAATTAGAAATGCATATAGACCAACAAATAAGCAAAGCGTGCTTCCAATATTGATAATAAAATCCCAAGCCAAGTCCAACGAAAAATGGAACAAGTTAAGACAAGTTTTTCTTATGATCTTTCACCCTATTCTAGAGCTTGGCACGCTGGTATGCACTTCTCTATCTCCGCCCCTGCATATATTATCATATTATCTTGGATGCAAACATGGGGTGGAGACAAGATGAGTTCAAATTAAACATCCACAAATAGTGGATATTGCAGACAGACATAAATCATGAAGGTTAAACCAGATCACTACAATATCAAAATTAGTACATGATAGGAATAGCGTGCTTCAACGAAACACTCAGACTGGATCAAATGTTATAGTACTTATATGCACATAGTAAATGGGAAGGCTCGTCAAATGTTCTATATTATGATCACAATGGAATGAAGTTAGCATAACACAATCAACGATCTAGAATTTCTATAGCATGTTGTGGACTTGTAGTGTTTGTGCAGAATAACTAGTCACCATCATTACTACAGTTCCTCCTTTGACAAGAAACATGAAACCCCCAAGTAAACAAATTGGTTATCATGTACATGCGTATGTGTGATACTATTGATTGTTGGTTCAAACCCTGCATACGATTATTTTTGTCCAGCAGTACCAAGTGGCATGGACTTTGCACATATTAAAAAGCCAAGTATCGATCATCTGTCATATGTTGCCTACTGAGTCCTGCCTAAATCTAGACGCAACTATTTGGATTTAATCCCGTATACGGCTTAGTTGTGGATTCCCTTCCTAATCTGGTGTATAATAGGGGCTACTGATTTCAACCACCGCACAGCACATGCATCATAAGAGAGAGTTGGATCCAAAGTCGTGAGTAGTATATACACTAAAATACACGTTGTGTTGAAAAGTACTGGACTAGAACTTGTTGACAAGGGAAGTTGCAAAGATTAGTTTCAACTTTGAAGTATCAGCACTCTGAAGTCTGAACTGAGATAGAGATATAAAATCCTGGTTCCCAAAAATAAATCCCCCGTGATTAGAATTCAGCAAACAAACCTCCGTTTTTAACCAACGATGTCCTCCATCGCCTATATACTTGTGATCTGTGAAGTTGCTAACAATCATGTATGTTTCCTTGCAGCATCGTTCCCTATTGACTACGATATTCATATTCAGCCAGCGGCTGTGATCATAGACAGAGCAGTAAGACATCACCATTGAGCCATACCTCGCAGGCGTCCATCTCCTCCGCGGTCATCCTAGCGTTCCACCCATGGCTGCAGCCTGCGAGGGAAATTGGATCCATCCGACAAGAAAACACGGAACGGTGAGAATCCAAATCCATAGAACGTGAAACAGAGGATCCGAGGAAATACAATAGCACCACCATGGAATAGAAAAACAAAATCCTGGTTCCCAAACTCAAATCCCCTGTGATTAGAATTCAGCAAACAAACCCCCGTTTGATAACAAGAGGTTAAGTCTTAACCAACGATGTCTTTCACCGCCTATACATTTCCTTGCAGCATCGTTCCATATTGTTCATTATTCAGCCAGCGGCTGTGATCATAGACAGAGCAATAAGACATCACAGTTGAGCGCATACCTCTCAGGCGTCGATCGCCTCCGCGGTCATCCTAGCGTTCCACCCATGGCTGCAGCCTGGGAGCGAACACGAAACGGTCAGCATATGGCTGCTCCGCTCCATATGCCCGCGAACCGTGCTGCCTCGACGCTGACTGGGACACATATGGGATTGTTGTTGCACAGAACAATTTCAAGACGACGACTCACATGAACCAGAAATATGAGGATAAAAGGCAGGCAGCACTGTTTCAATAGTTAGATGACATCCTTTCCTATGTCCATGGCTGCGGATGATCCAATATCGTGAGAAAACATGGCGGCTGCTGCTGCTCAAGGATGAGGTCGTAGCGAGCCAGGAGTCAGTCGTTTTTCTCGCTTCCTCAGTTTTACAAAAAAAGAGGTCTGGGGTTGATTTTTAAATACTTCAAAAATACCACAGTTTATGGGATATTGTAGTTTTAATGCTACAGTATTTGGTCCTAACCAAACACATCAAAGTATTTTAAAGTGTGGTATTTTTGAAAACTGTGGTATTCTTGAAATACTTCAAAAATACTTCACTACCAAACGTAGCCTAAGTCTTAACCAACGATGTCTTTCACCGCCTATACATTTCCTTGCAGCATCGTTCCCTATTGTTCATTATTCAGCCAGCGGCTGTGATCATAGACAGAGCAGTAAGACATCGCAGTTGAGCGCATACCTCTCACGCGTCGATCTCCTCCGCCGTCATCCTAGCGTTCCACCCATGGCTGCAGCCTGCGAGCGAAATTGGATCCATCCGACAAAAAAAAAAGCACGAAACGGTCAGAATCCATAGGACGTGAAACAGAGGATCCGAGGAAATACAATAGCACGACCATGGATCAGATGGATGGGGAGGTACTGCTGACCCGCGGCGGCGGAGGAGAAGCGCCTGGTGCCTCTCCCTGACGGGCCCGGCCACAAAGCCCCGCCGCCAGACGAGCATTGGGCGCGGCAGGTCGTAAACCCTAGCTGGGATCCTCGCGAGGAGGAAACGAGTTGGGAAATTTGGGATGAGGACGACACAAGATCGTAACGGCTCCGTGCGTGAATGAATATCTTTGGTGGATTTCGAATATCTTTGGTGGACGGTGATTAGCTGTCTATATTAACCACGGACGGTGACAACTCTGCCTTCGCAATTACTTCGGCATACAATATTTTGACCCAATATTTTTACTCATCTTGTCTCCACCCCATGTTTACATCCAAGATTGTTTGGTTAACCCACGGACTGTAGATTTTGACCCAATATTAATGTAAAAATATGAGCATTTACAATATAAAATATGTTGTATTGAAATATTAATGAAGTAATCTTTATATTATATATGTGCTTGGTATTATAATATTGAAATTTTTAATTAGTTTTTGTTAAATTTTGCAAAGTTTGACTTTGACTTAACCTAGAATGTGAAGAAAAAAATGGAGAGAGTAAGACCATCTCCGCTCACATGACTCGCCTAGCAATTCCCAGTCCAGACAAGATTTGAAAAGATATGTTGTGGTCTGTGATAGTAATTGTAAGGGCATCGAAATAAATGAGAAAATAGAATGCAACCAAACGAGAATAATTGGTATAGTGATCAAAAATTAAATCACGAGGTACCAAATCTCACCTCGGACTTTCATCATATCTACAAGCAACAGGAAATGATATATGGGTAACACAAGTTTCAGAAGTTATTCCTGTAGATCATTTGTTGGGTGCGAATCCTGTGTAATTGGAAACGAAACGGTATCGCTCCGTGTCGCTCCCCGCGGGCGACCGGGGCGAACCCTAGCTCCTCCCGCGCCGCCACCCCTCCGATCCTCCCCTCCTCCCCCGCCGCCGCCGGCGAGCGCCGCCGGGCAAAGCTCGCGCGGTGCCGGCGGCGGCGGGTTCTCTCTCACCCGCGCGCGAGGGGGTCTGCGCGGGGCAGGCTCGGCTTGCGGCGGTGCTCCTCGGGGCTTCAGATGCTCGGTCCGGCGGTGGCGGCAGGGCGTGACGGCGGCGGTTCCAGCCGGAGGCGGTGGCGGCGCAGCGCGTGGCCATGGGCGGCAGCGAAGGGCGACAGCGGAGGGGGCCTGCTGGCGGCACGGCCCGGATTGGGGCCAGTTGGGCTCCGATCTGGGCACTGCGGGCTTGTCCAGGGCCAGGAGGGTCTCGGTACGGCAAGCCCCCTAGTTGCACTGCTGCTTGTTCTAGGTCTTGGCCAGGCGGGCCCAGATCTGGCGGCCCTGGCAGCGCGGCGCCCGACCCCTCTCTCGTTTGGGAAGGTTGCTGGGATGCTCTTGCTGCCATTCAAAGGCGAGATCTTGGATGCCGACAAAGTGACCGGCTCGATCGGCGGCGTGGCGGTGTCGGTAACGGCGCGGCGGTGTCCCCGGGCGTTGCGGCGAGGGTGCTTCTTTGCGGCGGTGTACGGTCTTGGCCAGGGCTGTCTTGCGAGGAGTGAGGTCGCGGTGACGCTGCGCATGGTATGTGGCTAACACATTGCGGTTCGGTTGGGGGCGACTTGGCTAGGCTTGGCACAGAGCTGCAGATAGATGGCTTAGGCGGCATGGGTGTAGCAGCGCGGCGGCACGACTAATGGGACTCGATCGAGACCTAGCAGGCGGCTGGGCATGATCTTGGCCTAATTGGTAGTGCTACTGCGTCCGGACGGCAGTCACCTCGCGTGGCGAAGGGTGGATCCCCTCCCCTGGCTGCCGTTGGCCTGATGGCTGCTGGCTATGTGTCGGCCTTCCCTGTCCAATCCGCCGGCCTTGTGGTGTTGTGGCTAGGCCATGGGCTCGAGTTCGTGGGATGCCGGGGCGGCGGCCCTGGAAGGTGGACTGCGCGGTTGGCTCTACGGCGGGCAACGTTGCGGTGGTGGTGGTCTCACTCTTCGGCCATGAGGATGGCGTGGAGCGGACGGCGGGAGATCCTAGTGTTGGCGGCACTTCGGCCGTGGCAGCTCCCAGATCGTGGTTCGGGAACCTTCCTAGGGGGCAGCGGGCGGCTGAGTTCTCGGGCGTGGTGGGAGGCTACTTCCGGGCGAAAGGTCAACGCTGAGGCGCCAACGACGGCGATGCCCGCGGGTGTCGTAACCCTCTTGGGGGCGTCGTTGTGGGTACCCTCCCCGCGGTACGGCTCCGGGTGAAAACCCTAGACCTTGCGGTCTCGACGACGGCGGCATAATGCGTCGGTACCCTCTTGGGGGCGTCGTTGTGGAGTCCCGACTCGACTCGGTCTGTTCCTATGTCGTCGCTAGTTTTGGTTTTCCTTGTTCTTTTTTGTTTATCCTTTGATCTGCTTTGTAAGAGGTTCTCCTCTCCACCTTGTATCGGTTCGGCCGTTGCGGCTTTATTTATAAAGCGGGGCGAATGCCTATTTCGAGGAGGAGATGTTATTCCTATACGCACATAAACCATCTAGGATGTCCATGCTCCCGCTGTTGTTGGTTATAAGACTCATTTGGATCAGGTCGATAACTACTGCCGTCAAATTCTCGCCTTCCTAGGTTATTGGAGATTGAAAGTACCGGTAAATGACTTGCTAGGGATCCGCTGAAATACGAGAAGACCCCAACAGTGCACCCCTTTTAGTTTCCCAATCGGCTGAAGTTGGATCAATGTCCCCACACACAGAATGCTCTGCTTGTCCGTGTACATGTGATTTTATCGCATAATTCCTAGCCGGGTACACATATGCATGTACACTGTAGGTTGTACATATATGCGCGCATATGCATGTAGTTTTTCTAGGCGTTCTATTTCTTCTTCTTGCCTTGCATTTCATGTGTGTGCTAGCACATATGGTGACATGGGTATACCATATATTGGGTATTCAACGTTATCATACCTGGTGCGAATCTAGGAGGGAATAGGCGAAGTCCATAAAGAATACCGCACGAAGCCGAAACCCAATAGCTATGTAAAATAGTAGGCTAGACCCATATCTAGGCAATGTAACCGACCTGAAGGTGGATGATGACTCACAAGTATTGGGGATCGCAATAGTCTTCGAGGGAAGTAAAACCCAAATTTATTGATTCGACACAAGGGGAGGTAAAGAATACTTATAAGCCTTAACAACTGAGTTGTCAATTCAGCTGCACCTGGAAAAGCACTAGTAACAGGGGTGATGCGAAAGCAGCAGTAATATGAGAGCAGTAGTAACAGTAACACAACAGCAGTAACAGTAACACAGGAGCAATGGCACCAGAAAATAGTTGATACTACTTCCAATGACATGTAGAACGAGTATATGATGATGAAAGATGGACCGGGGTTCCCAGCTATCTACACTAGTGGTAAATCTCCAATAACAAGTGTTGGGTGAACTAATTACAGTTGGGCAATTGATAGGATTGAAATAGCATTAAGACAGAACATCAAGATTATTAATCATGTAGGCATGTTTTCCATATATAGTCATACGTGCTCGCAATGAGAAACTTGTACAACATCTTTTGTCCTACCAGCCGGTGGCAGCCGGGCCTCTAGGGAATCTACTGAAAATTAAGGTACTCCTTTTAATAGAGCACCGGAGCAAAGCATTAACACTCCGTGAAAACATGTGATCCTCATACCTAAGCCTTCCCCTCTAGTTATCCCAGTTGCTGTCACTCTGGGGCCTCGGGTTCCGGACATAGACACGTGCAAACAACTTGTAGGTACAATCTAAGCAATAAGTATAGAGCTTAAATCTAAGATCATGCCACTCGGGCCCTAGTGACAAGCATTAAACACAACAAGATTGCAGCAACAATAACTTCACAAACTTTATAGATAGACTAATCATAATGTAACAAACCATCGGATCCCAACAAACACAACACCGATTACATCAGATGAATCTCAATCATGTAAGGCAGCTCATGAGATCATTGTATTGAAGTACATGGGAGAGATGATACCAACTAGCTACAACTAGAACCCGTAGTCCATGGGGGAACTACTCACGGAGCATGATGGAGGCGATGGCGTTGATGGAGATGGCTTCCGGGGGCACTTCCCCGTCCCGGCAGGGTGCCGGAACAGAGACTTATGTCCCCCAAAACGGAGTTTCGCGATGGTGGCGGCGCCCCTAGAGTCTTTCTGGAGTTTCGTCGATTGGTGTCGCGTTTTTAGGTCGAAAGGACTTATATAGGCGAAGAGGCGGAGTCGGAAGGGCGCCAGGGCTCCCTCCCAATAGGCCGGCGCGGCCAGGGTGGAGCCCGCGCGGCCCTGTCGTGTGGGGCCCCCCTGGCCCATCTTCGTCTCCCCTTCGGTGTTCTGGAATCTTCCGGGAAAAATAAGGTTCTGGGCGTTGATTTCGTCCGATTCCGAGAATATTGCCCGAACAGCCTTTCTGGAACCAAAAACAGCGAGAAAACGAGAACTGGCACTTCGGCATCTTGTTAATAGGTTAGTTCCGGAAAATGCATAAAAACATTATAAAGTGCGAGCAAAACATGTAAGTATCGTCATAAAACAAGCATGGAACATCAGAAATTATAGGTACGTTGGAGACGTATCAAGCATCCCCAAGCTTAGTTCCTGCTCGCCCTCGAGTAGGTAAACGATAAAAAGAATAATTTCTGTAGTGACATGCTACTTACATAACCTTGATCATACTATTATAAAGCATATGAGATGAATGCAGTGACTCAAGGCAATGATCTATAGTTGCTAACAAATAGATAACATATAGCAAAAAAATTCATGAATAGTACTTTCAAGACAAGCATCAAAAGTCTTGCATAAGAGTTAACTCATAAAGCAATAAATTCAAAGTAAAGGCATTGAAGCAACACAGAGGAAGATTTAAGTTTCAGCAATTGCTTTCAACTTTCAACATACATATCTCATGGATAATTGTCAACACAAAGTAGAATAATAAGTGCAATAAGCAAGTATGTAAGAATCAATGCACAGTTGACACAAGTGTTTGCTTCTAAGATGGAAGGAAGTAGGTAAACTGACTCAACATAAAGTAAAAGAAAGGCCCTTCGCAGAGGGAAGCAGGGATTAAATCATGTGCTAGAGCTTTTTAAGTTTTCAAATCATATAGAGAGCATAAAAGTAAAGTTTTGAGAGGTGTTTGTTGTTGTCAACGAATGATAGTGGGCACTCTAACCCCCTTGCCAAACAGACTTTCAAAGAGCGGCTCCCATGAAGGACGTTATCTCTACCAGCAAGGTAGATCATCCCTCTTCTCTTTTGTTTACACATGTATTTTAGTTTTATTTATGGTTGACACTCCTCCCAACCTTTTGCTTACACAAGCCATGGCTAACCGAAAGTGCCTTCCAACATTCACATACCATGAAGGAGTGTCTATTTGCAAAATTAAGTTGCTTACTGATGAATCAGGGCAAAACATGTGAAGAGAATTATTAATGAAAATTAATTAATTGGGGGTTGGGAACCCCGCTGCCAGCTCTTTTTGCAAAATTATTGGATAAGCGGATGAAGCCACTAATCCATTGGTGAAAGCTGCCCAACAAGATTGAAAGATAAAACACCACATACTTCCTCATGAGCTATAAAACATTGACACAAATAAGAGATAATAAAGTTTTGAATTGTTTAAAGGTAGCACATGAAGTATATACTTGGAATGGCAGAAAATACCACATAGTAGGTAGGTATGGTGGACACACATGGCATAGATTTTGGCTCAAGGTTTTGGATGCACGAGAAGCATTCCCTCTCAGTACAAGGCTTTGGCTAGCAAGGTTGTTTGAAGCAAACACAAGTATGAACCAGTACAATAAAACTTACATAAGAACATATTGCAAGCATTATAAAACTCTACACTGTCTTCCTTGTTGCTCAAACACTTCTACCAGAAAATATCTAGACCTTAGAGAGACCAATCATGCAAACCAATTTCAACAAGCTCTACGGTATTTCTCCACTAATAGGTTTAGACTACATGATGCAAGAGATTAATCATGATCTACTTGAGAGCTCAAAACAATTGCCAAATATCAAATTATCCAAGACAATATGAGGCATTTTCTGTTTCCAACCAAATAACAATAAGTGCAATAGCTTCCAACTTTTGTCATTGAACGTTAAAAGTAAAACGAAGAACACAAGTGTTCATATGAAAAAGCGGAGCGTGTCTCTCTCCCACACAAGGATTTCTAGGATCCGAATTTATTCAAACATAAACAAAAATAAAAGCACACAGACGCTCCAAGTAATGAACATAAGATGTGACCGACTAAAAATATAGTTTCAATAGAAGAAACCTGATAAGTTGATGAAGAAGGGGATGCCTTGGGCATCCCCAAGCTTAGACGCTTGAGTCTTCTTGAAATATGCAGGGATGAACCACGGGGGCATCCCCAAGCTTAGACTTTTCACTCTTCTTGATCATATATCATCCTCCTCTCTTGACCTTGAAAACTTCCTTCACACCAAACTTCTCATAAAATTTATTAGAGGGGTTAGTACTCAAAAAACTTTAATCCACCTTGGCCCAGTAGTGACACATTGCAAGAACTCAATAAAACATTAGCTACAGCTCTCCACGTCTAGAAAGCCTCACTTAAAGTCCACAAGAGACAATGCAAAAAACAGAGACAAAATCTGTCAAAACAGAACAGCCAGTAAACACCAATTTTTAAGAGGTACTTCCGTTGCTCAAATCAGAAAACTCAAAACTAATGAAAGTTGCGTACATATCTGAGGATCACTCACGTAAATTGGAAGATTTTTCTGAGTTACCTACAGAGAATCATACCCAGATTCGTGACAGCGAGAAATCTGTTTCTGCGCAGTAATCCAAATCTAGCATCACCCTTCTATTAGAGACTTCACTTGGCACAAAATTGCAATAAAATAAAGATAAGAAGAGGTTGCTACAGTAGTATCAACTTCCAAAACACAACAAAACAGTAGAAAAATAAACACATGGGTTATCTCCCAAGAAGTGCTTTCTTTATAGCCATTAAGATGGGCTCAGCAGTTTTAATGACGCACTTGCAAGAAATAAGAGTTGAAGCAAAGGAGAGCATCAAAAAGCAAGTTCAAAACACATTTAAGTCTAACCCACTTCCTATGTATAGGAATCTTGTACACAAATAAATTCATGAATAACAAAATGACAAGCATAAGAAGATAAAACAAGAGTAACTTCAAAATTTTCAGCATATAGAGAGGTGTTTTAGTACCATGCAAATTTCTACAACCATATTTTCCTCTCTCATAATAATTTTCAGTAGCTTCATGAATAAACTCAACAACATAACCATCACATAAAGCATGCTTTTCATGATTCACAAACACATAATTTTTATCAAGCTCAGAAATAATAGGATTAAAACTTTCAAACCCACTTTTATCAATAATGTAACAAGATGATTGATCAATCTCAAAAGATATGGGACTCATAGATAAAGTCAAGAACTCTCCAATCCCATTTTCATTAGTAGTACAATTAATATTATCAAGTAACATAGGACCATCATCTAGAGATTTATCATAAACATTTGCCAAGCAAAACTCTTTAGTACCATGCATTTCGACATCAGGCACACACAAAGCATTATCATAAGATTTATCAAAGTAGCATGGATTATCATAGATAACAGGAGCATAATTATTCTCACAAGTTTTACTCATAGGGAATATTTCAAGAGAATCCACAGGAACATAACATTCATCCTCCTTCGGTAAGCATGGAGGACAATCAAATAGTGTAAGAGATAAAGAGTTACTCTCATTAGAAGGTTGGCATGGGTAGCTAATCCATTCTTCCTCCTTTTGTTCATCACTCTCCTCTTCTTTTTCATCCAATGAGCTTTCATGTTCATCAATTTCCTCCTTTTTTTCATCCAATGAGCTTTCAGGTTCATCAATTTCTTCTTCCACTGGTTCCTGCAAATTGTGAGTGCATTCTTGTGCATTAATGAGTCTCTCTTTATAATCAATGATATAAGTATTATCACTGTAGCTTTCTATGCAAAAATTAAGGATATAAGAGACATAATCTTTAAGGTCCTTACAAACAACACAAGTTTCATAATTTTTAGCCATGAAGGATTCTATCTATGAGGCTCCCATAAATATGACAAATTGTTTTACCTCTTCGAACCCAAAATGAATATAGCTATTCCGATTATAGTTCTTAATTAAAAATTCCTCACTAAAGCCACATTGAAATTTAAGATGTTTAGTATCCTGTTTAGAGCAACAGTTTATATCATGGCCTTTGAGCAAGATTTTAGCAATTGTATTCAGCTTTTCTATCACAGCTCTCATAACTTTTCCCGTTCTTGATTCTCTATAATTATTATATAATTCCATAAGCTCCAAATAGGTTGTAGGTTCTCCCATAGCAACAGTTTTTAATTTTTCGGTTTTTCAAATTTTTATGGATTTTCGGGTATATAGGGAAAATAAAACAAGACAAAAACAAACTAGGCAAAAGTAAACTAACAAAAACAAAATAAATAAAACAGAGAGAGAGGTAGAGTGTACTCCCCAGGTGAACTTATGAGTAGAGCTATGCCTCCCCGGCAACGGCGCCAGAAAATAGTCTTGATGACCCACAAGTATAGGGGATCGCAACAGTCTTCGAGGGAAGTAAAACCCAAATTTATTGATTCGACACAAGGGGAGGTAAAGAATACTTATAAGCCTTAACAACCGAGTTGTCAATTCAGCTGCACCTGGAAAAGCACTAGTAACAGGGGTGATGTGAAAGCAGCGAGTAATATGAGAGCGAGTAGTAACGAGTAACACGAGCAGCGATAATGAGTAACACAGGAGCAATGGCACCAGAAAATAGTTGATACTACTTCCAATGACATGTAGAACGAGTATATGATGATGAAAGATGGACCGGGGTTCCCATCTATCTACACTAGTGGTAACTCTCCAATAACAAGTGTTGGGTGAACAAATTACAGTTGGGCAATTGATAGGATTGAAATAGCATTAAGACAGAACAACAAGATTATTAATCATGTAGGCATGTTTTCCATGTATAGTCATACGTGCTCGCAATGAGAAACTTGTACAACATCTTTTGTCCTACCAGCCGGTGGCAGCCGGGCCTCTAGGGAATCTACTGGAAATTAAGGTACTCCTTTTAATAGAGTACCGGATGACATGGGATTAACTTGTCAATGCCTACAAGTAGTAGACTAGGGTTTCGTTGGATGTAGAGGGCAAGTAGATCTCGAAGGTTTCAGCTGAAAAGTACTCGACAATGTAAAAACTAGGGTTTGTGAAACAATGATTCGATCCTTTCTTTGTCCCTCGACTCCCCCTTATATAGGAGGTGGAGCCGAGGGTTTCGTGATATACAAGTTTACAGAGTCCGGGAGGGTTTCTAACCCGTCCCGCAAGATTACAAATAATGCTTCCTATTACAACTCTAGCTTTCCTTAATAGTATCTTGGGCTTCCGGATCTTCTTATTCTTCGGGTCGTGGGCCTTCAGTAAACCCCGGGTATCTTCTTCGGCAGGCCCATTGGGGATGCCTATGTCAGTAGCCCCCGAGATTTTGTTTGAATCGTAGAGTCAAGGAAAATCTCCACCTTTATATTTATTCGATAACTCTGAACTTTATCACATATCTTTGCATATGAATTTCTATATTGTACATGGATAATGGTAATTGGGGCTAGTTCATCTAACGAATCAGGTACTAGTTAACTGCTCTAGTGGCAATCCGCAAAAACCTACTTCAAGATCACGTCCCTGGACATGACCTCGGAATACTGGTGTAAACTTCGACAGGTGCCGCTTAAGGTCTTACCATTCTGTCGAGTCCCAGTCATATTTATCGGGTACCTAACGTGTCCGTTAGGATTTTTCTTCGTATCTGTTGATACGGAAAAAAAAGTAGCAAACCGACGCCAGAGACGGCGCCACGCCACACAGAACGGATCTGGGGTCTTACCTTCGCAAAGTTTTGCGGCATTCAGAAATTGTTCGCAACTTTGGCGTTCTGAGAATATATTGTCGAGTGCTTATTCGGCTGTTGGAATAGCACATTTTATCGAGTCAATGTATGACTTATATTGCCTTCCCAATGGGAGTATATGTAGAGTTATTTGTATAACTCGAAATATACTCACTTCTTTCTTTCTTTCTTTCTTTCTTTCTCTTCTCTTTTTTTTTATAATTTCATCGGGCACACGAACAGCGTTCCCGATGGGAGTAGCCCCCGAGGCTACAACCAAGGACTTGTGCTTGGTTGTAGGCTCAACATTTTATTGCCTCATGTCACTATATTGTCATTCTTTCTTGAATGTTTATATCTATCGGGTGCGCGATCAGCGCTCCCGATGGGAGTAGCCCTCGAGGCTATGAACAAATGTTTGCGTTTGGTCATAGGCTCTCGCCATTTCTATTTTGCCATATTCGAATGTTTCTTTTTTTTTAAAGTAGCCCCCGAGCATTTGAGCAAAAACTTGTATTTGATCAAAGGCTCTCGAAACAATAATCTTCTGCTGTCGCCATTCTTGTGAAGCTTCATATCCGAGATTTTCTTTTACCAAGGTGACATCACTGCTGATGACAGCCACGACCAATGTATCGGGAAAACACGAGAACCACTATCTCTCTGCCTTGTGGGCCCAGAAATCTTGTCGATTTGACACGTCGTGCAAGTGGGGGACACACGTCCTCCGCTTTTCCTGGCGCATGCGCTGTAGCTTCTGTGCTTTCTCGTCTGTGCGAAGAAACTGGGATTCACCAAGAAGGAGAACGCGATGCGCTTCCCCAAGGAGGAGAGCTATCCATCGCCTCACATGGAGTACCGGGTCAGTTTTATTGACCACCTCATTCGCGGTCTTTCTCCCCCTATCCACGAATTTCTTCGGGGTCTCCTTTTTGTCTATGGTCTTCAGCTGCATCAGCTGACGCCCAACTCCATCCTCCACGTGTCGATTTTTATCACACTGTGTGAGTGCTTCCTCGAGGTCCAACCTAATTGGGCTTTGTGGAAGCGCATTTTCTGCATCCGTCGTAATGGCTCTCACGGCGTCGCCTATAATATCGGCGGCGTCGTTATCTGTGTTCGTCCTGACGTCGATTATTTCGACGTCAAATTCCCCGACTCCGTCCAAGGGTGGCGAAAGAGATGGCTCTATGTGCACGAAGAAAGCTCCGATTCAGTGGAGTACAACATTGCTCCCTTTGATGGAAGAGCCAAGATTCTTCGCCGCCGATCCTGGGACGCTGAAGCTACCGAAGAAGAGAAATCGGCGACAGAGGCGCTGATGACTCGCATACGTGAGCTTCAGAATACCCGTGGCAAGGAATTATCGGGTATCCAAATCACCGCCTACTTCCTTAGGATTAGAGTGCAACCTCTGCAAGCTCGCAAAACCCCCTTTGGATGTACGCCGATGACGAGGATGTCGAGAGGCTCTCCAAAGAACTTCCTGTGAAGGACTTAGAGAAGCTGATCCGAAGGATTTCCAAGCTTAGCAAGAGGGATACTGTCCCATCTTCTTGCCAAATTACGCCATACAGTGGCGCCAATCCCCTCCCCGAGGTAATTTTCCCTCTTAGTTGCTATATTGTCTCCTCGAGTTTTGCTATTTTATCGACTACTGCCTTGCTAGCTTTTTTGCATAATCTCTTTTTTATCGACACTCTATCATTATCTCAGAACCACCCCGTTTTCGCTTCTCTTCCTCCTCTTCCTGAGGGTGGAGAAGTTGAAGACCGTACCGTTGTCGATGATGACAACCAAGGCACCTCGCGCCCTGAAAGTGAAGTCGCGGGTTCTCACAAATCCGCGGCTTCTTCGAAAAAGACGCTGAATCTGAGGCCACTGCCTCGACACACTCCCTTCCACCTGCTGTTTCTCCAAGGAACAAGAGGAAAAGGGAGGAAATCGAAGATTCCGGCACCTCCAAAGCCGAAGAAATTGGTCCTTCAGAAAAGAAGGCAGTTTTCAATCCATACGAAGATGCCCTCGTCAGCTCGTAAGTGACCCCTTGCTTCTTAATGTTTTGCTCCTGTCAATTTTCGTCTATCTTGCTCCTTATACTGTCGCCATTTTTTTTGTAGTGGTGACGAGGAAGAAATGCCAGCTATTGACGCGACTGCTCGAAC
Source organism: Lolium rigidum (assembly GCF_022539505.1). Classification (NCBI taxonomy): domain Eukaryota; kingdom Viridiplantae; phylum Streptophyta; class Magnoliopsida; order Poales; family Poaceae; genus Lolium; species Lolium rigidum. Next base: position 43,335,646 of record NC_061512.1, read on the forward strand.
GAGTACGTCGCGTACTTTAGTTGTCTCGGAAGTGCACGTTGAAGGAGAAGAATCTTCGCCTCCTCAACAAAACATCCAACAGCCTACTCCTCCTGCAAGCCCCCGTGTCTCTTCACCAAAAAGGGCAGGGGTTGAATCAGTCACGGAACCTACCTTACAATTGGGTGGTTCCTCGACTCCTCTTTTGGATGATGTAAGTCCCTTCTCTCTTTTGTGCCAAGTTTTTTTTCCGATGCTCTCGACTTTTTTCGTTTGCCTTGTTTGTGCTTTATGCTGTCGAGCTCTTTACTATATTGACACTTTCTTTCTCTATCTTTCTATATTAGCCTTTGATTAAGGAACTCATCCGCATCGGTGCCCAGTTTGTCGGGTACCGTGAATACGCTAGCAAAGCTGAAGGTAACATTTTGCTACTCCTCCTGGCCCGCAGCTTCTCTCTCCTTTTGTGTCGTCGTTTTGACTGGTTTTGACTATGTTGGCAAAAAATCTTGCGGAAGCCAACCAACGTGCTGATGCACTTGCTAAAAAATTGGAGCAAAGTGAAAAAGCTCGTAAGAAGGCTGAAGCAGATGCCAAGAAGGCCAAGGCCGACGCTGAAAAGGCGAAGGCAGATGCTGCTTGCGTTGAAGATCTTCGGAAGAGGCTTCATGACGCAGAGAATGCTTTGAGCGACAAAGTTGCTCGAGAAGAAAAAATCCTCAGTCGCTTGGAGTCACAGAGCCGACGTTTTGTCAGTAAGTGCTTGAATCCTTGTGCATTTTCTCGGGTAACTTCATATTTTCCGAGCATTTTTTATTTACGAGTTACCCTTTGCTTGTTTTCAGGGAGAACTCATCAAGACTACGAAGTGGATGGTCCTGAAGGCGACGAGCTTCTCGACGCGTTGTCCCTTCTTGAAATTCATGGGGATGAAGCGCGTGACGGCCTTGCTGCCGCTGAGGCAGGTCTATCGAAGCTTTTCCCCTACTTCTTCCCGAAGAAAGAGGAGCCCAGCACTTTTGTTGGTCTTGCCAAAAGCTTCAACGTGCCGCAAGATCTTGGGCTCAAACTTCGCCAAGAGGGCCTGAAGATTGGCGTTGAAGGCACCATCGCACTGATTGCTGATAGCCAGCAAAACGTCGATTGGACCAAGGTTGGCAATATAAGGGAGATGGAGACGAAGGAATGGCAATCTCTAATTAAAGCTGCCAAGCCTCCCTCAAAACCAATCATATCCTTCATTGGTGTTAAACCAACTCCTGCTCCAAGCACATCCAAGCCGGAGGTCAAGTAGACCACCTCTTCTTTTATTTTCTTTTCTTCTTTTTCTTTTGATGCTGTCGCCAAAGTGTCTTTGGCGACACCTACCCCACTAGCTTGCTAGGGCTTTCTCCATTGTAATGTCTTGTACATATTAATGGAATTCTATCTTGCTTGATGATTGATGTCGAACCTTTTAATTTCAGTTGATATTTGATAACTATACTCCAACTGCTGCTCCTTCCGATAATTTGCCTACTTCTTCTCGCCCGAGGAAAGTGCTTGTTAGTAGTGAACTTGGTGAAGATTCCTCGAGTAGAAATTTATCGCAAGATTTGGAAGAACTTCGTCAACAGCTTCAGTATGCAAAGAAGCAAACACTTAAGATGATGGAGCAATCTCGTAAGGCATCCGAAGCAGAAAAAATTGCACTTCAACAAGCTCAGGAAGCCATGGCTGCCAAGGAAGCCGCCGTTTCTGAAGCTGAAAAGGCAACCACCCGAGAGAATTTTATGCTTGAATTGATGAATGAAGCCAGTGTGGACATGTCAGGTATGCTTTTTCAAATCAAAACTTCTTTCTACCTACGCTTTTATGGAAAGAAAGAAGAAAGGTTGGATGGTTGATCCACACAAATAAGAGATATGTAGGCCCAACCTTCAATTGCAGAGAATAGCAAGCCCCCTTTGCTGAACAGATGTATAGAGGAAAAGGGTGACCCACATCGCAAGGGCTTTCCGATTGTGTGAATCAGAGCCCAAGCCGATTTCTCCCATTTGATTTTATCAATCAGGATTGAGTGTGCTTTGTTATTAAAGCATCGCTCAGCCCGTAGTGGGTGTTCTACGTTTTAGACTAGATATAGCTAAAGCCAATCTAGTCATCACTCTAGTATTAAACTAGAGCCGAACATACTTCAACTCGATTTTGTTTGTGTGTCCGGCAGCATCAGCTTACCATTAGGATTTTCAATCCTTCCGCTGTCTTCTTGCTGTATCCCTTTTTTTTGAAATTCCTTTGCCATCGCCAAATAGGTTCCTTTCTCGACACTGCTGCCGAAGAACAAAGGGTGAACGCGAGGACAAATCTTCTCGTCAACCTTTCCCTTGACCATGGTTCTCTATTCTGGGCCACTCCAGAGCGAACCCGACAAATTGTTAGGTTTCAAGACCGCGCTTGTCAGGTTCGTGAGTTCCTTGATTTCTGCACCAGAACATTGACCCTGGTTTACAAGACGCTGTTTCCTCGGAACGAGGCACCCGACACTATTCTTGGTTTGTTGGAAAAGTTTCAAGATGCCCCTCGTATCCATCACTTTGTGCGAGCTCAACTATCTGCCGGTGCCAGGTTTGCTATGATGATGATCAAAATCTGCTATCCCAAGTTTGACATGAGCCAAATTGTTACCAAGTGCTTAGCCAAGATGGCGAAAAGGAAAAGGGATGTCAACAAAATTGATGATCATGTGACCCCTGTTGCAGAAGATATGATGGTTGAACTTCTTCGGATGGACTCTGAGTTCTTCGTAAGGGGCAGCTATTCTGAACATAGTACTCGTACTGCAAATACTGGACGGATGACCATAGATAATATACTGAGCCGCAATTGACTTTCTTTTTCTTTTAACCTGTCGATTTTTCTCGGGAATGGCGTCCTGCATTGTTGTAAACATATGCTATATTGTAAAGTTAGGAAATATTTCTATTTTTCTTCATCAAGCCCCCGAGTGTTTCGGTGGTAAATCTCTTTATTGTGTATGTGAGGTTGTAAACTAAAGCACCCAAATTCTTATTGAATATACTATATTTGCGGGTACAAGCCCCTGAGTATTTTGTTCTTTTGCTGATTGCTATTTTGTACCTTCTTTTTATTTGGCGAGGTATTTGGTACCAAGGCGAAATATTTCTTGCCAGTTAGATTCATCTATGTTGTGTATATATTCTAACTTCGAGGCGTAAGCCCCCGAGCATGTCGAAGAAAAAGATATGTATCTCCACTATCTTTATTATATTGCAGCACCGCGAGCCCGCCTCATTAAAAACCTTTCCCGACCCCACTCGGTGCCCCGAAAAAGGAAAAGAGTGCGTCTGGAAACTCGCGGGCATTTCAGTACATTGTATTTTTACAAGGAGGATTATATTTCGACACTAAGCGTAAAAACGCCTTAGCTGTGCCACGTTCCAGGGGTTTTTCTCGGGAACCCCTGTCTTCTTATCCTTGATCCTGTACGCTCCTCCTTCGATGACTTCCATGACGATGTAAGGGCCAAGCCATGGCGACTCGAGTTTTTTAGTACGTTCTTGATTGAGTCGCAGATTTAAGTCTCCAACCTGAAAGGATCTTGGTCACAGACGTCGACTGTGATAGTTTTTCAGGTCTTGCTGGTATTTAGTGACCCTTGACAATACTTCATCTCTGGCTTCGTCCAATGCGTCGACATCGTCTTCCAGTGCCTTCCTTGAAGCCTCCTCATCATATTCCGTGACTCTTGGAGAATCATGCTCTATCTCTATTGGTAGTACTGCCTCAGCTCCATGGACCAGAAAAAACGGAGTTTCTTGTGTTGCCGTATTTGGTGTTGTTCGGATACTCCACAGCACACTTGGCAACTCCTCTGGCCAAGTATGTCGAGCTTTTTCCAATGGCCCTAACAAGCGCTTCTTGATACCATTGCAGATGACACCATTGGCTTTCTCGACTTGGCCATTAGTTTGAGGATGCGCAACTGACGCGAAGTGCAATTTGATGCCTACCTCTGCACAGTACGCCTTGAATTCCTTGGATGTGAAGTTACTGCCATTGTCCGTGACGATGCTATGAGGTACTCCAAACCGAAAAACAATGCCCTTCACGAATTTTATTGCTGATACTGCATCTGGTGAATTTATCGGCTTCGCTTCTATCCACTTGGTGAATTTGTCGACAGCGACGAGCATGTACTCGTATCCTCCTGGCGAGGCTTTGTGTAACTTACCCACCATATCGAGACCCCACTGAGCAAAGGGCCAAGATAAGGGTATTGGCATCAATTCCGCTGCCGGAGAGTGAGGCCTTGCGGCAAATCTCTGGCACGCGTCACAAGTTCGCACTATCTCCTTTGCGTCCTCAATCGCTGTCAACCAGTAAAATCCAGCTCGAAAGACCTTGGCTGCAATAGCTCGACTGCTCGCGTGATGACCACATATTCCTTCGTGTACATCCTTCAGGATTGTCCTTCCTTCTTCGGGTGTAACGCACCTTTGTAACACACCCGAGATACTTCGCTTGTACAACTCCCCTTTGACCACCGTGAAAGCTTTGGATCGTCTAATAACTCGCCTTGCTTCGACTGGATCGTCGGGTATTGTTTTCCTTAGGATGTATGATATGTACGCCTGCATCCATGGAATTTGTACCATCAGTACTAGATCATGTTCCTCTTCTTCGTCCAATGTTTCTTTTGCAGCCCCCGAGGGTTTCTCATCCTTCTCCTTCTTTGTTGATTTCTTCGGCTTCGTGGATCTCTCTGTTATCTCCTCCCAGAACACGCCCGAAGGAATCGCGAGACACTGCGACCCGATGTTTGCAAGAACATCGGCTTCGTCATTGCTGAGCCTGCTGATGTGGTTTACTTCGCATCCATCAAATAGTTTCTCGAGCTCGTTATATACTTCTTTGTATGCCACCATGCTATCATTGGCTGCGTCACATTGGTTCATGACTTGCTGAGCCACCAACTGTGAGTCGCCAAAGATTTTTAGTCGAGTTGCGCCACAAGCTTTCGCCATCTTCATCCCGTGTATAAGAGCTTCGTATCCTGCCTCATTGTTAGACGCATTTGCGAACGTCATCCGTAAGACATATTTTAGTTTGTCGCCTTCAGGTGATATGAGTATCACGCCTGCTCCAGCTCCCTCTAACCTCTTGGACCCATCAAAGTTCATAGTCCAGGTTCTCGATAGATATGGGGTCCTGTGTTTTGCAGCTCCATCCACTCTGCGATGAAGTCTGGCAAAATTTGCGACTTTATTGCTTTTCTTTTTTCATACGTGATGTCCCGAGGAGAAAGTTCTATTCCCCAAAGGGAGACACGACCTGTAGCTTCTGGATTGTTGAGTATATTGGATAAAGGCGCCTCATTGACCACTATTATCGGGTGCGCCGAAAAATAGTGCCGCAATTTTCTTGCGGTTGTGAACACTCCGTATGCTAGCTTCTGGTACTGTGGGTACCTCTGTTTTGAAGGCGATAACACTTCACTTATGAAATATACTGGCCTCTGCACTCCATGGAGTTTTCCTTCTTCCTCTCTTTCGACAACTAGTGCCGTGCTGACCACCTGGGGTGTAGCCGCAATGTATAGCAGGAGGGGTTCCTTCTCTTTTGGCGCCACCAAGATTGGTGGTGTCGAAATTGCACGTTTAAGATCCTCGAAAGCTCTATCTGCCTCTTCGTTCCACTGGAACTTATCTCCTTGTTTGATTAGGGCGTAGAATGGTAACGCCTTTTCTCCCAGTCTGGCGACGAATCTGCTTAAGGCTGCGACTCGCCCTGTTAGCTGATGTACATCTTTCAACTTTGTTGGCTTCCTCATTGTTACGATAGCTTGGATTTTTTCGGGATTTGCTTCAATCCCTCTTGCTGAAACTAAGAACCCGAGAAGTTCTCCTGCAGGGACGCCGAAAGAACATTTTGTCGGATTCAGCTTGAGACAAAATTTGTCGAGATTGTCAAAAGTTTCCTTCAAGTCCTCGATCAACGTTGCCCCCTTTTTTGATGTTATAACGACATCATCAATGTATACTTGTACGTTTTTCCCAATCTGTGTTGCTAAGCACTTCTGCATCATCCGCTGATATGTTGCTCCCGCGTTTTTCAGACCAAAAGGCATTGTTCGATAGCAAAACACGCCATAAGGTGTGATGAACGCTGTTTTGACTTCATCTTCTTCTTTCAATCTGATCTGGTTATAACCAGAGTAAGCATCCAAGAAGGAAAGACGTTCACATCCTGCCGTGGAGTCGATAATTTGATCGATCCTCGGGAGGGGAAAGTGATCCTTTGGACAATGTTTGTTGAGACACGTAAAGTCGACACACATGCGAAGGACTTTAGTGTTTTTCTTCGGGACCAATACTGGGTTTGCTACCCACGTGGCCTCTGTATGTAGTTCCTTGATGAAACCAGCTTCTCTTAGTCGATCAATCTCTGACAGCATGGCTTTGCGGTTTAGCCCGAAAAACGCCGCAAAGGTTGTTTTATTGGTCTCGCTAGTGGATCCAAGTTTAGGTGGTGCTCGGCAAGTTCCCTGGGTACTCCTGGCATGTCAGCTGGACACCATGCGAAGATTTTCCAGTGCTCACGGAGGAACTCGACGAGCGCGCTTTCCTATGCGAGGTCCATGTTTGTTGCGATGGACGTCGTCTTCTTCGGATCTGTCGGGTGAATCTGCACCTCCTAAGAATCCTTTGCAGTGTTAAAGGTTGGCTCTTTATTAGGCCTCCCTACATCTGGTAGCACATCATAATCAGTCGTAAGCCTTGACTCCATGTATTCTGCTTGCATCCCGAAAGTTTCTGATAGTCGATGAAAATCCTTGTCACATTTATCGGCTAGTGCAAAGCTTCCTTTGACTGTGATTGGTCCCTTAGGTCCAGGTAACCTCCATAACAAGTATGTATAATGTGGTACTGCCATAAACCTGGCATATGCTGGCCGTCCCAACAAGGCGTGATACTGTGATGGGAAATCCACGACTTCGAACTCCAGCTTCTCTATCCTGTAATTTTCTCGGGTCCCAAACTGAACGTCGAGATTGATCTTCCCCAACGGATAACTTGGCTTCTCCGGCGTAATTCCATGGAAACGCGTATCAGTTGGCTTCAAATTTGCTAGGGAGATGTTCATCTTCCTTAGCGTATCTGCGTACATAAGGTTTAGGCTGCTGCCGCCGTCTATGAATACTCGCGATACGTTGAATCCTTCGATTACTGCTGGTAAGATAAGTGCTGACTGCCCTGGTCGAGGAACTTGCTGCGGATGGTCCGCTATCGTGAAGCCAATATCTTGCCCTGACCAATTGAGGTACTCAACCGTTGGTGGAGGCATCTTCTCTGCCATGAACACCTGTCGCGAGATTACTTTCTGAGCTCTATTGGATGGCCTGCCTTTCTGAATCATCGAGACCGCTCCATGAGAGTTGGGATCAACGTAAGGTGGTGGTGCTGGTGCTGCCGCTATTCTGAGCTGATGTCGATTTTCGTCCGTAATTGCGGGAGGAGGTGGCAAGTGAATCTCACTCCTAGGCCCCTGGGGGTTTCTATTTACTATTTGTGCATTAGCTATTCCTGCAACTCGCAGCATTGCTTGGAAGTTTCAGCAGTCCTTCTGCAGATGCCCTGACTGCCTTCTCCCATTGCTGTCGAGTTAAAAATGCATCTGACATGGCCCGTTCATCATATCTTCAGGAGTTATGAAAGGTCTCTGAAATCTCGACCCACTATTTTGCCTGTTATTTCGAGAGTCATCTCTATTGTCGCCTTGCTGTGCATTACTCCTTTGATAATCATCTCTATTGTTTCCTCCATTGTTTCCCCGAAACCCAGCCGATATTTGGCCAGGGGCATCGTAACTCGAAAATTGCCGAGAAAATCGTGGTCTATTTTGAAAATTTCGACTACGGTCCTCCTCTGGTGACCTGTGTCGTTTATTATGTACAACATCCTCGCCATCTGCCCATCTGTTTGCTATTTCCATTAATGCTGATACTGTCCTTGGGTTGGTTCTTCCCAAGTCCTCCACAAAATCGCCTCGTCGAACTCCTGCTACGAACGCATCTATCGCTCTCTCGTTAGATATATTCTCTGCCGAGTTTTTAATGATGTTCCACCTTTGAATGTACTTCCTCATTGATTCATCATGCTTTTGTCGACATGATCTCAATTCCTCTAGTGTCGCCGGCTTTTTGCAGGTTGATCGGAAGTTCTTGACAAACACATCCTCAAAGCTATCCCAGCTGTCGATAGAGCCTGGAGGAAGCTTTTTTATCCAAGATCTTGCGGCTCCGCTCAGGTGTATTTGGATGCTTTGCATGGCTGTTGCTCTGGTTCCACCTATCAGCTTTACCGTCTCGAGGTAATCGACTAGCCAATCCTCGAGATCTTGTAGGCCATCAAATTTCTTGAAACTATCGGGTAACTTGAATCCTGACGGGACTCAAGTTTTCCGGACCCGTCGCGTAAAACACGGGAGTCCACACATATCTTCTTCAGCAAGTTCTGGTGACTGTCGATGTTCTCTTCTACCTTGTCGTGCTCTATCTACCCTGGCCTGAGCCGCCGTATCTCTGACTCCGCTTGCTACTGGTGGATCTTGCACTGCTGCAGTAGGTCTCGGGCTATTTTGTCTTGCAGCTCCTTCGGGAGGTGTGGCTGCGAATGCTGCTCCCATGGCTCCACATCCTGCCATGGCCATGTTGTACAACGCCTCTCTTGGATCCCCGGGAGGTGGCCTAGACGCTAAGATGAAAGCTTGCGTTGCCATGTACCCTCGCTTCCGGTGTTTTTGGAATGATATTCCCCCTCGTGTCGATTGACATAAAAGACATGTCGAGGTTTTGAATTAAAGTCTCTCTTTCAGCTTCAGGTATATTTTGCAGCCGCGACCTTGCTCTCCGTCGAGCTTCTCTGTGGCTATCTCCCGAAGTTCCTGATTGTCGACTTAACTCCGCTCTTCGCCTGCTTGATGCTGAGGCTGCCTCCTTTCTTCTGTTCAGAGCAGCTGTCTGTTTTTCTAATTCCCTTCCAGCTCGAGCGAGCCTATATTGGTAGGCCTGCAATTCTTCAGTCGTAGCAGTTGTCGCCATTGGTTCTGAACCATCCATAGCTCTTGCAGCTCTATCCCATGCTGCTTGTGGGAGTTGAACCCTAACGCGTGGTGTAGGCCCGACATATTTATTGGCCAAACCTCGCCTTAGGTCAGAGGGATCGACATATGGATTTCCCAAGTCATCGAAAGCCTCTGATGTTTCCTCCTGATCGCGACTTGCTTCTCCAATAGCATAAATCTGATGATATTTTGGATTCTGAATCTTGCTGGGTTTGGTGACACCATCATAGAGATTGGTGGAGACCTTTCTAACAGTGATGGATTTGTCGATGAAGTCGAAGCTGTCGACGCTATTCGAGTTGTCGCTTATATAGGAGTCCGCGGATGACTCGAAGGACATGTCGCTGAAGATCCTGGCGAGTTTTTCGCTTGCTTTGGTGCTGATGAAGCGTGGCGACGAAATCTCCTCGTCGCCTGACTTGATGGATGATGCTAAGCTTGAAAAATCGGGATTGACCGCCGATAATCCCGACGAGATCGGAACTTCGAGACGATACGTTCCTTCTTTCTCGACGCGGAAGTGGAACTTTCCGAACGTCATCTCCATGGGCTCCTCCAGATACGCATATGCATCCAAACGGGAGGGCGGGTGAGGAACAAAATCAACGAGACCAGTTTCGATCTGTTTACCTCTGCCCATGATGTTGCTTGCTATCGACGAAGTCGACGATCTTGAACGTGCCATCGAGATCAGCTCCTTGTCGCCTCTAGATCCCACAGACGGGGCCAATTGACAAGGGATTAACTTGTCAATGCCTACAAGTAGTAGACTAGGGTTTCGTTGGATGTAGAGGGCAAGTAGATCTCGAAGGTTTCAGCCGAAAAGTACTCGACAATGTAAAAACTAGGGTTTGTGAAACAATGATTCGATCCTTTCTTTGTCCCTCGACTCCCCCTTATATAGGAGGTGGAGCCGAGGGTTTCGTGATATACAAGTTTACAGAGTCCGGGAGGGTTTCTAACCCGTCCCGCAAGATTACAAATAATGCTTCCTATTACAACTCTAGCTTTCCTTAATAGTATCTTGAGCTTCCGAATCTTCTTATTCTTCGGGTCGTGGGCCTTCAGTAAACCCCGGGTATCTTCTTCGGCAGGCCCATTGGGGATGCCTATGTCACCGGAGCAAAGCATTAACACTCCGTGAAAACATGTGATCCTCATACCTAAGCCTTCCCCTCTAGTTATCCCAGTTGCTGTCACTCTGGGGCCTCGGGTTCCGGACATAGACACGTGCAAACAACTTGTAGGTACAATCTAAGCAATAAGTATAGATCTTAAATCTAAGATCATGCCACTCGGGCCCTAGTGACAAGCATTAAACACAACAAGATTGCAGCAACAATAACTTCACAAACTTTATAGATAGACTAATCATAATGTAACAATCCATCGGATCCCAACAAACACAACACCGATACATCAGATGAATCTCAATCATGTAAGGCAGCTCATGAGATCATTGTATTGAAGTACATGGGAGAGATGATACCAACTAGCTACAGCTAGAACCCGTAGTACATGGGGGAACTACTCACGGAGCATGATGGAGGCGATGGCGTTGATGGAGATGGCTTCCGGGGGCACTTCCCCGTCCCGGCAGGGTGCCGGAACAGAGACTTCTGTCCCCCGAAACGGAGTTTCGCGATGGTGGCGGCGCCCCTGGAGTCTTTCTGGAGTTTCGTCGATTGGTGTCGCGTTTTTAGGTCGAAAGGACTTATATAGGCGAAGAGGCGGAGTCGGAAGGGCGCCAGGGCTCCCTCCTGTAACATCCCAAATTTCAAATAAAGGAAGAAGAACAATTCCAATTATTCAAATTTCAGAACCAACAAAAACTTTTACTTTGCATATAGTACACTGCATAGGACTTGTGCATTTTGAGTGATATGCCATGATGTTTGTTACTTAGTGTAT
>NC_061512.1:43346761-43431477 GCF_022539505.1 Lolium rigidum
CTGCAGATAATATTTCCCTGATGCACAACTAAAGTAAAGCATGGAGCTTTTGCTACTTGTATTGTATTTTTGCCTCCCTGATACAAGTTTTGCTGCTTAACCTGATGCACTTCCTCTTATTAAGCTTATAAGTAGTAGTAAAAAAAATTCTTACCCCAATGCATGTGCATCAGGGTTAGCCCAAGCAGATCCGCGAGCGTCCGTTTGCGTCGCCGCGCTGACATATTTTGACCGCTCATCCGTTTGCGTCTGGGTGTGATTCCAGCGGTCGACCTATTTTTTGTTTTGCAACATATTTAAAAAGCATAACAACTACTACATATAAACTATACAAACTAGTTGTAGAAACCTAGACTACTTGCTGCCCGACGGCCCGGCCCCGTCGTTGCATCCCTCCCTCATCTGCTTCTCCGCCGCCGCTATGCGGCCGCTAGGGCTCGGTGCGCCGCCGCGTCCTCTAGCGAGCACGGCCGCGGCCGCGCGTTCGCGGCTTCCTCGGCCTTCTTGAGCGTCTCGAAGGAGTCGACTAACGCCCTCTGCTCCGCTGCCTTCTCCTCCGCGGTAGGCACATCAGGGTCATCAGAAGACCATGAGATGTCGGAGTTTTCGTCCTCTGCGGCTGCGGCGGTCGCCACCTGCGGCGTTCCATCTCGACATCGAACGCCGCGTGGGCCGCCCGCTCCTCCTCTCGCTTCTTTCTCCGCGTCGCCCGGGAACTTGGCATCCCCGGCCGGATCGAGGAGATCGTCGGTGTTGTCGTCGTCGAACTCCTCGTCGGAGGTGGAGGCCAGGGGAGGTGGAGTCGGAGGTGGAGGTGGAGGTGGAGGCGCGGCAGCCTGGCCGCGGCCGGCGCTGCTCATGGTGGCAAAGGTGGAGGTTGAGCGGCAGCGGCGCTACGGTTGAGGTTGTGCGGCAGCTAGGGTTTAGTGTGGGAGGAGTGCGCCCCTGTTTATATAGGTCGGAGACAGACGACGGCCGCGGCACGCGTGACATCGCCATTACTTCGTGCGCAGAGGTAGGTGACGGCCGCGCGCCATGCGAGGCATCGCCATTACACGACCGCAGGCTCGTCGAGCGACGCCTCGGCGCCGGTACTAACGCCGCTGAGAAGACGCATCGGCGCAGATTTACTACCGAGGCGGGCCCGACGAAACGTCCACCAGACGCGAGCGGACACTTGCGCGTTCGCCGCGATGCATCCGAGGCACATATTTGGGCCTGGTTTGCGTCGCTGCGGACGGCCCGATCAATATGCGTCGCCCGACCGTTTACGTCGTCTCCTCGTTGGAGATGCCCTAAGATCATGGTGCATTGCCAAAAGGCATTAGGAAGAGTGCTTGCCAATGCACCACACACTGAACTGAAGCCACCATTGCTAAATATCAGCTCCAGGGTGGGTCCACAGCTTTGACCCGTGACAAACATATTACATGACCAAAATAATACCAATAATATCTTCCATTAACCCGAATTCGCAGAAGAAACATTGATTGATTCACTATTCATTTTCCGAGAAGTTACACATTAACATTCAGTGGGATAGCTGGTTTGACTGGTAATGCTGTTATCTTTGCTAATTGCTGGTTTGGCTGCATGTTTTGCTTACATCTTAAATTTTACAGAAACTTTGGCAAGTTTTGTGTATTGCCATTGCACTTAAAATAAGGTATTCTACTTTCAACAACTTTTGAGTGCAGAACCATAGCCCTCCATTAAGAATGCAATCTGCAGAAAATAGTGGCAGTTAGTTACAACTTACAAGCTAGAACACTACAAAACCCCAAAAGATTGCATCTTGGGGAAAGACTACTAGACTGCATACTTGTCGGTACACCAGTGGCTTATATATGTTGTGATGTCACCATATCATATTCAGCCGTACAGTAGATTACATAATAATATGGCACTTCCCAGAAAGGCTATCAGGAACTAGATTCTGTTTGCAAAGAAGGCAGATGCAGTACCAAAATCTACTTGCTTTGTCTACTAATGGGACGCCTTTTCTTTGGACACTTGGTCCTTTTTGTGTTTCGAAATCGAAGTTAGGTTTTGTGGATAGAGCTCCCCAGTTAGTGAACCTATTTTGGGCACCCCTGGGTGACCTGATCTTTGGGGGGCTCCAGGAGGCAGGATGCCTGAAATAGTTGGAGTTCGAGGGGCTCTCGTATACGTGCGCCTGCGCATTGTGTACGTCGTCTCCTTTGCAATCGAGGCGAAAAAACCACTAATGGTCCCTATACTTCGTCTCTACTTTATTTCTGATTCCAGAACTTAAGCTGTTACTTCCCACCAGTTATCTGAGCATTTTGTACTATCATGGTTTGACGCAGAAAATCTGCATTTTTTCAATAAGTAGGATGAAACGCAATGATCGATGCAAACAATAATATTATTGATCCACTGCTAGGCAAGGCCATGCATCGATGCCTTTTACAAATCGGCTATCAAAAATCCATAAAAAGAATGTTAACCCGCAACAGTATCTTTACAAACCTACCATGGAACCCATGATGTAGAACAAGGAAAAATACACTACTGGTAGACAGCGCATGCGGAAGGGATCGATGCATTCGCACCAATGTTGACGAGTCCGATATGATCGGACTCGGGACATCTACAAGTTGGAAAACTTCAGTGCACGATAGTAGGATGAGAATTGAGATATACTCAGCAGTCAGCACTACCTACCACAACTGGTCTGGATCTCCCGTGGAGGACGTCCGGTCGGCCGCGGTGTAGGTGAGCTGTTGCTCCGGCGAGGAGATGGAAGCTCCGACGCGGTGCTCTGCTGCGCGGGAGGACGAGGGGATGTAGGGCGAGCCAGAAGCCGAGAACCGGATCTGGGGCTCTGGGCGAACGCTTAACCGGAAGGTCGTTGCCGTTCCTGTCTCTGTCCTACGTGGGCCTCTCCATCATTCAGCCCAGATTAAAGATCCAGGAAGCAGCCGACGAAGCGTAAACAGAGTTTTCTTTTCTTATTTTTTCTGGCGAAAAGAAAATCGCGAAATAAAAGGAAAAATAAAAATAATTTGGAGAAGGGAGGTATCGATCCCCCTGCCTCTTCAGATGCAGTCTGAGCGCTCTACCATTTGAGCTACATCCCCATAGATATACATAGCATTAATTTAACCAATTAATACGAGTAATTAATCATTAATACCTAGTGTGTCATTTCATTGCTTCATAAGAAGGGAATTTGGACTAGTGGGTATGAATTAAAACAAATCACGGCGATGCCTAACTTCCCAAGCCAACAAAGATTTGGATGCTTGCCTTCTACCATACAAAAAAGAGAGGTTACACACATACAGTGCTCGATTGGGAACAACAACAAACTACAGCCGATATTTTCGACAAAGAGCATATATTAATATTAGAGATACCAATTACACACAACCTCTGCAATCAACGCATTGCCCTAGCGGCCTTACGGATGCACACAGCCTCTGCAACAAACTACAGCACGACATGGGCAACGATATAAGGGATATACATTTGTCAAGGACACAACAAAAAGAAAGAAAAATCTTCATCTGTCACAATATTGAGTGCAAAAACCTGAACCTAGAGTCACTGGTGGGAGCAAAAGAATACAGTTACTACTTAACTTGCACTAGTTTGAACTTGAACCTCAACATATTTAATTTCAGTCATGTAGAGTGTCTTTTTTAAGAAAAAAAGGACACGAAAAATACGAGTGGTAAACTATTGGCATTCCGAGTGCCACGGGAGATAGTCTAGTAAGAGCTAGCGACATAAAAGGACTCCGGAAAGCAGCAATAGAGCGTGTTGAAAATCTAGAGAGAAGACAAGAATGTAAGATCATGGTGCATTGACAAAAGGCGTTTGGAAGAGTGCTTGCCAATGCACCACACACTGAACTGATGCCACCAAGGCTAAATATCAGATTCAGGGTGGGTCCACAGCTTTGAGCCGTGACAAACATGTTACACGACCAAAATATAATCCTAATAGTATCTTCCATTAATCGAATTCACAGAAGAAACCCCTTATAGTTTCACTTTTTATTTTCCGAGGAGTACACATTTACATCCAGGGTGGGTCCACAGCTTTGAGCCGTGACAAACATGTTACACGACCAAAATAATCCTAATAGTATCTTCCATTAATTGAATTCACAGAAGAAACCCTGAGAATTTCACTGTTTATTTTCCGAGGAGTTACACATTTAATTACATTCAGTAGTAGTAGGATAGCTGGTTTGACTAGTAATGATGTTATCTTCTCTAGTAATTGCTGGTTTGGCTGTATGTTTTCCTTACATTTTCAATTTTACAGAAACTTTGGCTAGTTTTGTGTATTGCCAGTGCACTTAAAATAAGGTATTCTCCTTCCAATAACTTTTGAGTGCAGAACCATAACCCTCCATTAAGAATGCAATCTGCAGAAAATAGTGGTAGTTAGTTACAACTTACGAGCTAGAACACTACAAAAACCCAAAAGTTTGCCTCTTGGGGAAAGACTAGACTGCATACTTGTCGGTACACCAGTGGCTTATGTATGTTGTGTACGTTTAATTGTCACCATATCATATTCAGCCGTACATTACATAATAATATGGTACTTCCCTGAAAAGGCTATCAGGAACTAGATTCTGTTTGCGAAGATGGCAGATACAGTACCAAAATCTAGTTGCTTTCTCCACTAATGGGACGTCTTTTGTTTGGACACTAGCTCCTTTTTGTGCTTCGAAATCGAAATTAGGTTTTGTGGATAGACTCCCAAGATAGTGAAGCTATTTGGAGCACCGGGTGACCTGATCTTTGGGGTGCTCCAGGAGGCAGGATACCTGAAATAGTTGGAGTTCGAGGGGCTCTCGTATACGTGCGCGTGCGCATTGTGTACGTCCTATGCGTCTCCCCTGAAATCGAGGCGAAAATACTATTATGGTTTGACCCATAAAATCTGCATTTTTTCAATCAGTAAGATGAACCGCAATGATCGATGCAAACAATACTATTATTGATCCGCTGCTACGCAAGGCCATGCATCGATGCCTTACAAATGGGCTATCAAAAAGCCATAAAACGAATGTTAGCCTCGCAACGGTATCTTTAAAAATCTACCATGGAACCCATGATGTAGAACAAGGAAAAAATACACTACCCGTAGACAACACTTTCAGAAGGGATCGGCGCATTCGCACCAATGTTGACGAGTCCGATGAGGTCGGACTAGGGACATCTCTGAAGCTGAGCTTCGAGTGACCACCTTGTTACATAGCACACGCACATCGACATTGGATAATTTGCCTCGTGTGCTTCCACCGGTGATACGCATATACTTATCGCTAAATCCATCAAACCCATTAACATATCTACTAATGACCATTTATTGTTAGCTAGACCTAAGGTTTTCTTCTCGGCAGAAATTTCTGAAATTTCAACGAAAACCGAAATTTTTGCCCCTCTCCGAGAAACACTACTTGGAAACAAAGGTAGAAAGCGTGCCCATGCTAGCTGTAATACTCGCTCGTTGAGAGTACAAAGAATTGACCACTGAGCTGAGCAAGCGGTACAGTATAGTTAGGATAATATTATTTGTTTTGAAATATCTTGTCCGGTAAATTTCTGAGATTTTCGAGATTCCATGATACCCGTTAATTCTGGTGCACTCCGGTAAAAAAAAGTTGTGCGAGAAAAAAAACCTTTGGCTGGACCCCAACGCCAAGATAGAACCAATGTCCACTCACTCACATCGCTCGAGAGGACATTAAAGTGGGTTGAAGACCTATGTGCACCCTCCTTCCATGGGAGAGGAAGGGAGTTGGTCCTATGGTGCATATAAAACAAAATATATAATGATAAGATTGTTACATCACATTGAGCATGAACAGATACTTACCGCCACCCACACACGAACGCACACGCTTTTACTGGTCACATTCATGGTACACTACACTCACTGAAACTACTAAGCTAACTTAAATTGCGGACAGCTCAAAGTGATGTGGACTCCAACACTAAGTACAGCCCTAATCACCCACCCTTATCTAAAATGACCCCTGATTAGTTATCTTTACATTTCCTTTTAAATCTTTACACACATTTGTGCTTGATTACTCATCGATTAGCTCACAAAGTGGAACATATATAACTGGTTCGAGTTTGGTGTAAAAGCCTCAGCATCGTGCACCAAACGAAACACGCGGTCCTAGTCCTTCAGCACTGAGTATACTCCATACAAGTGAACAAGCTTTAAGCTGATAATAATTGATCACTAGATTAGTGTTTGTTTGATTCTCGTATAGTATGTTTCTTCATCTATGTACGTATGGTGCTCGCGCATACACACTCAAATTTGACCAATGCTCATAAAATATGGCCCATAATTGATTGATACAACGATTTGATCAAATATTAATGTTAGAATTAGCATACGCGTGGGGCTTGCATTTCATGAATGAATAAGGTGCACGTGGTAGGAGTTTTTAGCTTGCTTTATCAAGGAAAACGGTTTGTCTAAATGTTGGTGAGTGGATATAAAACCCACTACGTTTGGGGATATTCAGTTCGGCTCACTGGTGCATATGAACTCACTATGTCAAAACACATTTTAAAATATCAAAATATTCTGAAAAAAAATAGAGCATGTACATCTAGACATTTTACTTTTGCACACAAGTTTTCGGGAAAAAGGAATATTTTTTGTATCTCGTGTAAAATAGACAAATTTTAATGTTCAAAACATGACTATTCGCAGGACATTTTTTGTCTTTTTATATAGATCACATAAAATGTTTGTTTCCCGGAAACTTGTGTGCGAATATAGAATGTCCATATGTACACGCGAAATTTTATCTCAATTTTTTTTGACATTTTTTATTTTATTTTTCCTGCATTTCATATAATAGGTATGACCTATGTGCCAAAACACCACCTCCCTACGTTTGTCTAAATGCTCAGCTTGAATTTAACTTCGTGTCCAGTAACTATTACCCTAGGGTAAAACTAGATCACATAAATGAGGTAAATGAGAGATAGTTCTATGTGTGAAACTTGCAAGATATCATGAACTCAAGAATAAAACATCACACAAAGTGTAAAACTAGTCATGAATTCATCCTATGTAAATGTTCATCCCTTCACCTTTCTTTTATAACATCCAAATGTAAACTTGATTTTATCTAAGTAGATAAATTATAAATAATAAGCACATCTACATGCGGTGGTATTTTATTTATAATCAATATTTATAAAGAAAACTTCAAAACTAAAACTAGATACAAACGCTCCAAATTTTTGTGATAGTCATATGTTGCTCAATAAAGAAAGTTTAGAGGTGTGCAAACCCAGATCGTGATATGTCCAAGTCGGGTGACTTGGACATTCCCAAGCTTATGGTTTTAGCCATTCTTGCATAACTCCTTGTTTTCTGTTCCTTTTCCTGTGAAAAAACTTTAACATGAAACTTTCTCACATTTCTTCTTAGTGGAGTAACATTAGTGCCATAAAGGTAATATGTGAGCTGGTACACAAACATCAAATAAATGGTAAGATTAAATTCCCAGAGATTTTATTAAGAGTACAAAATTAAAAATATCTCAAAATACTAAAAAAATAATCCAATAAAACCACAAAATAAACCACTCTTGCATCAAAAGACGAAATCTGTCCAGAAAATAGCAGCTGAAAACGTGCAGATTTGGACCACTTGAATGTGTTAGAATTTTTTGCAAATTTTATGTCATATATAGGATGAAAATTTGTAACTTCATTAGAAAAATTAACCCAATTGGAGCTACCAGTAAAAATAGAAAAAGTTTTCGTTAACAACAACGTGCAGAAATATGCACCTATGCATATGTATTATTGACTTTGTCATTTGAAATCGTTAAAACTTGGTACTTTATTAAGAAAAATCAGTAGAAAAAAATGAAAGACTCACTTTCTACGAGAAAACAATCAAAATAAAAACAAAAACAATTGGATTGCCTCACGTAAGTGTTTTCTTTATAACCATATGGCTAGGCTTCATACCTTGTTTTTAAGAGGGAAGAAATCATGTAGGAACTTCATCTTGTTGACCACCTATTTCTTCCTTGGGCAGTGTTCCATGAACATATTATGAGGGAATTGAAACATTACCCTCCTTTGAGTAAATTATGGAACATGTGGTTCTCAAATAGGGTCTACCAAGTACTATAGGATTAGAGGTATTGATTCCCATGTCCATTACAATAAAAGCCACAAGCACAAATGTTATATGTAAGTCAACCATAACATTCTTAAATCTACCTAGGGCATTCTTGGTAGAATCATAAGCAAGTAATATATCAACATCACATTTTCTAAGGCACCTATATCAAGTTTATCATATAATTCTTCAGATATAGCAGAAACACTAGATCCTAAGTCTAAAATAGCATGCCATGTGATTTGTATCTTTGGGATCCATAGATGGCCAACCTTTGGTGGTATATATATATATATATATATATATATATATATATATATATATATATATATATATATATATATATATATATATAGGATAAATACTTCCTACTCCGGGTGTAACTACACCCATCTCTCGTATACGATCATACAAAAGTATATATGATACTTTATCAATTTGAGTATGTTCGCATATTGTATCTAAGATACTCCATACCAACTTTGGTGAAAAAAATTAAATACACCCATAGTTTGCACTATATATACAAAATACATGCATATTTATACGTAAAGAAATAGTGTTCGTAAAAAAGTGTACATACTACCTACAAAGTAGTATATATACTACCAAAATATTGTTATATACTTCATACTACATGTATATACTCTTCGGTATGATAGATACTACCTAGATTGTGTGAAACACACGTGGGAGTAACTACACCCGGGTGTAGTATGAATATGTCCTATATATATATATATATATATATATACCAGCACTATTCTGCAACCGGTTGCAGAATAATATTCTGAGCACCGACTTGGACTTCTCTGGACACAAGGTTGAACTTCCTGGATGAGAAGGTTGATCTTTCTGTCGGAACTTACCTAAACTTCCCATTTTCTTCAGAACTACTAATTGTATTACGACTTTCTCAACCGTTGGTCGAAACTGTGCAAGTGATATACCGTTGGATAGATAATGAAAAACCGCAACTTTTTTACGTTCACAACTTTCGCAGATTATGCATGGTTTAAATTTAATTTTGAAAATACTAAAACGCTTCTATATGGCCAGAAAACGAACTTTTAGTTTGATTTTCGAATCGCTTATCGAAAATATACAAATGATATACCGTTGGATAGATAATGAAATTGCGCAACTTTTTCATGTTTTACGTTTTTTCAAATTCCTCACAGTTTTTGAACAATTTTGAAAATACCAAAATTCGGACGTACTTAAAAACGAGCGGACAGTAATTTGGCTGTTTTGTTTCGACCGTTTGTCGGAATGACGCAAATGATATGGCGTTGGAAAGCTACGAACTAGGCGCAACTTTCTTATTCCAACAGTTTTCTCTAATTCCTTATAGTTTAAGATAGAAACTTGAATTACTGTCCGCCCGTTTTATGTGACGGGCACGGAATGATTATGCACACGATTTTCATCCGGTATATTTAAACAATGCAAATGATATATGGTTGGAAAGGGGTCAAAATGGCGCATCTTTTTTGTATGTACCATTTTTGCCAAATCCGAACGGTTTAAAAGTAATTTTAGAAGTTTTGAAATCATGTTTCCGGTATATTTTGTGGGATAACGATTTGAGTTTGGTGGATTAGATCCATTTATTTGTTGTAAAATGTTGTAGATAATGAAATTAGACATATACTCTACCATATAAAGCTTTTGGTGACAATGA
The DNA here is from genome assembly GCF_022539505.1 of Lolium rigidum. Taxonomy (NCBI): domain Eukaryota; kingdom Viridiplantae; phylum Streptophyta; class Magnoliopsida; order Poales; family Poaceae; genus Lolium; species Lolium rigidum. Next base: position 43,356,603 of record NC_061512.1, read on the forward strand.
TTGAAGTGATTGGTTATCAAATCGATGAGATTTCCATAATAGATTTCCGCCCTGTAAAAACAGAGCATTGAACTTCCCTCGACACGAACTTGCACTTCTAGGGAAATGTGGTTGTACTTCTCGGCGCTGTTTCACGAAAGTGTTCAGTAAAATGACTATAAGTTTCTCATACGGTGTCCGTTTGAGGTCCACAACCACACAAAATGCTCAGCACACGCACGCGCATCTGAACTTCCCGCGACATGTCCTTGTACTTCTTGGCCTTCGTGGTTGTACTTCCTGGAAATGTTTTGATACTAGTGTGTTTTATAAAAACTAGCATGTGTGCTTCGAAATGATAATTTTAGATTGTCCCTATATCCTATTTTAAGAGATTCACGCACTTCCTGGATCCTAATATTTGAACTTCACAATGTTGCTATGTGAACTTATGTGGGGGTATTTTAATTCATGTAATTACCGCTTGTACTTACTGTTGTTTCCGCCTGTACTTCACAGAATCACTGCTCGTACTTCCTTGCAGATGACGGGATTATTTTGTTTTTTCCTACATTTGGACTTTGTCGGGTTTCTTGTACTTCCTATATTAAGTGGGTGTATTGCTCGTGTCGAATGGTTGTACTTCTCATTGTCAAGTATATGAACTTCCTTACGGGTGATGGGATTATTATTGTTTTTTCCTATGTGAACTTAGGTGGGAGTGTTTTTCTTTGAACACTTCTAATTCATGTAATTACCGCTTGTACTTCCTGTTGTGTCCGCGTGCACTTCTCGGAATCACTGCTCGTACTTCCTCGCGGATGACGGGATTATTTTGTTTTTTCTACATTTGGACTTTGTCGGGTTTCTTGTACTTTTATATATTAAGTGGGTGTACTGCTGGTGCCGAATGGTTGTGCTTCTCGTTATCAAGTATATGAACTTCCTCGCGGGTGACGGGATTATTTTTGTATTTTGTACATTTGGATTTTGTCGGTTTTCTTGTACTTCCTATATTAAGCGGGTGTACTGCTCGTGTTGAATGGTTGCACTTCTCGCGGCAATCGGAGCTTGAGGTAGTAGCCACGGCGGCAACTGGAGCAGGAACCAGTGGAGGATGTGGTGGCGGCGGGGGATGGGGGCATCGCGCGGGCGAGTCTTGTCGGCGGTGGCACTGATGATGCAGCAGCACTAAAATCCATGGCGCGGCAGCGAAACTGAAATCCATGGCATGGCGGCACTGAAATCCATGGCGGCTTAAGTTTTTTGTCAGAAAAATGCGAACAACGACTAAGCTGCGTGGCCGAGATCCATGGTTGACGGCAGAAGGGAGATGAAGCAGCGCCGACTTCAAGAACCTAACCTGTATTAGTAGATAGAAAATAGATCATCCTTCTACAATGTATCGTGCATAGTATGAACCCCAACATGTTTCACCGTACAGCCAAAACTAACATTTTACATGCATAGCATAGCACCTTAGAACAACTTCAGGCTAGGTTACTCGACCGCAAAGACAAAATGATGGTCTGTGCATTAGGCTGAGTGATCGATGGTCTCAAAAAAAGGAAATTTCTCAGATCCATGTTTATATAAGAGGTCTTTGTTCTGGTACTAACATTTGCTTTAGCTAGCTAATTTAGTAAATTTAAATTCATACTGGACACTTCAAAAGTGAAAGGGTAGTAGGAGAAAAGATCACACAGGCCGATGCTTTCAACGTCATGGACTTCGATCAAGAAAAAAAAACCCACATGAATGAATTCATAGGCTTTGTCCTGGTACTAATCGTTCCTTTAGCAAGCTAATTACTAAATTTAAATTCATACTGGACGCTTCAAAAGTGACAGGATAATAGGAGAAAAGATCATACAGGCCGAGGCTTTCAACATCATGGAGTTTCCTCAACACAATACAATTTGCTGGTAATCAGTTTGTACTTCATCATTCATAAGTATACTTCCCTCACAGTAATACTTGTACTATTTAATACTTGTACTATTTAAACCTGAAAACGCTGGCCTAGCATGTCTACAGTTGTACTCTTTTTAGTGTTACTGCACTTCTTTTCTCTATGTGTTTATACTGCCGAACATATCGAAGAGTCTCTAAAAAAAGAACATAGAGGAAGATAGATTGAGCCGGCAGTAAACCAGCCGAATGCGGGGGTGATGGCACATGCAGCCCTTTTGCAGGTCAGGTGTTGAGGCTACCGGAAGTGGCGCCGCGGCGGCCGTGTGGCCGGCGTCTTGATGAGGGCCAGGCTGAAGTGAGCGAATTTAGACAGCGACAGTGTATGTGATGACCCGGAGTAATTTTACGGACATTGAAATGAATCAAATCCGACATTAGAACAAGTCAAATCAAGAGCAGGTCAAAAGTGTGCTGCCGTATTTTCTTACTCCCTATTTGGACTTTTTTTCTTCATTCCACGTGTTGAGAAACATATTTCTTAACAAATGTACTTTGCAGTGTGAATGTTGGGACAAAACTAATTAGCAATTTGCAAGCGCACAAGGAACATGGTCCATGCACTATATAACATCGAAGTTCAGAGTTTCAATCCAACTACTTTCAGGAGTACACACAAAAATGAAGCTACGAAATGCATTTTGTAGCCACGAAGTACAGAATGGTATTCTTCAGAAGTGTAGGTCGCCGCCAAACACAAGTTCAGGTCCAAGAAAACATGACAGTGGTATCTGCACAAAGTGTACTTATTATAAACATGTACGCTGAAGGAGCGTACTTCATATACTGGATTTCTGCTCCAGTTTCACTTCTATTCCTAGCCATCAGCATTAGAACGAACATGTTGTGTGCAGAAGAAACTTACGGATGTAATCAGAAACTAATAGTGCCTCAGTTTCTCAAATACCGGATACAACACACACTGACTCACATGAGGAAGCAGCAGAGGGAAACGAGCCGCTCGTCTTTCATCTCGTGCTGCTGCTCGGCCGCTCGACCTGCCGTCTGTGCGAACTTGTACTGCGGTGAAAATGTCCAGCCGGAGCGAGGAGCGCCAACGAGGGCGGCCGACTGAGGGGCAGGCGAAGGCGGACATGGGCATGCGCCGATGCGCGGCTCCGACGAGGGCACCCGCAGCAGCCGAAGACGGCACGTGCGGCGGCCGACGGGGGCACGTGACGGCAGCCCGGAATCGTCGCCGGGAAGGGGGCTGGCGGACATGGGCGTGGGGAGTCGTCCCCGGCCATCTCTTCCGACAGCGCAGGGGGACGGGAGATAGAACCGGCCACGGGGTCAGGCCGGCGGTGGGGAGGCAGGCCGGCGGTGGGGAGGCAGGCCGCGGCGGGGGCGCCGCCGTCCGGGGAGGCAGGCCCGCGGCGGGGGCGCCGCCGTCCGGGGAGGCAGGCCCGCGGCGGGGGGGAGGCCGGCTGCGGAGATAGTCGGAGGCCGGAGGGCAGATCGGCGGCTGGGTGCAGGTCCGCGGCTGCAAACCAGAGATAATACGTGGGGATGGTGGAGACCTGGCTTGCGCGGTTGGTTGTCGGGAGGGAGGTGGGTTTCATACTTTTTTCCCGAATCCTATCCTCTATATAAGGAGAAAGATGCTCAGAATAATATTCTGAGCACCGGTTTCAGAATAGTTTAACCCTATATATATATATATATATATATATATATATATATATATATATATATATATATATATATATATATATATATATATATATATATATATATATATATATATATACATACATATAAAATATTTTTAAGACATGATTAGATATGTAAGAACCAAAACATGCTTGATGATTATTAGTGGATGGATCTTCATCATTTTTTTTGTAAGATAGACACGAGTTCATTCAAGCTACATTCCTGAAGATCAAGTAGAGGTTCAGTAATTGAATCACTAAGCAGGTTTATTTCATCTACTTGTTTAGTTTATTATCATCCCCTTTTATGGCCATTATATATTCTTCCAGGAAGCTAGAGTGTGATCTTGTTATGGATCCCCATAAAAGAGGTTGCACATTGTAGGACTTGGCTTAGCATAGAAGTTCTTCTCTAAGCATCATTGATGTTCTTCTGTGAGCATCATTGATGATTTCATGATCTATTAATCTTTCCTCCAAGGTATCAAATTTTATCATAAGTATTGCAATATTACTCTCAATATCAGGTATAATAAATTTAATGAAGGTTCCAAGTGATCTAGGTTCCTTTTTTTATCACACACTCTCTTAGCACAATTTTCTAACCTAATTTTGAAGAATCACAAGATGGTGTTCATGCTTTCTAAATATTTTTTGTTTACAATACTAGTCCCAAAATATTTTTAATGGTCAAAGCAGCTTCTTCAGGTGGTCCTAGCATAAAACTTCTCCCCGAGGCAAAATCTACGTCATTTTTAGATTTTTACCCCATGATTCCAAACGAAAGTAAAAGTTTATATTTCATTCAGCCTCACTTCATGGATTGGGATATTTATCATGTATTTCATGCAAACCTAAAAGAAACATCTTTTAAGGACCCCCCCCCCCCCCAAATTTTGTTTTAGATAGAAGTGTCATTTTAGATGGCATTACACATTTTCCTAACATAAACTAGATTACTCTTATTGCTTTTACTCATACAGCATATAAACTTTAAAGTAGCCACTGCACTATACTTTTAGAGTTTTGATTTATGTAATGTCGTTGCCTATTCGACGGTACCCTGAAGGAGGGTGACATAGGCATCCCGGATGGACTTGCCAGAGATGGTACCCGGGGTTTACTGAAGGCCCGCAACCCGATGTTTATGAAGCCCGGAAGCCCATTAAAGCATCGATTATGGCAAGAAGATATAGATTAGGAATAGAGATTTGTAACTTTACGGGACGGACTCAAAGAGTCTCCCGGTGATTGTAACATGTGTAATACGAAACCTTTGGCTCTACCTCCTATATAAGGGGGAGTCGAAGGTCAAAAAAAGGATCAATCTCATTGTCAACTCAACCCTAGTTTTTAGTAGTCGAGCACCTTTTCGGCTGAAACCTTCGAGATCTACTTGCCCTCTACTTCCGCAAAACCCAAGTCTACAACTTGTAGGCATTGACAAGTTAATACCTTGTTGATTGGTGCCGTTTGTGGGGATTAGAGGCGACAAGGAGCTGAACTCGATGGCATCGTCAACATTTTCGACAACATCATCAACTTCATCGGTAGCAAGCAACGTAATGGACGGAGGTAAACAGATCGAAACTGGTCTCGTTGATTTTGTTCCTCACCCTCCCGCCCGAGTGGATGCATATGCGTACCTGGAGGAGCCAATGGAGATGACGTTCGGAAGCTTCCACTTCTGCGTCGAGAAGGAAGGATCGCATCGTCTCGCGGCACCGATTTTATCGGGTCCGTCAGCGGTCGATTCCGATTTCTCGGGATCATCATCATCGTTCGAGAGAGGCGACGAAGAGATTTCGCCGCCAAGCTTCACCAAGCCCGCTTCAAGCGGAAACTTGCCGATATCTTCGGCAACATATCCTTCGGGTCGTCTGCATATTCAGATCTGAGCAGCGACTCGGAGAGCATCGACAGTTTCGACTTCATTAATAGATCTACTTCCGTTCAGGAGGTCCTCGCCGATCTATACGACGGTGTCACCAACCCTGAGGAAAACATAGCGACAAAATATCATCAAGTCTATGCAATTGGAGAATCGAGTCGCCAAGACGAGGAAACATCAGAGGCTTTCGATGATTTGGGAAATCCATACATCGATCCCGCTGATCTCACACGAGGATTGGGAACCAAATATATCAGAACCACACCTCGTCAAAAGCTGCAACTTCCACAAGCAGCTTGGAAGAGAGCGTTGATAACGCGTGAAGCACACGTCCGTTGGGAACCCCAAGAGGAAGGTGTGATGCGTACAGTAACAAGTTTTCCCTCAGTAAGAAACCAAGGTTATCGAACCAGTAGGAGATGAAGGCCACGTGAAGGTTGTTGGTGAAGGAGTGTAGTGCGGCGCAAGACCAGGGATTCCGGCGCCAACGTGGAACCTGCACAACACAACCAAAATACTTTTCCCCAACTTAACAGTGAGGTTGTCAATCTCACCGGCTTTGCTGTAAACAAAGGATTAAATGTATGGTGTGGAAAATGATGTTTGTTTGCAAAGAACAGCAGAGAACAGAGTTTGCAGTAGATTGTATTTCAGATGTAAAAGAAAGGACCGAGGTCCACAGTTCACTAGTGGTGTCTCTCCAATAAGATAAATAGCATGTTGGGTGAACAAATTACAGATTGGGCAATTGACAAATAGAGAGGGCATAACAATGCACATACATATCATGATGACTACTATGAGATTTACTTAGGGCATTACGACAAAGTACATAGACCGCTATCCGAGCATGCATCTATGCCTAAAAAGTCCACCTTCGGGTTAGCATCCGCACCCCTTCCAGTATTAAGTTGCAAACAACAGACAATTGCATTAAGTATGGTGCGTAATGTAATCAACACAAATATCCTTAGACAAAGCATCGATGTTTTATCCCTAGTGGCAACAGCACATCCACAACCTTAGAACTTTCTGTCACTGTCCCATATTCAATGGAGGCATGAACCCACTATCGAGCATAAATACCCCCTCTTGGAGTCACAAGTATCAACTTGGCCAGTGCCTCTACTAGCAACGGAGAGCATGCAAGATCATAAACAACACATATATGATAGATCAATAATCAACTTGACATAGTATTCCATATTCATCAGATCCCAACAAACACAACATGTAGCATTACAAATAGACGATCTTGATCATGATAGGCAGCTCACAAGATCTAAACATGATATCACAAGAGGAGAAGACGACCATCTAGCTACTGCTATGGACCCATAGTCTAGGGATGAACTACTCACGCATCAATCCGGAGGCGGGCATGGTGATGTAGAGCCCTCCGGTGATGATTCCCCTCTCTGGCAGGGTGCCGGAGGTGATCTCCAGAATCCCCCGAGATGGGATTGGCGGCGACGGCGTCACAGTAACTTTTCTCGTATCGTGGCTCTCGGTACTAGGGTTTCGCGACGGAGAGTTTTTATAGGCGAAAGGGCAGAGTCGGGAGGCGGCCGAGGGGCCCACCCCACAGGCCAGCGCGGCCAGGGGCCCCACCCCGCCGCCCTAGGGTGTGGGCGCCTCGCAGCCCCTCTTCGTTTCCTCCTCGGACTTCTGAAAGGCTCCGTGCAAAATAAGACCGTGGGCTTTTGTTTCGTCCAATTCCGAGAATATTTCCTGTGTAGGATTTCTGAAACCAAAAACAGCAGAAAACAGGAACTGACGCTTCGGCATCTTGTTAATAGGTTAGTGCCGGAAAATGCATCAAAATGATATAAAGTGTATGTAAAACATGTGAGTATTGTCATAAAACTAGCATGGAACATAAGAAATTATAGATACGTTTGAGACGTATCAAGCATCCCCATGCTTAGTTCCTACTCGCCCTCGAGTAGGTAAACGATAACAAGGATAATTTCGAAGTGACATGCTGCTATCATAATCTTGATCAATACTATTGTAAAGCATATGAGATGAATGAAGTGATTCAAAGCAATGGTAAAGATAATGACTAAACAACTGATCATATAGCAAAGACTTTTCATGAATAGTACTTTCAAGACAAGCATCAATAAGTCTTGCATAGGAGTTAACTCATAAAGCAATAAATTCTCAGTAGAAGGTTTTGAGGCAACACAAAGAAAGATATAAGTTTCAGCAGTTGCTTTCAACTTCAACATGTTTATCTCATGGATAATTGTCAACACAAAGTAATATGATGAATGCAAATAAGCAAGTATGTAAGAATCAATGCACACGAGTTGACACAAGTGTTTGCTTCTAAGATAGAAAGAAGTAGGTAAACTGACTCAACATAAAGTAAAAGAAAGGCCCCTTCGCAGAGGGAAGCAGTGATTACTCTTGTGCTAGAGCTTTTTATTTTGAAATCATAGAAACAATTTTGTCAACGGTAGTAATAATTCATATGTGTTATGCATAAGACATCCTATAAGTTGCGAGCCTCATGCATAGAATACCAATAGTGCTCGCACCTTGTCCTAATTAGCTCGGATTTCCATGGATTATCATTGCATTACATATGTTTCAACCAAGTGTCACAAAGGGGTACCTCTATGTCACCTGTACGAGAGGTCCAAGGAGATAGATCGCATTTGATTTCTCGTTTTTGATAGATCTCAACTTGAGGACATCCATACCGGGACAACATAGAAAACAGATAATGGACTCTTCTTTAATGCTTAAGCATTCAACAACAGATAATATTCTCATAATAGATTGAGGATTAATGTCCAAACTGAAACTTCCACCATGATACATGGCTTTGGTTGGCGGCCCAATGTTCTTCTCTAACAATATGCATACTCAAACCATTTAATCATGATAAATCACCCTTACTTCAGACAAGACGAACATGCATAGCAACTCACATGATATTCAACAAAGGTGTAATAGGTGATGGCGTCCCCAGAAACATGGTTACCGCTCAACAAGCAACTTATAATAAATAAGATACATAAGCAACATATTCAATACCACAATAGTTTTTTAAGCTATTTTCCCATGAGCTATGTATTGCAAAGACAAGGAATGAAATTTTAAAGGTAGCGCGCAAGCAATTTACTTGGAATGGCAGAGAAATACCATGTAGTAGGTAGTTATGGTGGACACAAATGTCATAGGTTTTGGCTCAAGGTTTTGGATGCACGAGAAGAATTCCCTCTCAGTACAAGGCTTTGGCTAGCAAGGTTGTTTGAAGCAAACTCAAGTATGAACCGGTACATCAAAACTTACATAAGAACATATTGCAAGCATTATAAGACTCTACACTGTCTCCTTGTTGTTCAAACACCTTTACCAGAAAATATCTAGACTTTTAGAGAGACCAATCATGCAAACCAAATTTCAACAAGCTCTACTATAGTTCTCCACTACTAGTTTCAACACTACATGATGCAAGAGCTTAAACATGATCTATTTGAGAGCTCAAAACAATTGCCAAGTATTATTCAAGACCATATTTCAATTACCACATGGAGCATTTTCTGTTTCCAACCAAATAGCAATGAACGAAGCAGTCTCAACCTTCGCCATGAACATTAAAAGTAAAGCTAAGAACGCCAGTGTTCATATGAAACAGCGGAGCGTGTCTTTCTCCCACACAAAGAATGCTAGGTTCCGAATTTATTCAAACAAAAACAAAAATAAAAGCATACAGACGCTCCAAGTAAAGCACATAAGATGTGACGGAATAAAAATATAGTTTCACTAGAGGTGACCTGATAAGTTGTCGATGAAGAAGGGGATGCCTTGGGCATCCCCAAGCTTAGATGCTTGAGTCTTCTTGAAATATGCAGGGATGAACCACGGGGCATCCCCAAGCTTAGACTCTTCACTCTTCTTGATCATATTATATCATCCTCCTGTCTTGATCCTTGAAAACTTCCTCCACACCAAACTCAAAACAAACTCATTAGAGAGTTAGTGCATAATCAAAAATTCACATGTTCAGAGAGGACACAATCATTCTTAACACTTCTGGACATCACCCAAAGCTACTGAAAGTTAATGGAACAAAGAAATCCATCCAACACAGTAAAAGAGGCAATGTGAAATAAAAGGTAGAATCTGTCAAAACAGAACAGTCCGTAAAGACGAATTTGTTTGAGGCACTTAACGTGCTCAGATGAAAAAGCTCAAATTGAATGAAAGTTGCGTACATATCTGAGGATCACTCATGAATTTTCTCTGATTTTTCTGAGTTTCCTACAGAGAGTTCTACTCAAATTCGTGACAGCAAGAAATCTGTTTCTGCTCAGAAATCCAAATCTAGTATCAACCTTACTATCAAAGACTTTACTTGGCACAACAATGCAATAAAGTAAAGATAAGGAGAGGTTGCTACAGTAGTAACAACTTCCAAGACACAAATATAAAACAAAAATTACAGAAATAAAATGATGGGTTGTCTCCCATAAGCGCTTTTCTTTAACGCCTTTCAGCTAGGCGCAGAAAGTGTAACTCAAGTATTATCAAAAGATGAAGCATTTACATTATTACCAGGGGTTTTGTGCCTACCCTTCTTGTTCTTACTCGTTGGTTTAGGGAATATATGACCGCATCTGGGTGTAGAGGTAAAATTTAGAGTGCCTTTCCCCACATCTATGGTTGCTCCCACGAGTTTCAGCAGGGATCTTCCAAGTGTGATTTGTCCTGTCCCTACACATTCAATAACGAGATAATCAGTGGATACCGTTCTCCCAAGAAAGGTTGTGAATACACCTTCAGCTATTCCCTTAGGAATTATAATAGAGTTATCAGTAAGAGTTATTCCTTCTCCTCCTTCAGTAAGTCCCCATGGTGTCAAAGATTCATAAATACTTTTAGGCATAAGGCAAAACTCAGACATAATATCACAACGGGCATAAAATGTTTTACCATCAATATCAACTTTAATAGTAGGGTCCCACATTGAAGGTTCAGAGTTTACTGGAACATAATCAAAATGCTCACGAATCCGACTATACCCTTCTTTTAAGCAAGATATATTTGTCTCGAGAGTGTTTAATCTATTATAAATACTAACAAAAGATGAATCAAAATTATTAGCCGAGCTAGATGATGCAACCAATTTTTTAATGGCATTAAAAGCTTGATCCCCATCGCAATGAAGGAAATCTCCTCCCACTACAACATCCAAGGAATATCTATAGCGAAGAATAAGCCAAAAATAGAAATTACTAAGAAGCAAACTTAGAGTCATTCTAGGTTCAGTTTTACCATAAGAATCAAAAATTCTAGACCAAGATTCTTTAAAACTCTCCTCACTCCCTTGTTTAAAAGTAAAGATCAATTCCTCGGGTGACGGAGTAACAAGTGCAGGACTAGACATGATAACAAAATAAAGTAAATGCAAGTAACTAATTTTTTTTGTGTTTTTGATATAGAGAAAGCAAACAAGACAGAAAATAAAATAAAGTAAATGCAAGTAACTAATTTTTTGTGTGTTTTTGATATAAGCAAAGCAAACAAAACAGAAAATAAAGTAAAGTAAAGCAAGACAATAAACAAAGTAAAGAGATTGGATGTGAGAGACTCCCCTTGCAGCGTGTCTTGATCTCCCCGGCAACGGCGCCAGAAAAAGAGCTTGATAACGCGTGAAGCACACGTCCGTTGGGAACCCCAAGAGGAAGGTGTGATGCGTACAGAAGCAAGTTTTCCCTCGGTAAGAAACCAAGTTTATCGAACTAGTAGGAGATGAAGGCCACGTGAAGGTTGTTGGTGAAGGAGTGTAGTGCGGCGCAACACGAGGGATTCCGGCGCCAACGTGGAACCTGCACAACACAACCAAAATACTTTGCCCCAACTTAAGAGTGAGGTTGTCAATCTCACCGGCTTGCTGTAAACAAAGGATTAAACATATGGTGTGGAAAATGATGTTTGCTTGTGAAGAACAACAGAGAACAGAGATTGCAGTTGATTGTATTTCAGATGTAAAAGAAAGGACCGGGGTCCACAGTTCACTAGTGGTGTCTCTCCAATAAGATAAGTAGCATGTTGGGTGAACAAATTACAGTTGGGCAATTGACAAATAGAGAGGGCATATCAATGCACATACATATCATGATGACTACTATGAGATTTACTTAGGGTATTACGACAAAGTACATAGACCGCTATCCAGCATGCATCTATGCCTAAAAAGTCCACCTTCGGGTTAGCATTCGCACCCCTTCCAGTATTAAGTTGCAAACAACAGACAATTGCATTAAGTATGGTGCGTAATGTAATCAACACAAATATCCTTAGACAAAGCATCGATGTTTTATCCCTAGTGGCAATAGCACATCCACAACCTTAGAACTTTCTCGTCACTGTCCCGCATTCAATGGAGGCATGAACCCATTCGTCGAGCATAAATACCCCTCTTGGAGTCACAAGTATCAACTTGGCCAGAGCCTCTACTAGCAACGGAGAGCATGCAAGATCATAAACAACACATATATGATAGATCAATAATCAACTTGACATAGTATTCCATATTCATCGGATCCCAACAAACACAACATGTAGCATTACAAATAGACGATCTTGATCATGATAGGCAGCTCACAAGATCTAAACATGATAGCACAAGAGGAGAAGACAACCATCTAGCTACTGCTATGGACCCATAGTCCAGGGATGAACTACTCACGCATCAATCCGGAGGCGGGCATGGTGATGTAGAGCCCTCCGGTGATGATTCCCCTCTCCGGCAGGGTGCCGGAGGTGATCTCCAGAATCCCCCGAGATGGGATTGGCGGCGACGGCGTCACAGTAACTTTTCTCGTATCGTGGCTCTCGGTACTAGGGTTTTCGCGACGGAGAGTTTTTATAGGCGAAAGGGCAGAGTCGGGAGGCGGCCGAGGGTCCCACACCATAGGCCGGCGCGCCCCCCCTCCTTGGCCGCGCCGCCTTGTGGTGTGGGGCCGCCTTGGCCCCTCTCCGTATCCCCTTCGGTGATCTAGAAAACTCCGTGGAAAATAAGACCGTGGGCTTTTGTTTCGTCCAATTCCGAGAATATTTCCTGTGTAAGATTTCTGAAACCAAAAACAGCAGAAAACAGGAACTGGCGCTTCGGCATCTTGTTAATAGGTTAGTGCCGGAAAATGCATCAAAATGATATAAAGTGCATGTAAAACATGTGAGTATTGTCATAAAACTAGCATGGAACATAAGAAATTATAGATACGTTTGAGACGTATCAGCATTACAAATAGACGATCTTGATCATGATAGGCAGCTCACAAGATCTAAACATGATAGCACAAGAGGATAAGACAACCATCTAGCTACTGATATGGACCCATAGTCCAGGGATGAACTACTCACGCATCAATCCGGAGGCGGGCATGGTGATGTAGAGCCCTCCGGTGATGATTCCCCTCTCCGGCAGGGTGCCGGAGGCGATCTCCAGAATCCCCCGAGATGCGATTGGCGGCGACGGCGTCACAGTAACTTTTCTCGTATTGTGGCTCTCGGTACTAGGGTTTTCGCGACGGAGAGTTTTTATAGGCGAAAGGGCAGAGTCGGGAGGCGGCCGAGGGGCCCACCCCACAGGCCGGCGCGGCCAGGGGCCCCACCGCGCCGCCCTAGGGTGTGGGCGCCTCACGGCCCCTCTTCGTCTCCTCCTCGGACTTCTGGAAGGCTCCGTGCAAAATAAGACTGTGGGCTTTTGTTTCGTCCAATTCCGAGAATATTTCCTTTGTAGGATTTCTGAAACCAAAAACAGCAGAAAACAGGAACTGGCGCTTCGGCATCTTGTTAATACGTTATTGCCGGAAAATGCATCAAAATGATATAAAGTGTATGTAAAACATGTGAGTATTGTCGTAAAACTAGCATGGAACATAAGAAATTATAGATACGTTTGAGACGTATCAAGCGTCAAGAGCCATGAGCGGCGCGGAGCCGATGACTACCACCGTATATTAGAAGAGATGCAAGTGTATCAATATAAACTCGCTCGTGCCAGACGGGAGATGGAAAAATAAAAGGTGTTACTTGAGGAAAGAAAAGTTGCAGCCTACACGTCGAGCATGCGAAGAGCTAAGTTAAGTCGACAATCAGCGACTTTGGGTGATAACCACAGAGCAGCGCGCGACAGAGGAAGATCTCGCCTGCAACATATACCCGAGCATGAGCGGGAATACCTGATACAGAACCTCGACATGTCCTTTATGTCGATAGATACAAGAGGGAATATTATCCCCAAAACACTGGAAGCTGGGTATATGGCGGCTCAAGCTTTTATACTAGCATCAAAGCCACCGGCTGGAGACCCGAGAGAAGCATTGTATCAGATGGCCATGACAGGAGTAGGAGTCATGGGAACATCGTTCGTAGGACCTAGTACACCACAACCTGAAAGTGCTCCAAGACGAAATAGTCCTCGACCCACCACGCTGGCGCGACACTACTAGGAAAATGGCTATAGGTGGAGGCAAGTGGTGCCGGCGCACCACGTAAGAAACGCGCCGGTGGAAAGGGTTGCCGGCGCACCTGTTTTCAGCCGCGCCGGCGATGAGGGCCTACTACCGGCGCACCTGCCGGAAAGACGCGCCGGGGAAAAAACTTGGCATGGCCGCGGTCGATTCGGGCCAGGCCCAAGAGTCATTGCCGGCGCACAAGCCCAGGGGTGCGCCGGCGGAAAACGAGCTATTGCCGGCGCACCCCTGGGCTGGTGCGCCGGCAATGACTCTTGGGCCTGGCCTGGGGGTGGTATAGCCGAAATAGCTATGTTCTGCCGGCGCACCCGTGCCATGGTGCGCCGGCGTAACTCCGGGCAGTTATTTCTGCCAACCACTCCCACACTCTACTACCACTCCACTCCCCACACAAACCCGAGCCTTCTCCCAACCCAACTCATTTTTGCCCATTTCTATCCCCAATTTCACCAATTTGACCAAACAAAATCATATTTTTTGAGCAAATCTTCCCTTCCTACATGCATCTCCCACATCCCCCTATGTAGATCTAGATCTAATATCCCGCATTGACCGCTCAATCTAGATCTAGATCTAGAAAGTCGGCTTCCATACGCCATTGTCGCGGCGCGTCGTCTCGATCTCATCGACGAATATATCAAACAAATAAGTGATTAATGAACAAATTAAGGAATGAAATCGACGTATGTTGGACATTTGAAGCAAAGCTAGCTCTCGTGTGTGGCATATATATATGTTGTGCTTGTGCTTGTGTGTGTGTTGGCGTTGAAAATGAGTTGCCAACGTTGCGCCGAAATGTTGATTCTTCAAGTTTCCGTTTCGGCACATTTCGGCGCTCCTATGTCCTACCGTGTAGGAAGGTCATGCCGAAATTTTCCGTGAAAACTACCGACGGATGCATGGTTCTAATCAATTATGTAATCTTACCATGCAGGCGATAATGGTTATCGAGATGAGTGAAAGCATCGTGATGAGATATCCGAAACACGCGATCATCGACATGTATGAAAATAACCGCACGGAGGTATTGTGTCCGTGCCGGAGATGCAAACGAGGGAAATGGTTTGACCCGTATTCGAGCAAATTGCAGGGGCACCTGCTCACTAATGGTTTCATGCATGGACACACTCAATGGATGAGTGATGATGGCGCGGAGGTCAATGGGGCGACGGCGTCAGGTGGTAATAATGGCCGGCAAGAAGGAGGGCATCATGATATTGATGACGATGAAGAGTTTGTCGCACAGGACGATAACCTTGACGACGACAATAACCTTGACGACGACAATAACCTTGACGGCGACGAAGAGGTGCCGCTAGCTTCAGTCGTGCGGGACCCTCATCTTCAAGATCTGCTTCTTGAAAAGACGAAAGGCGGCGCCAAGCGGAAATCAAAGCTTGAGCAACTCGAGATAGACTCGAATACTCCGTTGTACGACTCAGGTCGCGGGTTGGGGAGTCTCGCTTGAGAGTAGCTCTCGATGTGCCGCAGATGAAGGTGAAACACGGATGGACGGACAGAAGCGTCGACGACCTCCCGGAATACGTGAAAGATCTCCTTCCCGCCGGGAACACGTGTCCCGGAAGTCTAGCCGAGGCCAAGAGAATCACGTGCCCTCTCGACTTACCCCACGAAAAGTATCACGCCTGCATCAACGACTCGTATCATGTATCGCAAGGAGCACATGGACAAGACCAAATGTCCTGTGTGTGAAGCTGAACGGTACAAGAAAGGAAGAAGAAAGCTCCTCGGAAAGTTGTGTGGTACTTCCCGCTCGCCCCCGGCTTCAACGGTTCTACGCGGACCGCAAGGAGGCAAAGCTCATGCGCCGGCACGCGAAAGAAAGGAGGCAGTGTTGAATGATAAAGAGCGGATTGAGCACCCGAGTCTCGACGCACCCTTCGGATGCAAGCCGGTGGAAAGCATTAGACAATGAATTCGGAAGTTTTGGGGCAGATCCCGAAACATCAGGTTGGGTGCGAGCACGGACGGATTCAATCCGTTCGGAAACCAGAGCAGCACACATAGCACATGGCCCGTGTTTGTATGGATCTACAACCTCCCGCCCTGGTTGTGCATGAAGAGGAAGTACATACAGATGAGCATGCTAATTCAAGGGCCGACACAGCCAGGAAACGATATCAACATGTATCTTGAACTATTAAAGGAGGAGCTTGAAACGTTGTGGGCGGAGGAAGGGGTAGATACATGGGACGCCGTCGCGGAAGAACATTTCCCTTTGAGAGCCGCGTTGATCACGACGGTGCGGGACTACCTCGGATACGGTTACATTTCGTGCCGGAGTGTGCCATGGACACAAGGCATGTGTCGGGTGCATGGAAGAGACGATGTTTTTGCAGCTTGGTAAGGATCCGGCTCTTCGAAAACAGCTTACATGGGGCATCGAAGGTGGCTACGGAAGACCGACCCGTGGAGAAAGCGTGGAGATCTGTTCGATGGTACAAATGAACCCCGAGGACCTCCACGTAAGAAGAGCGGCGAAGAGATCGATACATTACTGAAAGGTTGGAAGGAGTGCCCTGCGCCGGGAAAGATTCGTCAAAAGCCCGGAGAGAAGAACAAGAAAAAGGAACCGACGCCGCTCATTGGTGTATGGAAAAGGAGGTCCGTGTTTTGGGACTTGCCGTACTTGGAAAATTCTCGATACACCTCACTGCCTTGATGTCATGCATATTACAAAGAACGTGTGCGAGAGCTTGCTTGGCACTCTTCTCAACATGCCGGACCGGACCAAAGATGGGCCGAAAGCAAGACACGACCTAAAAGTTTTGGGCATCAGGGAAGAGCTTCAGATCCCGGCGGCCCAAGAGGGACATTCGGAGGAGGAGGCGGACGGCGGTCAGAGCGCAAAAGGATTAAGCAGCCGGACTATTACTGTCCCCCTCTCCGCTTCACTTTTAGTCCGGCCGAGGTCGATCAATTTTTCAATTGCCTTCTAGGAGTCGAGTGCCCTTTGGTTACTCCGGGCTAATAAGCGAGATACATGGACCCCAAGAAACGAAACTTCAGCGGCATGAAGTCTCATGAGCTGTCACGTGATGATGACGCAGATTCTTCCGGTTGCAATCCGAGGTATAATGGATGACCATGTCCGTGCAACGCTGGATCGGGCTCTGTAACTTCTTCGACGTCATAACTCGGAAGTCGATAAGCGTGAAGAAACTCGCAAGGCTCCGGGAAGAGATCGTGGTGATCCTATGTGAGCTTGAGATGTACTTCCCGCTCGCATTCTTTGACGTGATGGTCCATCTCGTTGGTCCATATCATGGATGATATCGTCGATCTAGGGCCGGCATTCTTACACAACATGATGCCGTTTGAAAGAATGAATGGGGTCATTAAAGGATACGTTCGTAACAGGTCACATCCGGATGGAAGCATCGTTCGGGGCTGGCTCACCGAAGAGTGCATCTCTTTCCGCACGAATTATCTAGACATCGAGGACCCTGTTGGTTTGCCTCAAAACAAGCACCTCCGCAGAGTTAGAGGGAGTAGGCCACAAAAATGGAAGGAAGGAACTGCACGTGCACATGTCCGGTCGGACTTCCGACTTTGACGGGGCCAACTTAGTAGCGCTACAACACATTGACTTGATCGATCCTTGGTTGAAAGAGCACAAAACCATGATAGAGAACAGTGGCAAGCCGATGATGACGGAAGCGAAATATACGAGAGAGCACAACTCCTCTTTCGCGCGCTGGTTCAAAGACCACATTGATGCTAATCCCCCACCAATGGATTCGACAAGGATAAACTAGTATTGGCCTTGTCACATGGCCCCGCGCCCAACATCATGACTTACCAAGCGTACGATATCAACGGGTACACATTCTACACGGAAGAAAAAGACAAGAACAGTGTTTACCGGAACTCGGGGGTAACGATGGATTCTCGGACGGGTGACGTAAAGACTACATACTACGGAAGAATCGAGGAAATCCGGGAGCTTAGCTACGCTGGGGAGAAAGTGCCGATGTTCCGTATCGGATGGGCTAAGAGCGTCGAGAAAAGAAGACCGGTATTTCACCACCATGTTTCTACCCGAAGCCAACAAATCAAAGTCCACGAACGCCACCGCGCGCGAATGAGCCATGGGTGCCGGCAGAACACGTGCACCAATGCTTCTTCATAACCGACCCATCCAGGCCTAGCCGTGTTATCGTGAGGAGAGGAAAGAGGACCATCGTCGGAATGGATGGAGTCGCCAACGAGGAAGACTTCGAAGGACAAGTCGGAGACCCAATGATGGAAGAATCCGAGGATGAAGACACAACATACACCACAAGAAGAAGCGAGGACCACGCTACCGAGGTCGGTCGACCCTTCAAAAGAAGAAGTCACGACACGGGGCTAAATTATTCAACGACGAGCAAGAAAAGCAAGAAGAAAGCGAAACACTCTTCTCAATCGATGATGTAAAACTTTATTTGCAATCTATAACTCATATTTTGTGTAATTCATAACTACTCATATGGTCATGGCCAATATTTTATGTATGACTAATTAATATTGTGTTGGTCAATATTTTGTGTATGTATAACTCATTTTTTTGTAATGCATAATTAACTCATATTGCTTTGTTATTATCTTGAAAAGAGAAGGAAAAAAATAGTATAGGATTTGTGGGAAAAGAAAAGAAACATAAAAGAAAGTGAAAAGAAATAAAGAAAAGAATAAAAATAAAATAAAATAGAAAAGGAAATGGCCAGCCAGGGTTGGGGGACAAGTCCCAGGTATAGCCGGGCTCACCTTATTGCCGGCGCACCACCTGTTTGGTTCGCCGGGGGCATAATTGTCCCCGGCGAACCAATTATGTGGTGCGCCGGCAATAAGGTGGGTCCGGCTATAGCTGGGACTTAACCGCCGCGTGACCCTCTTCTCCCTCCCCATTCCCAATCGAGCGCCGCCGTCACTGTCGATCTCGAGCGCCGCCGCCACCGTCGATCTCGAGCACCGTCGTTCGGAAGCCCTGGACCAAGAGACCTCGCTGCACGCCGGAGCTGCCGCGCAAGGAGGAGCAGGGCATCGCCGCGGAGAGGAGGGGGAGGGCGTCACGCGCCCCCACCGTCGCCACCGTCGCCCGTCGAGAGGAGGAGGGCGTTGCGCGCCGGCCACCGTCCCGGAGAGGAGCAGCGAGGGCGTCGCCACCATCGCCGTTGGTAAGAACCCCTCTCCTATCCATCCCCTTCTTCCTTCCCCTATCCATCCCCCTCTTCCTTCCCTCTCTCTGCCTCCGAATTCTTGCGCCGATTCTTGCTTTAGTTCTTGCAGTAGTTCATAGAAAATTGAATTTGATGCCCTGGTTCATAGTGCCCAATTGTAAATTGATGCCACACGATGAACTGGTGCTGCTAGGTACTGCCCAAATCCTAATTTGATGCCCTGGTTCATTCTCTGGTTCATTGAAATATATCAGCTTATAAGGAGGTTAATTGCTAGCAGTAGCAAAAAAGGAAGTTTGTTTACTTAATTTAAACTTGATGTCCAACGAAATTGCTATTAGGGTTCATTCATTGGTTCTTGCAGTAGCCCTAACGAAATTTATTCTCTGGTTTGAATGCTAAAATTGGTTTGAAAAGCTAGCGAGTAGCTTCAAATGCTAGCGATATTGTTCTCTCGGTTTTGGTTCTTTTTGTGCATAGAAGAATGGCTGATATTGGAATAATGCATGATATTGTTGGTGCATAGAAGAATTTCCGGATAATCTTGATGAATAACTAAATGAATTTAGTCCATGCTATTATAAGTGGGTACAAGCTCTGTATGTTGTATGCTCTCTTGTTTGAAACTAAACCAATTTTAAAATGAACCATATATATGCCACTGCCAGTCCATGCTATTAAATGATTTTAGTTCATTATTGCTAGCTAGTTGGTTTAGTTGCAGGTTGCAGTAGGAAAAAAGAAAATGAACAGAGGTTTGGTTCAAACAAGAAAATGATTTTAGTTGCAGGTTGCTAGGGTTTAATTCATGTTAGCAGTAGGTTCAAATGCTAGCAGTAGCAGTATTGTTTTTCCTTAGCATTTTTTGAATGCTCATGCTTATGCTACTGCAATCAAGTTGAAAATGAACTTTATATATGTTGGTTTAGTTAATAAAATTTGCTAGCAGTACATGGTTCAAATGCTACTACTGGTTTAAAATTAAAATGAAGGTAGCAGTAGCAGTAGCAGAATTAGTTTAGACAAGCCAAGAATTGGTTGATATATAAAATTCATTGGTTGATATGCAAAAATTCATAGGTTACTTAATGAAAAAAGAACAAGTGCTATGTTCATTCTCTGGTTCATTTAAAACAAAATGAAAATGAAAATGAAAACAGAATGAAATGCTCGCTGTGGAATTTGCTGTTATGCTGCTATGTTCATCAATAAGATGCTATTATGCTGCTATATGGTCCATGCTATTGTAAAAACCAGAGAAAATGCTATTGCAGAGAAAATGGTCCCCTCAAACAGAGAAAATGGTCCATGCTATTGTAAAAACCAGAGAAAATGCTATTGCAGTCCATGCTATTGTAAAAAATGGTCCATGTATTGGAAAGTAATCCTACTGGTTGGCTACTTATTCCTGTATCATTCATAGCTTATGTTGCACTGAGTGCTAAGCAGAGTTTGATGTAGCATGTGCTGTTGCTTATGTTGCACTGTTGCAAATTTTGTATGTTAGCATTTCCATTTTGTCTCTGGTTAAGTTGTTGCAAATGATAATGCTACTGTAAGTGCTATTACTGATGGTTTATGGTGATGGTTATGGTGAAATGAAAATGATTGTTGCTATTACTGTAAGTGCTATTCTGTTACAGGGATTGAGTTGCTATTGAGTGCCGGAATGTCGATTCATTTCCGTTCCGGCAATTCTAGCACTCGGCATGACCAATTTTTAGCAAAGGTCATGCCGAATTTTTCCGTGAATTCTAACTCTTTTTCATCTTCTATTAGTGCAAGCCACCATGGCGTCTCAAGAAGAATTAGAGGAGCACTACAATAGGCACTTCTTTAGGACGGAGGAGGATGCCGAGGCCGCGGTGTTGGCGGCGACGAGGACCATGAGATGGAGCATGACGCTGCGGGTAGTGGCGAGGAGCCAAGCGGCAACGAGGCAAGCGACGCCGCCGGGGGTAGTACCTACGCGCCAAGCGGCGACGAGGCACCCGGCGCCGCCGGGGGTGGCGGCGAGACAAGCGGCGACGATCCTAGCGGCGCCGCCGGGAGTAGTGGCACCGGGACAAGTGGTTCCAAGAGGCCGCGGAAGGCAAGGCGCCAAAACACGGTCGGCACCGGCAGAGACACGATCAAAGAGGTGGACCCCGCCGGTGGTTTGCCGGTGGAGCCTAAGGATGTTGCCAAGGGGTACGGCAACCAACTGGCATGTATCCTCCGAGAGGTCGCCAATCTCAACGAGACGGACCTCCGAGCTGAGAGCAAAGCGCCTTTGCGAGCCCAGCTCATTGCGAGGTTGCACTCACGATACATGTTCCTAGGCGACTACGCCTCCAGTCATCAAACCAACAACATTGTGAACTCACAAGCCCTCCTGAAGTTCACCAAACACCTCAGCAGCTATAAGTACATGGTGCGGAAGCTGATTGCTGAGGGCAAAGGTTTCGAAGAGGTCCACTCCGCCTTTCCGCATGTCTCCCAGGCGGACTTTGATGCTTTTGTGGCCAATGAAGAGCTACAAGCAACCAAGAATCGCAAGTTGTGGGGGAAGGAAATGCGGGAGCTTAACATCGGCAACCACAACCTTGGGAGCCGTGGGTACGAGGAAAGGAGCCCTATTGGGCGAAGGAGGACGAGGCGTATGTAAATGCCGGCATTGAGAACCCCTGGCTCAAGTACAAGGACCCACTTGAAAGAAGATTCATCAGGTCCCGGTACCATAAGAAGAAACTAACCGGGGAACTTGTCACGGACCCGAAGGTCGTAACCGACATAATTTGGTTCACGAACGACAAGAAGGTCCTGGCGTTGGAGAAAAAACTGGTAAGCAATTTACCGGTTTAATTAGATCAAGTATCGTTCATATAATAGTAGCAACATTTCTAAATGGTTCGTGTTTCTTCCGCAGGAAGAAGAAACACAAAGACTTTCTCAATGTGACGAAGGCTCCTCCTCCCAGGCGTCGACGGGCAGGGTAGCCTGGGACAAGCCTCTCGTACGGGCGCTAAACATCGTTAATGAGCGTTCACCGACGAGAAGGCCGCATAGAGGCCGTGTGGCTGGCGCCGGTACAGGCTACAAGCATGGTCACTACGGCTTGTCGTCTGTGGCCGATAAAAATGCGCGCGAGTGAGAGGAAGCAGCGGGAGGCGGAGGAAATGAGGGACTCAATCCTAGCCCAAGTCCAAGCTGGTTTGGTACCGCAACTGGTACCGCAACTCAAAGCTACGCTCGTACCTGAAGTCAAAGCTGAAGTCGCCGCTTCAGTCCAAGCAGATTTCGACGCTCTACACGCGTGGTATGAGGGTGGCAAACAAGGCCCCCCCCCCGAAAATGCAAGTGGTTAGCTTCGACGACGGCAACTCGATGGCGCCGCCGTCCGCCGGCAATGACAATGTTATAATGGAGACTCCTCCGGCCGCCGGCAATGTCGCTGGTGCTAGGGATTCACCGTCCATGCCGGGTAGCAGCCCCTCCGTCACTTGCACGCCCGCCGCCGCATGTGCCGGCCCGTCGACATTAGCCGAGCTCAATGCCCTCACGGTAATTAACTAATGTGTACATCAAGTTAATATATTAGTTTCGTCATCCTTGCCCTCTCTCTAACGCCATACACATGTTCTCGTAGGCTAACTCAACGCCATGCACCTTCCTGATGAGAGTAAACGACGAACTCAAAGACGTCGCGAGGGGGTCCATCCTTCGGCCCCTGGATAAGAAGTGGCACACACGAGATATGGCGGATGACGTTTACCGGGTTGAAGTGGATCGGGCGTTACCGGGCTATGAGGATTTGTTTCCTCCTAATCAACCGCATGGTGCCGATGACGATAGCCCGTTGAATCTGGCCTCACCGAAGGGTTGGGTACTGCTATGGCCGAAGACCCTAATTCGGATCAACACCTACTCGGGGTCGACGGCAAGCAAAGACAAGCACCTTGCGGCGCCACATGTCAGCGTCCCTCCACGACAGCCAGCGGCGCCGGTGGTCATCGCCCCACCAGAACGGCCAGGCTGCGCCGGAGGTCGGCGCCCCACCACAACAGCCGACTGCGCCAGAGGCCGAGGAATACGAACGTGAGAACTTCCAATGGGATATTCCTACGTCTTCACAAGTTGTCCATGAGGATGCGCCGGCATTGAAATATGTGTGCTCCAAGAAGCTGTTTGATTCTCAAGAAACGGCTGAGGAGGAAAATCCTGAGGAGGTCGCCACCGCCGCCGTCAAAAATATGCTCGAGCCCAAACACACTCCGTGCTACGGCCACTACGGCGATGGATGGTCCAGCACTACAACCCAAGAAGAGGAAGAGGGCAAATAAGAAGGACGCCAAAGACAAGGCGGCGGCCAAATCCAAGGACAAGGTCCCACTCCTTGACAAGTTGCCAAACAATTGGCGACCTCTGCATCACTTGGGTGAACCGATGCTGCCGGAGCATGTCCTGAATAAACTCACCCCGGATATGAGGAGCTTGCATGAGACTGTCAGGCATGTGGAGAACTTACTTCTCAAATCAAAAGATCCTGCTTACCCTCTCTTCGTGGCGAAGGTGCCAACTGGCATGAACTTCGTCGAGAAGTACCCCGCGGACTTGTGCTTCATCCGGTTCAACGACATCTTCAGCATCTATCGCATGCAAGCGCTCCACTTTAGTGTGGTTCGCCTAGTTGCTCTTAGCTTGTCTTCCCAGATTGTTAAGGAGGGGACGCCGACCATCGCGATAATGGACCCCTTCTATATGCGGGAGAGCATCATCTGCAACGCTAGGGATCGCGCGATTGCCACCCGACAGGTCGAGGATTTCATGCTCGGCGAACATTAAAAGGGCGCCATTCTCATCCCTTACTTCCCCGAGTAAGTAATCACTCGCTAGTCCCCCATCACCATTCTATCCTATATCTCCATTTGCATTTCCAAAGGTTAATCCGTGTGTTTTCCGCAGAGACAAGTTCCGCACCCTCATCGTCGTGCACCCGCAACACTCGCATGCGATCTATCTCGACTCGGGTAGGGACCGCAAGAAAGACTACACCCACATCGGGGCCCTTCTCAATGATGCTCTCACCGGCTTCGCCAACAAGGCAGGCCCCCTCAAAGTAGAGAGGAAATCCCGAGGAGGCTTGGTCTTAACCCACACAACCAACTTCCCCTGCCTCGGGCAGTCGACGCAAGACAATGGGATGGACGCGTGGTACGCCATCCTTCGGATGCAGGAGTACATAAAGTACGCATATGACATGTTGCTGCCGGAGAATCTCAGAAACAGGTTTGCAAACATGGCGGATGTCCCCGATAGAGAGATTAGAAAGAACTGGGGTCGCATCCAGCAGTTCATTTGCACGGTAATCCTGCAGGATGTCAACGCTAGGTCTAGCGAGTTCTTCTACGGCTACGGTCTACCACCTAATGACGAGATAGAACTCCGCTTGGAGATGTCGCGTGATGAGAGGCCGTTCAACTCGCTTGAGGGCCGCCGTCCATTCCCCCCTAGGCGTACAACCTGATCCTACGACGAGAACACTTGCTAAAGCTTGAACGATATGTCCTTGAACTTCCGTACTGTAATAATTGCTATATATTCCAATAGAATCGACTTGTTGCTTTTATTTAGTTGTATGAATGTGCATGTGAACATGTGTCCGTAGTTTCATTTACTTTGCTATATATTTCAAGATTATGGCGTAGATAGCTTAATAATTATTTGCATTTACTCGACCACTACTTGCCTCGTATTTGGAGTTCGCCGATGATTAGAATGTTCGGTCAATCGTACACTCGGGGTGGAGCCGGTGAGCCTTGGTGCGACGGCCACAAGTATCAATCTATTGTGCATCCTACCTAGCCTCACCGACTCCATCCCTGGATGTTAATATTTGTTTCGACCGACAAAGTATGAGGCACGCTATTTAATTCGTACTACTTGTCTTCTATTTGAGTTCGCACTTCTTAATTGCATTGGCCGATGATTAAAATGTTCGGTCACTTGTACACTCCGGGTGGGGCCGGTGAGGCTTGGTGTGATGGCCACAAATATTAATCTATTGTGCATCCTACCTAGCCTCACCGACCCCATCCCCTGTATGTTATTATTTATTTCGACCAACAAAGTATGAGGCACATGCTATTTAGTTCATACTACTTGTCTCTTATTTGAGTTGGCACTTGTTCATTGCATTGGTACTAACGTTTTACTTGTCTTGTGAATGGAGATGCCGACGACATATGTCGTGTACAAGGGAGGGTTCCTGGAGTCTACGACGATCGGGAGGACTGTCGGAGACGAGTGCACCGTTTCAGCGGCAACAGCTACAAGGGATACCCCACTAGGGTGGAGGCGGAAGGAAGATACGCCCGTTATCTAGCGGGAGAGATGAGGGACATGAGGAGGAACCGGATGAAGACCATGGCCTTCGTGATGATGGTCATCATGACCATGTTGGTCATGTTCTATGTGATTCTAGTTTAGGTTAGGACCTACATTGTGAGGTGTATGACGATACTTGTGACGACTATGTACCAAGACTTCTAACTTTGTGAAACTTCGTCGTTCGGTGTTGCATATGCACATGTGTTGTATGAATCAACATTCCGAAACGAAACTTGCGTATTTGTGTACTGATACCGAAATGAAACTTGGCTCTCTATGTGCTTCTCATATTGCATGTAATACTGTATAAATGAATTGCGTTGTAAATATATACTCGTTGTCAAATATGTATTGTAATATGTCTGGAAAAAAGCTGGAAAAAAAGAATTTTCGAATTAGTTGCCGGCGCACCTAAATGACATACTGCCGGCGCACGTGGCATGCGCCAGTGCTGGAAGCACTACTGCCGGCGCACCTGATTGTGCGCCGGTGAAAATGGTTCTTTGCCGGCGAAGCTTCGAAGGTGCGCCGGCAGTAACTATCTTCGCCGGCGCGCTGCCTGGTGCGCCGGCAGTGACAATTTATCACCGGCGCGTTCGCACCGGCGGGCTCGTGGTGCGCCGGCAATGGGCATTTTTGGTTCGCCGGCGGTAGCCCTTTTCCTTGTAGTGCGAGATCCTCCACGAGTAGATGTGGCGAGAAATACAGAAGCTCAAGATCGAGTAGACAGAGCACGGGAAAATAGATCTAGGCGATATTCGCCAGAAGTCGAGGAAGAGGATATGTGTGGACTCCCTTGCTTTACTCGACGAGTTCACAGAACACGGGTCCCTTTTGGCTTTAAGCTGTCAGATGGTTATAAAAAGTTCGATGGCTTGCAAGATCCCGAATATTGTATAACTGATTTCTTGGAAACAGTAAAACTGTTGGGTGGATCAAGAGCAACAACTATGCAAAGCGTCCTAGTCCATCTCAGTGGAGCCGCAAGATCATGGATAAAAAAGTTACCAGTAGGATCCATCGACAGCTGGGAAACTTTTGAAGAGTTATTCATGAAGAATTTCCGTTCCACATGCAAAAAGCCCGCATCCATAGAGCAGCTAAGGGCCTGCAAGCAAAAGTATGGTGAACCAATGAGAACATACATCCAACGCTGGAGCATCATAAAAAACTCTGCTGAAAATATATCGGACGAAAGGGCAATAGACGCGTTTGTTGAGGGAATCCAGAGGAAAGACTTCATCGAGGACTTGGGTAGATCCAACCCGAAGACAATCGCAGAACTCATGGACATAGCGAATCGCTAGGCAGATGGAGAAGATGTTGTGCATAATAAACGGCACTGGTCACCCGAGGAGGATCGCAACAGAAACAATAATCAAAATAGGCGACGATATTCTCGTCCATACTCAGACCATAACGGTCTCGGCCAAGTGGCAGCTGGCTTTCGAGGAAACAGTGGTGGAAATAATCAGGATGATTATCAGAGAAGCAATGAACAGCGTGGTGATCATAGAGACACGCCAAGTTCTAGCAGGCAAAATAATCGACCAAGGTTCCAGCGGCCATACAATATATCACCCGATGATCTCTTCAACGGGCCGCGTCAATGCATTTTTATCTCGACAACGAGGGAAAAAGACAGTCGGGTCACCTTCAGAAGGACTATCGAACTTTCCAAGCCTTGCACCAGTACGCAGGACATGC
The DNA here is from genome assembly GCF_022539505.1 of Lolium rigidum. Taxonomy (NCBI): domain Eukaryota; kingdom Viridiplantae; phylum Streptophyta; class Magnoliopsida; order Poales; family Poaceae; genus Lolium; species Lolium rigidum. Next base: position 43,383,859 of record NC_061512.1, read on the forward strand.
CAACGCATAGGCAGCAAGATGAGAGAATTTATGGAAGAATTTTACAATGGAGATTTTACTCAACTCTACGATTCAAGCAAAATCTCGGCTACTGACATAGGCATCCCGGATGGGCTTGCCAGAGATGGTACCCGAGGTTTACTGAAGGCCCACAACCCGAAGTTTATGAAGCCCGGAAGCCCATTAAAGCATCAATTATGGCAAGAAGAGATAGATTAGGAATAGAGATTTGTAACTTTATGGGACAGACTCAAAGAGTCTCCCGGTGATTGTAACTTGTGTAATACGAAACCTTTGGCTCTACCTCCTATATAAGGGGGAGTCGAAGGTCAAAAAAAGGATCAATCTCATTGTCAACTCAACCCTAGTTTTTAGTAGTCGAGCACCTTTTCGGCTAAAACCTTCGAGATCTACTTGCCCTCTACTTCCGCAAAACCCAAGTCTACAACTTGTAGGCATTGACAAGTTAATACCTTACCAGAGGGATCCTCACGAAGGAGGGAAGACATAGGGGCCATTGGGCGGAGGCAATCGGGACAAGAGTATGCAATTTACCCAGCTTCGGAACACACTGCTCGGAGGCAAGGCCTACTGCTGCTTGTCTAGAATTATGTGGGCGCTTTCGTGTTGTTACAATGAGTTGTGGTTGTGCCTCTAGGGCTCCCAGGATCCGGTTTATAAAGGCACCAGGATCTGGGGTTACACGAAGAGTCCTAGCCGGAATACAAGATGGCTAACTACGGAATATACATTGCCGTGCACGTCAAGGATCCACCTACATCTAGCTTGTTGTCATGGATCCGGACACTTCATGGCCTTTGTGGATCCGACTCCTGGCGTAGGTCAGTTGGGATCCGGCTCCTGTTCCTGGACTGGACTTCCTCCATCTTCTATCAACAAAAAAGGGTCACCCGGTGTGCCATAAGCCACCACCACCATCCGTGGGCCACCCGGGCTTGCCAGATCTAGACCACATCTTTGGAATACCCATAAAATTAAACATGTAAAGTAAATAAAAATGCAAAACTAAAATTAAATGGGTAAGACTAAAAGTAATTATGCAAGCAAATGATGGCTCCCAAGTGAAGGAGATTAATTGTAGTACTTTTCAGTAAAAAGGGTTGTCAAACCCATGAAGAGATGAAGGTATTGGTTATTAAATTTGACAAGTCAAACAATAAAAGGGTGCAGTGGTTTTGGTGTTTTGGGTTTGTAGTTTGTAGTAAAATAAATTACTGAAATTACATAGCAACAAGAAAATGCTCTCAATGAGAGAAAGCCTAATCCTCTATGGAGCAAGAGGATAAGCTCAAGTGTGTGCGCACTTATATGTGACAATCATTTCTAAGGGTAGCATGGATTTACTTGGCATTTTGATTTCTACACAACATGGTGAATATCTTGTCAAGTTTCATTCCTTTAGAGCGGAGCCTAGATTAGGTGCAACCATAGATATGAGCAAATACACCCCTCACTACTAGGAAACTACTTATTAGTACCGCACTGGTTTTGGCTATCAGTGGCGCACCTCGGTACGCCACTACTATCACGCCACTGCTAACAATTAACAGTGGCGCGCTTCGCAATGCGCCACTACTAAATTATATAGCAGTCGCGCACTAGCATGTGCGCCACTGGTAAGCAATTGGGTGCGCCATGGCTGTAGCTATAGGGTGTGCCACTTTTGAAGCTATAGGATATTCGAATGAATTAAAAAATGAAAAAGGCCACATGGGACCTGGTTGTGGCAGCGGTGGGTCTCATTTGACCAGGGTTTAAAACAAAAGCTATGCCGACCAGGTCGTCTTGTAAGCATTACACTAATTAATTTATTTACAGAGCAGCTAAACTAAAATTACAATGAATATTTACAGAAAACACCCTAAAACTAAAAACGAAAAGCAGTCAAGTCCTTCTGCCCGTCGACGTGCTCCTCGCGGCGCTGCCCGTCCACCGCGCGCAGGCCACGAACCTCCTCCGGCTCCTCGCGTCCGCGCACCCGTGCTACTGGTCCTGCTCCACGGCGGCGCCGCCACCGGCAAGGTGCACACGCTCCTCCACGCGTTTCGGCACCTCCGGTTGTGGGCGCGGGCGCGGTTGACCTAGAGATGAAGGGCGTGGGCGCGGCCTTGCCGTTGCGGGCGCCACATGAAAGGCGACGGAGAAGACATCGACGCGGCGTCTCCCGCGGCTGTCCATGGCGGCGAGTTGGTCCCGGCGTCAACCTTGTCTGGGTCGGAGAGCACCAGGTGCAGGCGGCGGGGGAGAGGACCAGGGGGCAGCGGCAGCGACCTGCGGGCGCCGCGACGCGGCGTCGAGGTCCGAGATGCAGGAAGTCGGCGTCGACCTTGTCTGGGCTAGAGAGCGACATGGGCGGGCCGCGGGGGAGAGGACCAGGGGCGGCAGCGCGTCCCGGTGGAGGCGCAGATGAAGAGGATTTCTAGGGAGAGAGGAGAGGAATTTCTAAGGGAGAGAGGAGAGGAATTTCTGAGGGAGAGAGTTCAGGAATTTTCTGAGGGAGGGAGCGTCGAGGTGGAGAGAATTATTGGAGAGAGGAATTTCTGAGGGAGGGAGGGAGTGTTAGTGGTGCGGTGGGGACTGGGCGCGTGCATGGTGGGGGCGCGTGGCGTGGAGGCGTGTGCGTGGTGGGGACTGGGCACGTGGCGTGGAGGCATGGAGGCGCGTGCGTGATGGGTGTGCAGCATAGTGGAGTACCACATATACGTGCCCCACTGCTATTTGAGGTAGCACTGGCGCACATATATGTGGTGCACCACTACTAACCCTGAACCTGATTTATAACCTAGCCCCATACTTACCAATGGCGCACTACTTATAGGTGCACCACTGCTAGTTGAGATAGCAGTGACACATCTCTATTAGGTGCGCCACTGATAAGTCTAAGGTGGGGATAGATCAGAAAAAAATATAGCAATGGCGCATGGTTGCTATGGTGCTCCACTAGTATTTCCATAGCAGTGGAGCACATGTTAGTCGTGTGCTACTTGTATATAGCAGTGGAGCACCACTAGAGGGTGTGCCACTACTAGTGATCTTACGGCTAGGACTTTTTCTAGTAGTGCCTTATGCTGGGTTCTAGAGCCATTTGCATGAACAACTATAGGAATATTAAGACATAAATGTCCCACCATAGCAGTTAGTTCATTAGTCCCTAACGTAACTCCCGCTAATACAACTCAAATTATTGGAAAACGGTTTTTGTCATTCCGTCCCTTCCAATCTTCATCATTGCATCAAAGTGTAACCCTATAGGCCCATATAGGTGACATAGGCATCCCCAATGGGCCTGCCGGAGATGGTACCCGGGGTTTACTAAAGGCTCACGACCCGAAGTTTATGAAGCCCGGAAGCCCAATTACGAGATAGTTCGGAAAGATAGAGTTACGAGATAGTTTGGAAAGATAGAGTTGTATTACGAATAATGACTTGTAACTATTACAGGACGAACTCAAAGAGTCTCCCGGACTTTGTAACTTGTACATCACGAAACCCTCGGCTCCGCCTCCTATATAAGGGGGAGTCGAGGGAGAAAGAGAGGATCGATTTCATTGTCAACACAACCCTAGTTTCTTAGCAGTCGAGTACTTTTCCAGCTGAACCCTCGAGATCTACTTGCCCTCTACTTCCCTGAAAACACTAGTCTACAATCTGTAGGCATTGACAAGTCGATACCTTGTCAATTGGCGCCGTCCGTGGGGACTAGAGGCGACAAGGAGCTGATCTCAATGGCACGCTCAACATCGTCGACATCTGTGGTGGCAAGCAACGCGATGGATAGAGGTGAACAGATCGAAACTGGTCTAGTCGATTTTGTTCCTCACCCGCCCTCCCGTTTGGATGCATATGCGTATCTGGAGGAGCCTATGGAGATGACGTTCGGGAAGTTTCACTTCCACGTCGGAAAAGAGGGATCACATCGTCTCGAGGTTCCGATTTCGTCGGGATCGTCGGTGGCTGACTCCGATCTTTCGGAATCATCGTCATCGTTCGAGACGGGAGCTGAGGAGATCTCGCCGCCACACTTTGGCAAGGCTGTGACAAGCGAAGAACTCGTCAAGATCTTCGGCAGCATGTCCTTCGAGTCGTCTGCGGACTCCAATATAAGCAGCGACTCAGACAACGTCCACAGCTTCGAATTCATCGACAAATCTACGTCTGTTAGGGAGGTCTTCGCCGATCTACACGACGGTGTCACCAACCCCGACGAAAGACAAACTCCAAAATACCATCAAATCTATGTAATTGGAGAAATGAGTCGCCCACAGGAGGAGACATCAGAGGCTTTCGATGATGCGGGAAATCCATACATCGATCCCGCTGATCTTATGCGAGGTTTAGGCACCAAGTACGTCGGACCTGCAACGCGACAGATGGTGCAACTTCCGCAAGCGGTTTGGGACAGAGCCGCAAAAGCTATCGATGGCACAGAGCCAATGACTACGGCCGCCACAGCTGAAGAGTTGCAAGCATACCAATATAGACTCGCCCGTGCTGGACGAGAACTCGAAAAACAAAAAGCTGAGTGATGCGTGTAGTTGACACGTCCGTTGGGAACCCCAAGAGGAAGGTGTGATGCGCACAGCGGCAAGTTTCCCTCAGTAAGAAACCAAGGTTTAATCGAACCAGTAGGAGTCAAGAAGCACGTTGAAGGTTGATGGCGGCGGGATGTAGTGCGGCGCAACACCAGAGATTCCGGCGCCAACGTGGAACCTGCACAACACAACCGAAGTACTTTGCCCCAACGAAACAGTGAGGTTGTCAATCTCACCGGCTTGCTGTAACAAAGGATTAACCGTATTGTGTGGAAGATGATTGTTTGCAGAGAAAACGAGTAAAACAAGTATTGCAGCAGATTTGTATTTCAGTATTAAAAGAATGGACCGGGGTCCACAGTTCACTAGAGGTGTCTCTCCCATAAGATAAAAGCATGTTCGGTGAACCAATTACAGTCGGGCAATTGACAAATAGAGAGGGCATAACAATGCACATACATGACATGATAAGTATAGTGAGATTTAATTGGGCATTACGACAAAGTACATAGACCGCCATCCAACTGCATCTATGCCTAAAAAGTCCACCTTCGGGTTATCATCCGAACCCCTTCCGGTATTAAGTTGCAAAGCAACGAGACAATTGCATTAAGTATGGTGCGTAATGTAATCAACAACTACATCCTCGGACATAGCGCCAATGTTTTATCCCTAGTGGCAACGAGCACAACACAACCTTAGAACTTTCATCATCTGTCCCGGTGTCAATGCGGGCATGAACCCACTATCGAGCATAAATACTCCCTCTTGGAGTTAAAAGCAAAAACTTGGCCGGAGCCTCTACTAGTAACGGAGAGCATGCAAGATCATAAACAACACATATGTAATAACTTGATAATTAACATAACTTGGTATTCTCTATCCATCGGATCCCGACAAACACAACATAGAGTATTACGAGATAGATGATCTTGATCATGTTAGGAAGCTCACAAGATCCAACAATGAAGCACAATGAGGAGAAGACAACCATCTAGCTACTCGCTATGGACCCATAGTCCAGGGGTGAACTACTCACTCATCACTCCGGAGGCGACCATGGCGGTGTAGAGTCCTCCGGGAGATGAATCCCCTCTCCGGCGGGGTGCCGGAGGAGATCTCCGAGAATCCCCCGAGATGGGATCGGCGGCGGCGGCGTCTCGATAGGTTTTCCGTATCGTGGTTTTTCGCCTCGGGGGTTTCGCGACGGAGGCTTTAAGTAGGCGGAAGGGCAGAGTCGGGGCCCGACGAGGGGGCCACACCATAGGGTGGCGCGGCCGGGGCCGGGCCGCGCCGGCCTATGGTGCAGGGGCCAGTGCCCCCCTCTCGGTCCTTCCCGGGTGTTCGGATGCTTCCGGTGAAAATAGGAACCCGGGTCTTGATTTCGTCCGATCCCGAGAATATTTCGTTACTAGGATTTCTGAAACCAAAAACAGCGAGAAAATAGGACTGGCACTTCGGCATCTTGTTAATAGGTTAGTTCCAGAAAATGCACGAATATGACATAAAGTGTGCATAAAACATGTAGGTATCATCAATAATATGGCATAGAACATAAGAAATTATCGATACGTCGGAGACGTATCAAGAATCCCCAAGCTTAGTTCTGCTCGTCCCGAGCAGGTAAAACGATAACAAAGATAATTTCTGAAGTGATATGCCATCATACCCTTGATCATACTATTTGTGAACATATGTAGTGAATGCAGCGATCAAAACAATGGTAATGACATGAGTAAACAAGTGAATCATAAAGCAAAGACTTTTCATGAATAGTACTTCAAGACAAGCATCAATAAGTCTTGCATAAGAGTTAACTCATAAAGCAATAAATCAAAGTAAAGGTATTGAAGCAACACAAAGGAAGATTAAGTTTCAGCGGTTGCTTTCAACTTGTAACATGTATATCTCATGGATAATTGTCAACATAGAGTAATATAACAAGTACAATATGCAAATATGTAGGAATCAATGCACAGTTCACACAAGTGTTTGCTTCTTGAGGTGGAGAGAGATAGGTGAACTGACTCAACATAAAAGTAAAAGAATGGTCCTTCAAAGAGGAAAGCATCGATTGCTATATTTGTGCTAGAGCTTTTATTTTGAAAACATGAAATTTTTTGTCAACGGTAGTAATAAAGCATATGAGTTATGTACATTATATCTTACAAGTTGCAAGTCTCATGCATAGTATACTAATAGTGCCCGCACCTTGTCCTAATTAACTTGGACTACCGGATCTTTGCAATGCACATGTTTTAACCAAGTGTCACAATGGGGTACCTCCATGCCGCCTGTACAAAGGTCTAAGGAGAAAGCTCGCATTTTGGATTTCTCGCTTTTGATTATTCTCAACTTAGACATCCATACCGGGACAACATGGACAACGAGATAATGGACTCCTCTTTAATGCATAAGCATGTGGCAACAATTATTATTCTCATATGAGATTGAGGATATGCGTCCAAAACTGAAACTTCCACCATGAATCATGGCTTTAGTTAGCGGCCCAAAGTTCTTCTCTAACAATATGCATGCTCCAACCATGAAGGTGGTGGATCTCTCTTGCTTCAGACAAGACGGACATGCATAGCAACTCACATGATATTCAACAAAGAATAGTTGATGGAGTCCCCAGAAGCATGGTTATCGCACAACAAGCAACTTAATAAGAGATAAAGTGCATAAGTACATATTCAATACCACAATAGTTTTTAAGCTATTTGTCCCATGAGCTATATATTGCAAAGGTGAATGATGGAATTTTAAAGGTAGCACTCAAGCAATTTACTTTGGAATGGCGGATAAATACCATGTAGTAGGTAGGTATGGTGGACACAAATGGCATAGTGGTTGGCTCAAGGATTTTGGATGCATGAGAAGTATTCCCTCTCGATACAAGGTTTAGGCTAGCAAGGTTATTTGAAACAAACACAAGGATGAACGGTACAGCAAAACTCACATAAAAGACATATTGTAAACATTATAAGACTCCATACCGTCTTCCTTGTTGTTCAAAACTCAATACTAGATGTTATCTAGACTCTAGAGAAACCAAATATGCAAACCAAATTAGCAAGCTCTATGTATTTCTTCATTAATGGGTGCAAAGTATATGATGCAAGAGCTTAAACATGAGCACAACAATTGCCAAGTATCAAATTATCCAAGACATTTTAGAGTTACTACATGTAGCATTTTCCAATTCCAACCATATAACAATTTAACGAAGAAGAAACTTCGCCATGAATACTATGAGTAGAGCCTAAGGACATATTTGTCCATATGCTACAGCGGAGCGTGTCTCTCTCCCATAAAGTGAATGCTAGGATCCATTTTATTCAAACAAAACAAAAAACAAAAACAAACTGACGCTCCAAGCAAAGTACATAAGATGTGACGGAATAAAAATATAGTTTCAGGGGAGGAACCCGATAATGTTGTCGATGAAGAAGGGGATGCCTTGGGCATCCCCAAGCTTAGACGCTTGAGTCTTCTTAGAATATGCAGGGGTGAACCACCGGGGCATCCCCAAGCTTAGAGCTTTCACTCTCCTTGATCATATTGCATCATACTCCTCTCTTGATCCTTGAAAACTTCCTCCACACCAAACTCGAAACAACTCATTAGAGGGTTAGTGCATAATAAAAATTCACATGTTCAGAGGTGACACAATCATTCTTAACACTTCTGGACATTGCATAAAGCTACTGGACATTAATGGATCAAAGAAATTCATCCAACATAGCAAAAGAGGCAATGCAAAATAAAAAGGCAGAATCTGTCAAAACAGAACAGTCCGTAAAGATGGATTTTATTAGGCCACCAGACTTGCTCAAATGAAAATGCTCAAATTGAATGAAAGTTGCGTACGTATCTGAGGATCATGCACGTAAATTGGCTTAATTTTCTGAGCTTCCTACAGGGAGGTAGACCCAGATTCGTGACAGCAAAGAAATCTGGAACTGCGCAGTAATCCAAATCTAGTACTTACTTTACTATAAAAGACTTTACTTGGCACAACAAAACTTAAAACTAAGATAAGGAGAGGTTTCTACAGTAGTAAACAACTTCCAAGACACAAATATAAAACAAAAATACTGGAGCAAAATAACACATGGGTTATCTCCCAAGAAGTTCTTTCTTTATAGCCATGAAGATGGGCTCAGCAGTTTTAATGATGCACTCGCAAGAAATAGTATTTGGAGCAAAAGAGAGCATAAAGAGGCAAATTCAAAACACATTTAAGTCTAAAATGCTTCCTATGCATAGGAATCTTGTAAATAAACAAGTTCATGAAGAGCAAAGTAACAAGCATAGGAAGATAAAACAAGTGTAGCTTCAAAAATTTCAGCACACAGGGAGGTGTTTTAGTAACATGAAAATTTCTACAACCATATTTTCCTCTCTCATAATAATTTTCAGTAGCATCATGAGAAAACTCAACAATGTAACTATCACATAAAGCATTCTTATCATGAGTCTCATGCATAAAATTATTACTCTCCACGTAAGCATAATCAATTTTATTAGTTGTAGTGGGAGCAAATTCAACAAAGTGGCTATCATCATATATAGGAGGCATATTGTAATCATAAAAGAAAATTTTCTCCTCAATGCTTGGGGGACTAAAAGATCATGCTCATCGAGCCAGCCTCCCCAAGCTTAGAATTTTCCATAGTATTAGCAACAATGGTGTTCAAAGCATCCATAGTAATAGCATTCCCATTAGCATGCATATAAAGTTCCATGGGTTTTTTAATTCTCTCTTCAAACACATCATGTCCTAATTCAAGATAAAGTTCATAAAGATCTCTCATATTTTTGTTGTTTTCCATTATGCTTAACTAGTGAAATAAAAACATGCATGATATTAAGTAAAGTAAAACAAGTAACTAATTTTTTTGTGTTTTTGATATAGCAAACAAGATAGCAAATAAAGTAAAACTAGCAACTAATTTTTTTGTATTTTGATATAACTAGCAGCATGGCCCTCGCAAATGCGAGGGCACCATCTGAATTTGTCTAAAAGGACTTCTTTTATAGATATATATGTGATGACAAAACTATGTTATCCTTAATGAGACACATACTCCGCCATTAGTTAAGAAAATTTCCGTGAACATACAAATGTATGTATATCTAGAACTATCAGTAATAAGCATACGTGGCTACACATCATTACTAATATATTGAATGTGTGTATACAACGAACTCATGTGTGCAATATGATAGATTACAACATTGCTCGTGCTTTGGCGAAGCATAGCATTGTATGAATATAACTGAGAACTCCTGAAAGGTGAGTCATTATTCCAGTATATCTTAGCACACATAACTTGACATTATGTTCGAAAGGGCCACCAAATCATCATATACTTGCACTTGTAATTCAAAAGCAAGATGAATACCAAGGCGTGACCTCTGCTCTTCTCAAAAAGCTACATAAAGATTTGTCTATTCCTCCATTATTTTTCTGAAATATAAATCATTTGATCAGCGGACATTTTCTTCAATAAACAACTTTGATCATTAATTTTCAGGTGAATATATTGGTAAATGATTATAAAATTAAAATACCAATGTAATAATATCAATTTTATTTTAGTCTGCATTACTGAAAGACCATTAGAGATTATCGGCTCAGTGTGAGAGGTAAAGTTACATTTCCTGATTAAGAGACTTGCCTGGTATTTGGAAGCCCATGAGAAATTAGTGGCGAAGGACATATATATGAAATCACGTAGCAGCAATCATGGTTTTCAGTATTGAAGGCTATCTCTCGGCATGGTCTTTAGTGATGAAGGTGAACTCTCAGGTAGTAATCGGTCTACTGTTACAACAATAGGTTGCATGATATTAGTAATGGGCATCAATCAAACACATACATTTTAATTCATGCGTGTAGAAAAAATCAATACCAAAATGAGAGTTCAAGTCAATTATGTATGAACAAACATGTCAGATACTAAAGATCCTCGATAGTAAATTTCAAATTCACCTACCTCCATCGACCCCCTCCTTCTCACAAAGGGGTCAGAATTTGAAATGAAGAGAGCCTATTCCCTCCCTTGCCACAAGTTTACTGTCTACCCTTGACGCTCACGGGAAGTTCAAATTATTATTTTTCTATTTGGTGTGCCAACTCCTCTACATTTACTACACTGCGTAAATCTTTTTGTGAAATGCAGAAATTAATGGAAAGAAAAGAAGCTTCCACTGAACTTTTATATATGGAGTGGGCCAAATGGAGAAAACACCTCGTGGGTTAAAAATAAATAGATATTTCAACTCCAAAGTAAAGTGTGTTGCATATGAAACCTATATTCTGTCTTTGAGAAATCAAAGGTTATTAATGATGTGGAGCAAATTGAAGGAAAACCCTTCTGGATTATAATTAAGATAATATAGATAGACGATGTATCCTCGATAAAAAAAATCTGATCATTTGTGGCATGGTTGTCGCTCTAAACCATGGAGCGACTGGTCTGCGCTATTAGTGTCAACAGTTAATTACAGAATTCGTAGGTGGCAGTTTACTGTGCACTGTGCAGCTGATCAAACTCTATGTGTGGTTAGTCTTGGGTAGGCTTATTTCCTTTTGCAAATGGCCCCAACAATTATTGTTTTCGGCTTTGAATCAGATAGGTTTCATTGGTCACCTATGTGTCGCATCTGTATTTGATACTTTTATGTTTCCTAAGAAATTATTTATGAGCCACTGAAGTTGCAAAATAAACCTTTTGTGAATAAAGTATAAACAATTATGATCATATAGTTAGGCCACATTTGGCATTGTTGATAGTTTATAATAATCTTGTTTGTATAATCTAATTGGCTACCATATGTTTCATATATCCATATCAAATTGTAAAATACTTTCAGCGCAACGGAATTCAACAGCTGCAAACTGAGCCTTAGTTAGAATATGAATTTAAATTTGACTTAACAAAATCCTTAATATTGTTATTTTCTTAAAAAAAAATCGTGCCATACGTTTGCTTCGTATTTGTAGTGCTTTAATCAAATCACAGTAAGGTGTATCTGACATCATTTAGCAATTTGCAAGAATACCATATCAGCCATCCATAATATTTCTATCACACTGTGTCTGTCTGCTAGGAACTTTCTCTAACTAATTATGATTCTGTTTTTTATTTTGTTAAAGGGAATTTAATATCTCAGTCCACGTCGCATTATTATGTCTCCCGAATTTTTTTGTTTTGTCATATCCGATAAGGCAATGTATGCCAGGAATAACTTGTATTATCTCATCTGATTATACCATCTGCTACGGCTATTTTATTTAGGATGGTTATGGTTAGTATGAAGTTGACTACGATTAGACGATATGTATAAATATATTCAGGTGGTTAGAAATAAATAAAAATATATAGTCTGGAAAGAAAAATTTAACATGAACAATAGAATTGTATATAGAATACAGATCAATTGAAAATTGGACTGTTTGATTGGTTTGTATTTGCGATTAGATAAGTAGATGGAATTAAAGTTCATTTTCGAAAAAACATGTACTTGCTGATTTAATTCAAAAGAAACATAGGAGTACGTACATAAATTTTTTTATGCTATGCTTGATATCTACTGCCAATCATTTTATAAAACTTGCAGAGTAGCTCTTTCAGATTTCATATAAGAGTTATATTATATCCAGTACATTCATTTCCTGTGGCACGTGTCTATTAGAGCGCAATTCTAGTCCGTTGTTTCCTTCTGAGACACGGTTTAATTAAGCACTATTTCCATCTTCATAATACACATCAATCTAGTAATGCAGCATGTTTAGCAAGAAAGCTATTTCTTCTAGTTACCATCTGGCTGGTATGGCTCTTTATATATGCAGTCGATTAAGATTTAGAAAATACACGACACAGAAAATTTAAACTGCTTAAAGATCAAGAAAAAAATACCTCATATCTAGGTCTGTGTGCTTCTGACTGAATAGGAAGTGTTTAAGAAAGTAGTATTTCATCTTCACAATACTCCATCAATCCTGTAATGTAGCATGTTCAGAAAAAAATCTTCTAATTACCATATGCCGGTATGGTTCTTCCTATATGCACTCATGTAGTCGATTAAGATTCAGAAAATACATGACATGGAAAATTTTAATTGCTTAAAGATCAAGAAAAAGATACCTAATATGTACATCTTATGTGTTTGCTGCTGAATAGGAAGTAGAAATTAAATAATTGAGCGATGATGTTTGTGAAACAATTCTTCTCTGAAAAAAGCAAATGGCGTGTTAGGGACCGCGAAAACTGAAGAAGATGCATGGGTAATTCAAGAGCTATGATCTTCCAGCTGCTTGCATGTCTAGCACGATCTTACCTGCCATGGTAATGCATGTCGCCGCGGCCCGTACGCATGGGAGCCGATATCGTCCGTATGGCCGTATCGATTGGTCTTGTTCTCCTCGGCTATTGCCATGTCTAAAACGTTGGCGTATGCATGTCAAACTGTCAAGTACGATCCTCGGCGACGGCCAGCCAGAGGATAGCACATCATAGCGTGCGCACCGTTTCATCTCTCCATGATAATGGCATCGGTCAGAGGCTTGCATTAGTACCAACAATCTAATTCAATCTAGAGTTCTAGACAAGAGCAGCTGAAGCCTGAAGCATTGAGAGAGCACGTCGCCAATGGACCAAATTAATCCTCGTACAACCCGTCCGGCCGGTGCTGCGCAGTGCGCACCATTAGTTGCCAATCTGGATTATTGTTTAGCTCTTTGGATATGCATCCATACATAAGCTAGACCATGTAATATACCGTGCTCGATCCATATGAAAATCATCTATTCAAATCTGCACGCATGGCAATCACTATTGTAAATATGAAGAATCCAGACTCCCAAATAAACCTAGCCATGCACCTTAATTTCAATTATGTGGATTTGGTTTTGTAGAAGCTGGAAGAGGGAGAAGGTAATTACCTTAACATCCATAGTTCAGGGACTTGGAATAATAGGGATATGAAGGATTGACCATGGGCTGGAAACTCCATGGGAGCTGCTATATCGAGAACCAATAGACCGCAATTCCTCAAATCCAGGTCACTCTTGCGCCCCAGCGAGAGCAGTCGTCGCCTACCGTCCGTCCTGAAGAAATTCTGGTGATGGTGCAACGGTGAGGAGGGCTGATGATGGAATATAAGGTTAGCCAGGAAGGGCAAATTCTATATACCAAAGAAACTGAAGGATACATGGCTGGCTGTCCGACGTCACCGGGGCAAATATGCATCAAATACGCCGGGATACATCTCCGCTGCTGATCTATACTCCATGAGGCAAGCTAGACTGATCATGTACGTTCTGGTCAGAAGAATTTCTGGTGATGTTGTAACAACGGCGGGGATTGATGATGGAAAATGAAGTCAGCAGCTGGAGCAGAGCTATCAAAGAATTCATTGGAGATCGGACGGCCGGCTGTCTGCCATCATGGAGGAAAATAAGCATCAAATTTGCAGGGATGCATCTCCGCAAGAGGTAAGCCAGATTGATCATGAGAAGCTGATGTATGTATACCTCTTGCTGGAGGCTGGCCGGCCGGCCGATGGCACCCAGGCGAATACGGCCGTGGCGGCGTACATGAGGAGTTGAGGGCACGCTAGGGGTCTAGGGCATAAAAAAATATGTTTTTTTGAACTCCAGGATGTGCTGCACAATAGAAAAACAAAAACGAAACGGTGAGGAGACATGTCTAATGGCAATGGTGGGTAATATTTTAACTTATATCTAATCTAATGGCTAGAGATTTCCAGTCTAAAAATTAAATGGTTGGATGTTTCTGATTTTTGTGGGATTTTCTAGCTATTTCTCTATTTTCTGGTGAGCCCGTAATTTACTTTTAATATATAATAGATGCAGCAAACAAAGTAGTAAATAAAATAAAGCAAGACAAAAACAAAGTAAAGAGGTTGGGAAGTGGAGACTCCCCTTGCAGCGTGTCTTGATCTCCCCGGCAACGGCGCCAGAAATTTGCTTGATGCGTGTAGTTGACACGTCCGTTGGGAACCCCAAGAGGAAGGTGTGATGCGCACAGCGGCAAGTTTCCTCGATAAGAAACCAAGGTTTAATCGAACCAGTAGGAGTCAAGAAGCACGTTGAAGGTTGATGGCGGCGGGATGTAGTGCGGCGCAACACCGGAGATTCCGGCGCCAACGTGGAACCTGCACAACACAACCAAAGTACTTTGCCCCAACGAAACAGATGAGGTTGTCAATCTCACCGGCTTGTCTGTAACAAAGGATTAACCGTATTGTGTGGAAGATGATTGTTTGCGAGAGAAAACGGTAAAACAAGTATTGCGGCAGATTTGTATTTCAGTATTAAAAGAATGGACTGGGGTCCACGAGTTCACTAGAGGTGTCTCTCCCATAAGATAAAAGCATGTTGGGTGAACAAATTACAGTCGGGCAATTGACAAATAGAGAGGGCATAACAATGCACATACATGACATGATAAGTATAGTGAGATTTAATTGGGCATTACGACAAAGTACATAGACCGCCATCCAACTGCATCTATGCCTAAAAAGTCCACCTTCGAGGTTATCATCCGAACCCCTTCCGAGTATTAAGTTGCAAAGCAACAGACAATTGCATTAAGTATGGTGCGTAATGTAATCAACAACTACATCCTCGGACATAGCGCCAATGTTTTATCCCTAGTGGCAACAGCACAACACAACCTTAGAACTTTCGTCACCTGTCCCGGTGTCAATGCGGGCATGAACCCACTATCGAGCATAAATACTCCCTCTTGGAGTTAAAAGCAAAAACTTGGCCGGAGCCTCTACTAGTAACGGAGAGCATGCAAGATCATAAACAACACATATGTAATAACTTGATAATTAACATAACATGGTATTCTCTATCCATCGGATCCCGACAAACACAACATAGAGTATTACGAGATAGATGATCTTGATCATGTTAGGCAGCTCACAAGATCCAACAATGAAGCACAATGAGGAGAAGACAACCATCTAGCTACTGCTATGGACCCATAGTCCGGGGTGAACTACTCACTCATCACTCCGGAGGCGACCATGGCGGTGTAGAGTCCTCCGGGAGATGAATCCCCTCTCCGGCGGGGTGCCGGAGGAGATCTCCAGAATCCCCGAGATGGGATCGGTGGCGGCGGCGTCTCGGGAAGGTTTTCCGTATCGTGGTTTTTCGCCTCAGGGGTTTCGCGACGGAGGCTTTAAGTAGGCGGAAGGGCAGAGTCGGGGGCCAGACGAGGGGGCCACACCATAGGGCGGCGCGGCCAGGGCCTGGGCCGCGCCGGCCTATGGTCTGGGGGCCCAGTGCCCCCCCTCTGGTCCTTCCCGGGTGTTCTGGATGCTTCCGGTGAAAATAGGAACCTGGGTCTTGATTTCGTCCGATTCGAGAATATTTCGTTACTAGGATTTCTGAAACCAAAAACAGCAGAAAACGAGGACTGGCACTTCGGCATCTTGTTAATAGGTTAGTTCCAGAAAATGCACGAATATGACATAAAGTGTGCATAAAACATGTAGGTATCATCAATAATATGGCATAGAACATAAGAAATTATCGATACGTCGGAGACGTATCACTGAGCTTGATAGGAGGAGATCCGCAGCTTCCGAGTCAAGTAGGCGAAGAACTGAGCTGAGTCGACAATCAGGTACTTCGGGAGGAGATAGTCACAGAGCAGCTCGCAATAGGGCAAGGTCTCGGTTGCAGCATATACCTGAAGCCGAGAGGGAGAACCTAGTCCAAAACCTCGACATGTCCTTTATGTCGATAGATACAAGGGGGAATATTATTCCAAAGAAACCAGAAGCTGGATATATGGCGACCCAGGCTTTCATCCTGGCATCCAGGCCACCTCCCGGAGATCCAAGAGAAGCATTGTACAATATGGCCATGGCAGGAGTTGGAGCCATGGGAACAGCGTTCGCGGGTACAAGCACGCCTCCCGAAGGCACTGCAAGGCAAAATAGTCCACGACCTACAGTAGTAGTGCAAGACCCTCCGAGAACGAGTGGTGCAAGAGATACAGCGACATATGCGCGAGTCGATAGGGCGCAACAAGAAAGGAGAGAACGTCGGCAGTCACCAGAAGTCGGCGAGGAGGAGATGTGTGGGCTTCCGTGCTTCACTCGAAGAGTTCGCAAAACGCGGGTTCCATCTAGTTTCAAGTTACCCGACAACTATAAGAAGTTCGATGGCCTGCAAGATCCCGAGGATTGGCTAGTCGACTATCTGGAGACAGTAAAACTAACGGGAGGAACCAAGCCAACCGCCATGTAGAGCATCCAGGTGCACCTAAGTGGAGCAGCACGGTCATGGATAAAGAAGTTACCACCTGGATCTATCGATAGTTGGGAAACTTTTGAGGACATGTTCGTGAAAAATTTCTTATCTACATGCAAGAAACCTGCGTCAATAGAGCAGCTACGGGCTTGCAGACAGAAGTACGATGAGTCGATGAGGACCTACATCCAGAGGTGGAACATTATCAAAAATTCGGCAGAGAACATATCTGATGAGCGAGCAATTAATAGACGCGTTTATTGCTGGGATCCGAAGAAAGGATTTAGTCGAGGACTTGGGACGGACTAATCCGAAAACAATAGCAGCACTCATGGAAATAGCGAATCGCTGGGCAGATGGAGAGGATGTTGTTCACAACAAAAGACATAGGTCGCCTGAAGACAATCGTAATCGAAATATTCAAAATAGACGACGATTTTCTCGCCAATTCTCTGACTATGATGGTCCGGGCCAAATATCGGCTGGCTTCCGAGGAAATAGTGGAGGTAATAATCGAGATGATTATCAAAAAAGTGGTGAACAACGCAGCGATTACAGGGATAGTCCCCGCCCCAACAGGCAAAACAATGGACCAAGGTTCCAAAGGCCATATGTGTCACCCGAAGATCTCTTGAACGGGTGATGCGTGTAGTTGACACGTCCGCTGGGAACCCCAAGAGGAAGGTGTGATGCGCACAGCGGCAAGTTTCCCTCAGTAAGAAACCAAGGTTTAATCGAACCAGTAGGAGTCAAGAAGCACGTTGAAGGTTGATGGCGGCGGGATGTAGTGCGGCGCAACACCGAGAGATTCCGGCGCCAACGTGGAACCTGCACAACACAACCAAAGTACTTTGCCCCAACGAAACAGTGAGGTTGTCAATCTCACCGGCTTGTTGTAACAAAGGATTAACCATATTGTGTGGAAGATGATTGTTTGCAGAGAAAACAGTAAAACAAGTATTGCAGACAGATTTGTATTTCGAGTATTAAAAGAATGGACCGGGGTCCACGGTTCACTAGAGGTGTCTCTCCCATAAGATAAAAGCATGTTGGGTGAACAAATTACAGTCGGGCAATTGACAAATAGAGAGGGCATAACAATGCACATACATGACATGATAAGTATAGTGAGATTTAATTGGGCATTACGACAAAGTACATAGACCGCCATCCAAGCTGCATCTATGCCTAAAAAGTCCACCTTCAGGTTATCATCCGAACCCCCTCCGGTATTAAGTTGCTAACAACGGACAATTGCATTAAGTATGGTGCGTAATGTAATCAACAACTACATCCTCGGACATAGCGCCAATGTTTTATCCCTAGTGGCAACAGACACAACACAACCTTAGAACTTTCGTCATTCGTCCCGGGTGTCAATGCGGGCATGAACCCACTATCGAGCATAAATACTCCCTCTTGGAGTTAAGAGTAAAAACTTGGCCGAGCCTCTACTAGTAACGGAGAGCATGCAAGATCATAAACAACACATATGTAATAACTTGATAATTAACATGACATGGTATTCTCTATCCATCGGATCCCGACAAACACAACATAGAGTATTACGGATAGATGATCTTGATCATGTTAGGCAGCTCACAAGATCCAACAATGAAGCACAATGAGGAGAAGACAACCATCTAGCTACTGCTATGGACCCATAGTCCAGGGGTGAACTACTCACTCATCACTCCGGAGGCGACCATGGCGGTGTAGATTCCTCCGGGAGATGAATCCCCTCTCCGGCAGGGTGCCGGAGGAGATCTCCAGAATCCCCCGAGATGGGATCGGCGGCGGCGGCGTCTCAGTAAGGTTTTCCGTATTGTGGTTTTTCCGCCTCAGGGGTTTCGCGACGGAGGCTTTAAGTAGGCGGAAGGGCGAGTCGGGGCCCGACGAGGGGCCCACACCACGGGCGGCGCGGGCCCCCTTTGGCTGCGCCGCCTTGTGGTCTCGGCCACCTCGTGGCCCCACTTTGTATGTTCTTCGGTCTTCTGGAAGCTCCGTGGAAAAATAGGCCCACGGGTCTTCGTTTCGTCCAATTCCGAGAATATTTCGTTACTAGGATTTCCGAAACCAAAAACAGCGAAAACGAGAAGTGGCACTTCGGCATCTTGTTAATAGGTTAGTTCCGGAAAATGCACGAATATGACATAAAGTGTGCATAAAACATGTAGGTATCATCAATAATATGGCATAGAACATAAGAAATTATCGATACGTCGGAGACGTATCAAGCATCCCCAAGCTTAGTTACGCTCGTCCCGAGCGAGGTAAAACGATAACAAAGATAATTTCGAAGTGATATGCCATCATAACCTTGATCATACTATTTGTAAACATATGTAGTGGATGCAGCGATCAAAACAATGGTAATGACATGAGTAAACAAGTGAATCATAAAGCAAAGACTTTTCATGAATAGTACTTCAAGACAAGTATTAATAAGTCTTGCATAAGAGTTAACTCATAAAGCAATAAATCAAAGTAAAGGCATTGAAGCAACACAAAGGAAGATTAAGTTTCAGCAGTTGCTTTCAACTTGTAACATGTATATCTCATGGATAATAGTCAACATAGAGTAATATAACAAGTACAATATGCAAGTATGTAGGAATCAATGCACGGTTCACACAAGTGTTTGCTTCTTGAGGTGGAGAGATATAGGTGAACTGACTCAACATAAAAGTAAAAGAGAATGGTCCTTCAAAGAGGAAAGCATCGATTGCTATATTTGTGCTAGAGCTTTTATTTTGAAAACATGAAACAATTTTGTCAACGGTAGTAATAAAGCATATGAGTTATGTACATTATATCTTACAAGTTGCAAGTCTCATGCATAGTATACTAATAGTGCCCGCACCTTGTCCTAATTAACTTGGACTACCGGATCTTTGCAATGCACATGTTTTGACCAAGTGTCACAATGGGGTACCTCCATGCCGCCTGTACAAAGGTCTAAGGAGAAAGCTCGCATTTTGGATTTCTCGCTTTTGATTATTCTCAACTTAGACATCCATACCGGGACAACATGGACAACGAGATAATGGACTCCTCTTTAATGCATAAGCATGTGGCAACAATTATTATTCTCATATGAGATTGAGGATATATGTCCAAACTGAAACTTCCACCATGAATCATGGCTTTAGTTAGCGGCCCAAAGTTCTTCTCTAACATTATGCATGCTCTAACCATGAAGGTGGTAGATCTCTCTTGCTTCAGACAAGACGGAGATGCATAGCAACTCACATGATATTCAACAAAGAATAGTTGATGGCGTCCCCAGAAACATGGTTATCGCACAACAAGCAACTTAATAAGAGATAAAGTGCATAAGTACATATTCAATACCACAATAGTTTTTAAGCTATTTGTCCCATGAGCTATATATTGCAAAGGTGAATGATGGAATTTTAAAGGTAGCACTCAAGCAATTTACTTTGGAATGGCGGATAAATACCATGTAGTAGGTAGGTATGGTGGACACAAATGGCATAGTGGTTGGCTCAAGTATTTTGGATGCATGAGAAGTATTCCCTCTCGATACACGGTTTAGGCTAGCAAGGTTATTTGAAACAAACACAAGGATGAACGGTACAGCAAAACTCACATAAAAGACATATTGTAAACATTATAAGACTCCATACCGTCTTCCTTGTTGTTCAAAACTCAATACTAGATGTTATCTAGACTCTAGAGAAACCAAATATGCAAACCAAATTAGCAAGCTCTAAGTATTTCTTCATTAATGGGTGCAAAGTATATGATGCAAGAGCTTAAACATGAGCACAACAATTGCCAAGTATCAAATTATCCAAGACATTTTAGAGTTACTACATGTAGCATTTTCCAATTCCAACCATATAACAATTTAACGAAGAAGAAACTTCGCCATGAATACTATGAGTAGAGCCTAAGGACATATTTGTCCATATGCTACAGCGGAGCGTGTCTCTCTCCCATAAAGTGAATGCTAGGATCCATTTTATTCAAACAAAACAAAAAACAAAAACAAGCCGACGCTCCAAGCAAAGTGCATAAGATGTGACGGAATAAAAATATAGTTTCAGGGGAGGAACCTGATAATGTTGTCGATGAAGAAGGGGATGCCTTGGGCATCCCCAAGCTTAGACGCTTGAGTCTTCTTAGAATATGCAGGGGTGAACCACCGGGGCATCCCCAAGCTTAGAGCTTTCACTCTCCTTGATCATATTGCATCATACTCCTCTCTTGATCCTTGAAAACTTCCTCCACACTAAACTCGAAACAACTCATTAGAGGGTTAGTGCATAATAAAAATTCACATGTTCAGAGGTGACACAATCATTCTTAACACTTCTGGACATTGCATAAAGCTACTGGACATTAATGTATCAAAGAAATTCATCCAACATAGCAAAAGAGGCAATGCGAAATAAAAGACAGAATCTGTCAAAACGAACAGATCCGTAAAGATGGATTTTATTAGGCCACCGAGACTTGCTCAAACGAAAATTCTCAAATTGAATGAAAGTTGCGTACATATCTGAGGATCATGCTCGTAAATTGGCTTAATTTTCTGAGCTACCTACAAGGAGATAGACCCAGATTCGTGACAGCAAAGAAATCTGGAACTGCGCAGTAATCCAAATCTAGTACTTACTTTTCTATCAAAGACTTTACTTGGTACAACAAAACATAAAACTAAGATAAGGAGAGGTTGCTACCGTAGTAAACAACTTCCAAGACACAAATATAAAACAAAAATACTGGAGTAAAAACATGGGTTGTCTCCCATAAGCGCTTTTCTTTAACGCCTTTCAGCTAGGCGCAGAAAGTGTACCTCAAGTAACATCGAAAGATAAAGCATCAATATCATAACTTGTTCTAATAATAGAATCATAAGGTAACTTCATTCTCTTTCTAGGGAAGTGTTCCATACCTTTCTTGAGAGGAAATTGATATTTAATATTACCTTCCTTCATATCAATAGTAGCACCAACGGTTCGAAGAAAAGGTCTTCCCAATATAATGGGGCAAGATGCATTGCATTCAATATCCAAGACAACAAAATCAACGGGGACAAGGTTATTGTTAACCATAATATGAACATTATCAACTTTCCCCAAAGGTTTCTTTTTAGCATTATCAACGAGATTAACATCCGGATAACGAGTTTTTCAATGGTGGCAAGTCAAGCATATCATAGACTTTCTTAGGCATAACGAAATACTTGCACCAAGATCACATAAAGCATTACAATCAAAATCTTTGACTCTCATTTTAATGATGGGCTCCCAACCATCCTCTAGCTTTCTAGGAATAGAAGTTTCAAGTTTTAGTTTCTCTTCTCTAGCTTTTATGAGAGCATTTGTAATATGTTTTGTGAAAGCCAAATTTATAGCGCTAGCATTGGGACTTTTAGCAAGTTTTTGTAAGAACTTTATAACTTCAGAGATATGGCAATCATCAAAATCTAAATCATTACAATCTAAAGCAATGGGATTATCATCCCCAAAGTTGGAAAAAATTTCAGCAGTTTTATCACAAGCAGTTTCAGCGAGTTTTAGTAGTTTCGGGTAATTTTGCGCGCTTTGCACTAGGAGTAGAAGCATTGCCAACACCAATTATTTTATCATGGATAGTAGGAGGTGCAGCAACATATGAATCATTAGCATTGCTAGTGGTGGTAATAGTCCAAACTTTAGCTACATTTTCCTTTTTAGCTAGTTTTTCATTTTCTTCTCTATCCCACCTAGCACGCAGTTCAGCCATTAATCTTATATTCTCATTAATTCTAACTTGGATGGCATTTGCTGTAGTAACAATTTTATTTTCAATATCCCTATTAGGCATAACTTTCGATTTCAAAAGATCAACATCGGAGGCAAGACTATCAACTCTAGAAGCAAGAATATCAATTTTATTGAGCTTTTCCTCAACGAGATTTGTTAAAGGCAGTTTGTGTACTAATAAATTCTTTGAGCATAGCTTCAAGTCCAGGGGTGTATTCCTATTATTGTTGTAAGAATTCCCATAAGAATTAGCATAACCGTTACCATTATTATAAGGATATGGCCTATAGTTATTACTAGAATTGTTCCGATAAGCATTGTTGTTGAAATTATTATTTTTAATGAAGTTTACATCAACATGTTCTTCTTGGGCAACCAATGAAGCTAATGGAACATTATTAGGATCAACATTAGTCCTATCATTCGCAAGCATAGACATAATAGCATCAACCTTATCATTCAAGGAAGAGGATTCTTCAACGAATTTACCTTCTTACCTTGTGGAGCTCTTTCCGTGTGCCATTCAGAGTAATTAACCATCATATTATCAAGTAGCTTTGTTGCTTAACCAAGAGTGATGGACATAAAGGTACCTCCAGCAGCTGAGTCCAATAAATTCCGCGAAGAAAAATTTAGTCCTGCATAGAAGGTTTGGATGATCATCCAAGTAGTCAGTCCATGGGTCGGGTAATTTTTAACCAGAGATTTCATTCTTTCCCAAGCTTGAGCAACATGTTCATTATCTAATTGTTTAAAATTCATTATGCTACTCCTCAAAGATATAATTTTAGCAGGGGGATAATATCTACCAATAAAAGCATCCTTGCATTTAGTCCATGAATCAATACTATTCTTAGGCAGAGATAGCAACCAATCTTTAGCTCTTCCTCTTAATGAGAAAGGGAACAATTTTAATTTTATAATGTCACCATCTACATCTTTATATTTTTGCATTTCACATAGTTCAACAAAATTATTGAGATGGGCAGCAGCATCATCAGAACTAACACCGGAAAATTGCTCTCGCATAACAAGATTTAGTAAAGCAGGTTTAATTTCAAAGAATTCTGCTGTAGTAGCAAGTGGAGCAATAGGTGTGCATAAGAAATCATTATTATTTGTGCTAGTGAAGTCACACAACTTAGTATTTTCAGGGTTGGCCATTTTAGCAGTAGTAAATAAAGCAAACTAGATAAAGTAAATGCAAGTAAACTAATTTTTTTGTGTTTTTGATATAGAGTGCAAGACAGTAAATAAAGTAAAGCTACCAACTAATTTTTTTGTATTTTGATATAATGCAGCAAACAAAGTAGTAAATAAAATAAAGCAAGACAAAAACAAAGTAAAGAGATTGGGAAGTGGAGACTCCCTTGCGAGCGTGTCTTGATCTCCCGGCAACGGCGCTAGAAATTTGCTTGATGCGTGTAGTTGACACGTCCGTTGGGAACCCCAAGAGGAAGGTGTGATGCGCACAGCGGCAAGTTTCCCTCAGCAAGAAACCAAGGTTTAATCGAACCAGTAGGAGTCAAGAAGCACGTTGAAGGTTGATGGCGGCGGGATGTAGTGCGGCGCAACACCGGAGATTCCGGCGCCAACGTGGAACCCGCACAACACAACCAAAGTACTTTGCCCCAACGAAACAGTGAGGTTTCAATCTCACCGGCTTGCTGTAACAAAGGATTAACCGTATTGTGTGGAAGATGATTGTTTGCAGAGAAAACGAGTAAAACAAGTATTGCGAGCAGATTTGTATTTCGAGTATTAAAAGAATGGACCGGGGTCCACAGTTCACTAGAGGTGTCTCTCCCATAAGATAAAAGCATGTTGGGTGTACAAATTACAGTCGGGCAATTGACAAATAGAGAGGGCATAACAATGCACATACATGACATGATAAGTATAGTGAGATTTAATTGGGCATTACGACAAAGTACATAGACCGCCATCCAACTGCATCTATGCCTAAAAAGTCCACCTTCGGGTTATCATCCGAACCCCCTCCGATATTAAGTTGCTAACAACGGACAATTGCATTAAGTATGGTGCGTAATGTAATCAACAACTACATCCTCGGACATAGCGCCAATGTTTTATCCCTAGTGGCAACGACGACAACACAACCTTAGAACTTTCATCGTCACTGTCCCGAGTGTCAATGCGGGCATGAACCCACTATCGAGCATAAATACTCCCTCTTGGAGTTAAGAGTAAAAACTTGGCCAGAGCCTCTACTAGTAACGGAGAGCATGCAAGATCATAAACAACACATATGTAATAACTTGATAATTAACATGACATGGTATTCTCTATCCATCGGATCCCGACAAACACAACATAGAGTATTACGGATAGATGATCTTGATCATGTTAGGCAGCTCACAAGATCCAACAATGAAGCACAATGAGGAGAAGACAACCATCTAGCTACTTGCTATGGACCCATAGTCCAGGGGTGAACTACTCACTCATCACTACGGAGGCGACCATGGCGGTGTAGAGTCCTCCGGGAGATGAATCCCCTCTCCGGCAGGGTGCCGGAGGAGATCTCCAGAATCCCCCGAGATGGGATCGGCGGCGGCGTCTCAGTAAGGTTTTCCGTATCGTGGTTTTTCCGCCTCAGGGGTTTCGCGACGGAGGCTTTAAGTAGGCGGAAGGGCAGAGTCGGGGGCCTGACGAGGGGCCCACACCACAGGGCGGCGCGGGCCCCCCTTTGGC
Source organism: Lolium rigidum (assembly GCF_022539505.1). Taxonomy (NCBI): domain Eukaryota; kingdom Viridiplantae; phylum Streptophyta; class Magnoliopsida; order Poales; family Poaceae; genus Lolium; species Lolium rigidum. The sequence continues at coordinate 43,409,211 of NC_061512.1, forward strand.
CGCGCCGCCTTGTGGTCTGGCCACCTCGTGGCCCCACTTCGTATGTTCTTCGGTCTTCTGGAAGCTCCGTGGAAAAATAGGCCCCTGGGTCTTCGTTTCGTCCAATTCCGAGAATATTTCGTTACTAGGATTTCTGAAACCAAAAACAGCAGAAAACGGGAGCGGCACTTCGGCATCTTGTTAATAGGTTAGTTCCAGAAAATGCACGAATATGACATAAAGTGTGCATAAAACATGTAGGTATCATCAATAATATGGCATAGAACATAAGAAATTATCGATACGTCGGAGACGTATCAACGGGCCATGCCAAATGCACTTTTTCCTCGACAACAACGGAAAGAGGCAGTTGGGGCATCTGCAGAAGGATTGCCGAACTTTCCTAGCGCTACACAGATATGCAGGGCATACAAGCACACAGGCAGTAAACAGAAACCCCCAGGGGCCAAGGAGTGAGATCCATATTCCACCTCCTCCCGCAATCACGGACGAAAATCGACACCAGTTGCAATTGGCGGCAGCTCCACACCCGCCTCCTTATATCGACACCAATGGTGCGCTCTCGATGATCCAGAAGGCCAGGCCATCCAATAGAGCTCAAAAAGTAATTTCGCGACAAGTCTTCATGGCAGAAAATATGCCTCCACCAACAATCGAGTACCTGAATTTGTCGGGACAGGACATTGGCTTCACCATAGCGGACCACCCGCAGCAAGTCCCTCGACCAAGACAATCAGCTTTGATCTTACCAGCGGTGATCGCAGGATTCGACGTTTCACGAGTATTCATAGATGGAGGCAGCATTTTAAACCTCATGTATGCAGATACATTGAGAAAGATGAATATATCCTTGGCAAACTTAAAACCAACCGACACGCGTTTCCATGGTATCACACCGGACAAGCCAAGTTATCCATTGGGAAAGATCAATCTCGACGTTCAGTTTGGAACCCGAGAGAATTACAGAATAGAAAGGCTGGAGTTCGAAGTCATGGATTTCCCATCACAGTACCATGCTCTACTGGGACGACCCGCGTATGCCAGGTTTATGGCGATACCACATTACACATACTTGTTGTGGAGACTCCCTGGACCCAACGGTCCAATCACAGTAAAAGGCAGTTTCGCGCTAGCAGATAAGTGTGACAAGGATTTTCATCGACTGTCAGAAACTTTCGGGATGCAAACAAAGTATATGGCGTCAAGGCTAACAACTGATTATGACGTGTTGCCTGATGGAGGGAGGCCGCTAAAGGAGCCAACCTTTGACACAACCAAAAAGTCAAAGGAACTGCAGATTCACCCAACAGATCCTAAGAAGACGATAGCTATCGCAACAAATATGGATCTCGCATAGGAAAGCGCGCTCGTCGAGTTCCTCCGTGAGCGCTGAGAAATCTTCGCATGGTGTCCAGCAGACATGCCAGGAGTACCCAGGGAACTTGCCGAGCACCCTCTCAATTTGGATCCAATGGCTAGACCAATCAAACAACCTTTGCGGCGTTTTTCGGAACCAAACCGCAAAGCTATGCTGTCAGAGATTAATCGACCCAGAGAAGCTGGATTTATCAAAGAGTTACATACAGAGGCCACGTGGGTAGCTAACCCAGTGTTGGTCCCGAAGAAAAACACAGAAGTCCTTCGCATGTGCGTCGACTTCACGTGTCTCAATAAACCTTGTCCAAAAGATCACTTCCCCCTCCCAAGGATCGATCAAATTATCGACTCCACGGCAGGCTGTGAACATCTTTCCTTCCTGGACGCATATTCTGGTTACAACCATATCCGACTAAAAGAGGAAGATGAGGTCAAAACAGCTTGTATAAAACCCTATGGCGTGTTCTGCTATAGAACAATGCCCTTCGGGTTGAAAAACGCGGGAGCAACGTATCAGTGGATGATGCAGAAGTGCCTTGCCACATAGATTGGCAAGAACGTTCAAGTATACATTGACGATTTCGTCATAACAACAAAGAAAGGGTCAACCTTGATCGATGATCTCAAGGAAACTTTCGACAACCTCGATAAATTCTGCCTCAAGCTGAACCCGACGAAGTGTTCTTTTGGCGTCCCTGCGGGAGAACTTCTCGGGTTTCTGGTGTCAGCAAGAGGGATCGAGGCTAACCCGGAGAAAAGTCAAGCCATCGTGACGATGCGGAAGCCAACAAAGTTAAAGGAAATACAACAGCTAACTGGGCGAGTCGCAGCTTTGAGCAGATTCGTCGCCAGGCTGGGAGAAAAGGTGTTGCCGTTCTACGCCTTGATCAAGCAGGGAGAAAAGTTCGAGTGGAACGAAGAAGCAGACAAAGCTTTTGAGGACCTCAAGCGCACAATCTCAACACCACCAATATTGGTGGCGCCCAAGGAAAAGGAACCTCTCCTGTTATATATCGCAGCCACACCTCAGGTGGTTAGCACAATACTTGTGGTCGAGAGAGAGGAAGAAGGAAAAATCCATGGAGTCCAGCGGCCGGTATACTTCATCAGCGTAGTTTTATCTCCTTCAAAACAGCGGTACCCACAGTACCAAAAGTTAGCATATGGAGTGTTCACAACCGCAAGAAAACTGCGACACTATTTCTCGGCACATCCGATAATAGTGGTCAACGAGGCGCCTTTGTCCAATATATTTAACAACCCGGAAGCTACGGGTCGCGTCTCCCTTTGGGGAATAGAGCTTTCCCCTCGGGACATCACATATGAGAAAAGTAAAGCAATAAAATCGCAGATCTTACCAGACTTCGTCGCGGAATGGATGGAGCTACAAAAATACAGGACCCCCAGATTTGTCGAGAATTTGGACTATGAATTCCAACGGGTCTAAAAGACTAGAAGGACCTGGAGCAGGCGTGATATTAGTGTCACCTCAAGGAGATAAGTTGAAATACGTGTTGCGGATGACGTTTCCCAATGCGTCTAACAACGAGGCGGAGTATGAAGCACTCATACATGGGATGAAGATGGCAAAAGTCTGTGGTGCAACCCGGTTAAAAATCTTCGGTGACTCCCAACTTGTGGCTCAACAGGTGATGAACCAGTGCGACGCAGTCAATGATAGCATGATAGCATACAAGGAGGTATACAATGAACTCGAGAAACTCTTTGATGGATGCGAGGTAAATCACATCAGTAGACTCAGCAACGACGAAGCCGGTGTTTTGGAAAACATCGGGTCGCATGATACGTCTCCAACGTATCTATAACTTCTGATGTTCCATGCTAGTTTTATGACAATACCTACATGTTTTGCTCGCACTTTATAATGATTTCATGCATTTTTCGGAACTAACCTATTAACAAGATGCCGAAGTGCCAGTTCCTGTTTTCTGCTGTTTTTGGTTCCAGAAAGGCTGTTCGGGCAATATTCTCGGAATTCGACGAAACAAAGGCCAAATATCTTATTTTTCCCGGAAGGTTCCAGAACACCGAAGGAGAGTCGGAGGCGGGCAGCAGGGGACCCACACCATAAGGCGGCGCGGGTGGCCCCTGGCCGCGCCAGCCTATGGGGAGGGGGCCCCGTGGCCCCTCCGACTCCGCCTCTTCGCCTATAAAGTCCCTCGTGACCTAAAACCTCGATACCAATTGACGAAACTCTAGAAAGACTCCAGGGGCGCCGCCGCCATCGCGAAAATCCAATTCGGGGGACAGAATCTCTGTTCCGGCACGCCGCCGGGACGGGGTAGTGCCCCCGGAAGCCATCTCCATCGATGCCACCGCCTCCACCATGCTCCGTGAGTAGTTCCCCCATGGACTACGGGTTCTAGCTGTAGCTAGTTGGTACTCTCTCTCCCATGTACTTCAATACAATGATCTCATGAGCTTCCTTACATGATTGAGATCCATCTGATGTAATCGGTCTTGTGTTTGTTGGGATCCGATGGATTGTTACATTATGATTAGTCTATCGATATAAGTTTGTGAAGTTATTGTTGCTGCAATCTTGTTGTGTTTAATGCTTGTCACTAGTGCACGAGTGGCATGATCTTAGATTTAAGCGCTATAATTATTGCTTAGATTTTTTTTGAAGCTAACTACTGCAGGGGAGTCCCCCACAGCCTTTTATTGATCAAGAACAAAAAATAGAGTACAATATTTACAACATATATACAAGAGATCTAAACTAAAGGCTAACTATTTTACAACAAATTGTCAATCCATGATGACAAAGAGGCTACAGAACTCTCTTTTACCCTATGCTTAAGCATGGTAATATCATAGATGAAACCCTCTTTCCAGTTCCGAAAGGTTGGCTGTATATTCTTGAAGATTTTGTTATTCCTCTGCTTCCAAATATTCCAGCAAGCCAAAATTATGATCTCCACAAAACATGGTCCCTTAAAACTTTTCTTAGTATTTTTCAGCATTTCTGGTCCAGAACCTGATGTCCAATTAACTTGTAAATATATCCAGACCCTGACACTAAAATTGCATTCAAAGAATAAATGTGACCAATCTTCCAAAGCATCAGCAGAACATAAAACACATATGTGATCTGAAGTAACCTGCCAATGCCTTCTTCTTAACATATCTTTAGTATTAATTCGATCATGCAAAATAAGCCAAGCAAAAAATTTATGCTTAGAGGTACATTTGCTCTTCCATATCCATTGTGATGGGAAATGTGAATTGATGTGTTGGAAGCTCATTCTATAAACTTGGCTTGGGATAAAAACTCCTGATTTGTTGCTTGTAATAAGCCATTGATCATTCTCATCCGATGTAACAACCCCTGCTAACATGTGTTGAAGAGTTCTCAATTCTGCAGCAGCCTCAGCAGATATAGGCAGATGAAAAGCCTGCTCAGGATCAATAATTTGTAATGCCTCCTTAACTGAAATGAATTTGTCCTTTGCAAAAGAAGAAAGTCTGGGAAAGATATCATCAATGACCCCATTATTCCAATTATCCGACCAGAAAAGAATTGTCTCCCCAGAACCTATCTTACAATGTGTCACTTGTCTATACAGTTCAAACATTCTCATAATGCTCCTCCACCAAAAGGAACCACAAACAGTGACAGCATGAGGTACCTCTTTATAGTAGTATGAATTCCTTATCAGTTTGACCCAAGGAAGATCCACATTATTATAAAATTTATGTAACTGCTTCATCATAAGGCACTTATTTTGGATTTTCAGATTAATAATACCTAATCCTCCTTTATTCTTTGGTTTGCATACCATATCCCAAGCTGCCAATGAGTGTACCTTCTCATCATCCTTTCTTTTCCTCCACAAGCAATTCCTTCTGGCTCTATCTATAACATCAATCACTCCATCTGGTATATCCAGTGTACTAAGGTAATGAATAGGCATTGATGACAAAACTGAATTAACCAAAATTAATCTGTCTCCATAAGACAAGAAAGATGCTGAAGCAGTGAGTCTTCTCTCAATTCTATCAGTGAGTGGAGAAAGATCTCTGATTGTTGGTTTAGTTGTGCCCATAGGAATACATGGATATGGAAATGGCATAGATGCAATATTACACTGTATTTGTGCTGAGAGTGCCTCAGATTCCAATTGGGAAATATTTATTGGTATGAGTGATGATTTGTGATAATTGACCTTGAGCCCAGTAAAAGCTGTGTACTCAGCAAGAACTTCTTTCAAAACCTGTAATTGTTCTACTTCAGCAGGTAGCATAATAATGGTGTCATCTGCATATTGCACTATAGGATAATCGAGCTTCCTCTATTTGGGATTGGTGCCTTTAATCTCCCTTCCCCGTATGCATGGTTAACATAGCTTTGCAATAAATCCCCACCAAGGACATATAAAAGAGGAGATAAAGGGTCTCCCTGTCTGACCCCTCTTTTGCATACAAAAGATTTACCAGGGACACCATTCAACAGTATTGCAGAAGAACCAAAATCAAGAATCTCAGTGACCCGACTAATAAAAATTGGATCAAACCCTTTAAGTTCCATTATCTTGATGATAGCTTTATGTTCAATTGTATCAAAGGCCTTCTCAAAATCCAGTTTGAGCACAATAACTTTCCTCTTAGATTTCTGACATTGATATAGGTACTCAAAAGTCCATGCTAAGCGATCCTGTATAGTTCACGCCCTTATAAACCCATATTGATTTTCATGAATACATTTTGTAATTTGTATCCGAAGTCCGTTAGCAGACTAACTTTGTCGAAATTTCGGACATGTATTTGTCGGAGAAATCGGCCCGAAATCATTCACTCGTTTACGGAGACAAGTTTTTTGGGATCAGAGTGATGTATGAACTATTAATACTTTCCAGAGGAGCTTGGCCCTTATGAAAATCCTTGCACAGATTGATGAAATTTTCCTTTATTATGGACCAACATTTCTTGACAAAAAACCCATTAAACCCATCTGGGCCTGGAGCTCTATCAGTTTTCATATACTTGACCACACCCTCAATTTCCTCTGCAGGTGAACTCTTTTGACAAGACATCCAAACCCTCCACTCGGGGAGATAAGGTGGGATATGTCAGCTTGTGTGGCAGAGACATTTGTAACACCCATTCTATTTTTATAACATGCCCAAAAAGCATTAGCCTTCTGATTATGCTCCACCATGGAGTTGCCTTGCTCATCCTTTATGACTGAGATAACATTATGTCTATATCTTTCAGTTGCCTTTGCATGGAAAAATTTAGTATTTTCTCCTCCAAGTTTAATCCATCTAATGGTGCATCTATTCCTCCAATATGATGACTGTATACCCAATAATTTTTTAAGGTGTACCTTGACTATATTTCTGAAGTTAAATTCCTCCCTGCTCAAATCCCTGGAATCCTCCAAATTGTCAAAGAAGAAAATGACCTTATTGCATTGCTCAATTACCAGTTTCAGATGAGACAGAGTTTTCCCCATTTCTTCAGAGCATATCTGAGATTTTTAAATTTGGCAGCCAAAACAGAGGCAGCATTAGTTTTGTGAGTTGGTAAGTCCCAGGCCTTTTGCACCACCTCCATAAAACCTGGTTGATCTACCCAAATATTCTCAAATCTAAATTTTTTTGCCTTTGGAATGGATGTAGAAATAGACACCACACAAGGAGTGTGATCAGAAGTAGATTTTGACAAAGGGAAAACCATTGTATTGGGAAATCTTAGTGTCCATTCACATGTTGTAAAAAACCAATCCAATTGTTCCATCAAGGGTGTGGCTTGCATATTAGACCATGAAAATCTTCTACCTTTCAAAGGCAATTCCAATATCCCCAGATGGCTAATAATATTATTAAATAGGAAGATATCTGCCATATCAGCCCCTGGCTTATTTCTATTATCAACAGATCTCATAAAAATAAAATCCCCAATGAGTAACCAGTTATCATGGACTGGGATATCCAAGTCATGCAACCATTGAACAAATTCATCTCTCATAATTCCTCTACAAGGCCCATACACAGTAACCAAAGTCCAACTTTCAGCAGTATGAGCAGAGGCAAATTGTATCTTAATAGCAGAATGAGTAGTTTCAAGTAGAGTACCCATAAAAACCCTACTGTTCCAAAGGAAAATAATCCCCCCAGAAGCACCAATTGAAGGCACAAAAGCAAATCTATCAAATCTCTTGGGGCAAAAGGTCCTTATAAAAGAGTGCTCAAAGGATTCACATTTAGTTTCTTGCAGACATATAATGGCACAATTACTTTCATCAATTTTGTTAAACACCAGTAACCTTTTATCTTTGTCATTTAAACCTCTGACATTCCAACACAGAACATTCCAATCAACCTTCATTTGTGTACTATTCATCAGAACCAAATATAGTACAGCAACAATGGACCATGCATAACAGGCCACACAAAATAGTCATGAACACCATAGTAACAGATAATATTGTCATTACAAGCACAAAGGGAGAATAAAAGTCTGACATCTCCAAAAGCTACTCTCCTAACTTCCACAAAAGCACCACTGGCTGTCTGACATAACCACTTATACTGCATTGGATGACTTCTTTTTCTTGGGGTCCACAGGATCAGCCATAAGCTTCTCTGCTGTAATCTCTTCCTCAGGGATCTCCAACTGTCTTCCAATGTGCTGCAAGGTTGAAACAGGTATGAAAGGAACCACTTCCTCCTCCTCTGCATCTACTGACTTTGATGACTTTGGTTTTTTCCTTGCTGTACCCTTATCTGGCATACTCTCAAATTTGTATCCATTAGCTTTAGCCATATGTCTGGTACATCTTCTGACAGAGCTATCAGTCCAGGAGGAACTGTCTACTTCTTCAGTAAAAAGAGAAATTGCAGTAAGGGAATTCCTCTTTGAGTGTTTCTTCCTATCTTGCTTCTGAATATGCACCTGAGGTTTAAGTGCACTTCTTGTCACCCTAGAAGATGTAGGAACAAAGTTTTTCCTCTTTCTGACTATCTCTTTCCCAGTTGCAGGTTCCAAGACAACATCCCCTTCCTTGATTGGTGGAGTATCAGTAACCATTGACCCTTCACTAATACTGACAGTGTCAGAAAATAAAGGCCTACCTTCAATGAGCCAAGCAAACTTGAGTGCAGGGATTGAAGGTGGGATTGCATTCAGGAAAATTGCAGGGATTAAACCCTTATAGATTCTATCCATAAGCATGTCCTTGGGCAAAACAGGGCCCACCATCACAGTGTTCATGCAGTTTGTATAACTAGGGAATTGTTTATCCAAGAAAGAAATAACATCCTTGCCAAGCACCTCAAACTGTACCTCAATTCTATTAACAACCAACTGCTGTGGTATATGCAGCATATTAACTGAACCTTCTGAACTTGAGGAATCAATAATAGCAGAATCATTGAACTGATGAATGTCTTGCTCCATAGGCTGCTCTGGGATGGCATCTTGTTGTTGCTCCTGCATCTGGACCTCCACCTCCATAACTTGGTCTTGTTCTTCTTCCAGATCAAACAGGGGATGCTGAATTCCATGATTGTGATCATTAGGCTGCACCTGTTCTTGTACATCCCATCCTATCTCAGGAAATTGTGGGTTCACAAAATTGTTCAGATTAGGCATCAGAAATCCTGGCATGGGGTGTGGATTGCCATTGAGTGGCATTTGATCCTCATCATGAGGTAAAGCATCAGCAAATTCAGCAGTAAGTATAAAGCAAGCAGCTGTCCAGGACTCTTTAACTCCACCCACAGATGCATACTTACTAAATACTATGTCCCTGGGAACCTTAGCTTCAGATGAAAAAGCCACATAGCATATAGTTCTCTCAAGCAAAACATCATCCTGATGCCAGTGCAGTAATTTCCCAAAGGAGCTAATAGCATTAGCCAGGTCATAATCATTCCTATAATCCAAGGGGATACTGAGAAACATTAACCAACCATATCTAAATCCCTGCACAGCCCTGTGGTTATCTCTATCATCATGATTGAGAAATCTAACAAACACCCCCTGCTGTATCTGATAAGGGATATGATTGACCAACGCTGCTCTGGCTGCAGGGCTACGAAGACGAAAGAACCCCAACCCAAGCAAACACGGCTGCACATCCTCTACAGTACGCTGCAGTTGCCCTTCAATGAAGTTTCGTACCTGCTGGCGCCAATGCGGGATCAGCTGACCGGGTGGCGGCGGCATGAGCTCTGCGACGCATATGTTATCATGTCGTCGAGGCGGATCAACGGAGGGACTGTAGAAGGTCCGAGGGAGTCGAGTAGGGCCTCCATCAATGATCTGATGGCCATGCGGAAGCCAGGGGGTTGGATCCACCTCAAAGTTCGCCATTGCAGGGCTAGGCGGTGGTGGAAGCGGAGACGACGAGGGCGGACAAACAGGGGAGGAGGTCTCTGTAGGAGATACTTGTGTACTTGTAACAATATGAGTAGAATCTGAACCGGCCCTCTCCCCTTGGGTAACCGACGCCAGGTGGGAATCTTTGTCTGAACCGACCAGAGCCTCATTAAATGCATTATTACCTTTCCGAGGAACCCATTTAAAAGATTTGCTTTGCTTCCAATCAAAACAATTTTTCCGAAAATGACCATATCTGAAACAAAAGCGGCATCGGACTTTTTTTGTGCAATCCTAGGCCGTATGTCCCATAGACAAACACCTCGAGCACTCCCAAACTTCATAAGCCATGTCATCAACCAATTTTTCCAATGCAATATATCCATGTGGGTCCTGTATAGACTCATTAGTAACAGAAGTATCTACTGAACAAGCTTTAACACCAGAAATAGATGCAATATCTGCATTGCCCTCATGGTCCACAATGTCAAGGTCATGATTTTCCAATAAACAATCTTTGACTCCAGAGGTACTTGCAAAATCCACTTTGGTACTGTGGTCAACAATAGGATTCTTAAGCTTGGCCCCAATCTTTTCTTGCACAAAATCCAACGGTTTTGTTGAGCCAAATTGCAGTGGTGGTAATGTAGACGTCACATGTGTAGGTGATAAGAGAACTCCAGGGGCAAAAATAGGATTCTGATATCCTTTACAAGCCGTGTATTCAATGGAGCTTGAGAAAGACAACTTCTTTGGAGGGGCATCCTTTGCCCTCAAAATAGACTTCGGTCTTCCTTGCGTCAGAGCATTCATACCAAGTTGGACTCTCTTTTTACCAGGACTAACAATTGTCCAAGATTGTTGATATTCAACCTGCCATTGTTGAAATTCTCTCTGCCAGTTTGGGCCACCCCTTCCCCAAAGATGGAAAAAACACTTAAATTGCTTGCATGCAAAGCTCCTAAGATTGAAAAGATGAAAACCAACAGACTTGGTGGACACACAAAAGGAAAAAACCCGGTCACAAAGGAGTGGGACTTTAAGATCCCCACTAAAACCACCAGTCGCTGCTTCAAGAGCAATGCTTACTGAGATTTCATCCAATTTAAAAGAAGCCCTTCCAAAGGAAACCACCATGATAAAATGTCCAGAGTTGCTCGAAGGATGCACTGATGTATCAAATTTATAGTGACAATATTTTGCAACCTTAATACCCGAGCTATAGTCTAACTCTTTGGACAGACTGTAATGACTTACTTGATTGGAATCATGATGAGCATTCACATCAGTAATCGTATTGGGAGCCGTGTCCGGATCTGCATGGGCCATGCACTCATCTGTGCCACTAGTGGAACTTATGATCTGCCCCATACGAACCACGTGAATGGGGAAACATAATTTTGCTCCAACTGAAAAATTGTCCTTTATCTCCTTATATCTGCAACCCACAATTTTACCTTTTGCATCAAGAAGAGTGATCCATCCGTCCTTCACAGAAAGGGACAAGGTGCCGTCATACGCCTTCATCCTTCCACGGTCAAGATCTTTGTGTGTAGAATAAGTGATCTTCCAGATCTTAGAGGGTGGAGTGAGCTCTGATATAGAGGGTTTAACCATAGGATGAATGGCCGGAGCATTAACAACAAGGTTGGCTCTAGATTTGGCTTCAAAACTTTCAAAATCGACAACCCCAGCATACTTCTCAGAAGTAGTAAATCCATTTGGGACGTCACATACCTTTGCCCTCACAGTGGATGCTTTATCCTGGATCTTGATCACATGATGAGGAAAAGTTATATAAGAAACTTTTTGAATCACCTCCCCTTCATACAGATATCTAGATGCAACAGAAACACCAGAAGAATCCACAAGAGCCAACAGAAAACGGGATTGACAATCCGAAACCAGAAGTTCTCCGTCCTTGGGACGGAAGTTCACCAGATCCAGATCTTGAACGTTGCGGAATGAGACCGCCCAGGATTCCCTCAGGGTAGATCCCATCAGATCCAGTCGCAGAAAACCAGGACGAAGAAAGCCTAACAGCAGAGAGGAGAAACGCAAGAGAAATGTGTGGAGAAAGGGGACCAGAGATCGGAGAGATCACTGGCAAAGGTGGCTAGGGTTTAGTCGCCTGAGGTGGAGGAGACGTCGTCATCTTGGTGTCCTTGGGAACCATTATTGCTTAGATTGTATCTACAAGTTGTTTGCACATGTCTATGTCCGAAACCCGAGGCCCCAGAGTGACAGCAACTGGGATAACTGGAGGGGGAGGCTTAGATATGAGGATCACATGTTTTCACCAAGTGTTAATGCTTTGCCCCGGTGCTCTATTAAAAGAAGTACCTTAATTACCAGTAGATTCCCTTGAGGCCCGGCTGCCACCGGCTGGTAGGACAAAAGATGTCATGCAAGTTTCTCATTGCGAGCACGTATGACTATATATGGAAAACATGCCTACATAATTAATAATCTTGATGTTCTGTCTTAATGCTATTTGAATCCTATCAATTGCCCAACTGTAATTTGTTCACCCAACACTTGTCACTTGTTATTGGAGAGTTACCACTAGTGAGATAGCTGGGAACCCCGGTCCATCTCTTATCATCATATACTCGTTCCTATATGACATTCGAAGTAGTATCAACTATTTTCTAGTGCCATTGCCTCTCGTATTACTGTTATTCATTGCTGTGTTATCTTGTTACTATTGCTCTCATATTACTGCTGCTTTCACATCACCCCCGTTACTAGTGCTTTTCCAGGTGCAGCTGAATTGACAACTCGGTTGTTAAGGCTTATAAGTATTCTTTACCTCCCCTTGTGTCGAATCAATAAATTTGGGTTTTACTTCCCTCGAAGACTCATTGCGATCCCCTATACTTGTGGGTTATCAAGACTATTTTTACAGGCGCCGTTGCCGGGAGGCATAGCTCTACTCATAAGTTCACTTGGGGAGTACACTCTACCTCTCTCTCTATTTTATTTTATTTTGTTTTGCTTAGTTTACTTTTGTCTAGTTTATTTGTGCTTAGTTTATTTCTGTCTAGTATTATTTTGCTTAGTTTACTTTTGTCTAGTTTGTTTTTGTTTTGTTTTGTTTTTCCTATATACCCGAAAAACCATAAAAAATTGAAAAACCGAAAAATTAAAAACTGTTGTTATGGGAGAACCCACAACCTATTTGGAGCTTATAGAATTATATAATAATTATAGAGAATCAAGAACGGGAAAAGTTATGAGTGTTGTGATAGAAAAACTGAATACAATTGCTAAAATCTTGCTTAAACGTCATGATATAAACTGTTGCTCTAAACAGGATACTAAACATCTTAAATTTCAATGTGGCTTTAGTGAGGAAGTTTTAATTAAGAACTATAATTGGAATAGCTATATTCAATTTGGGTTCGAAGAGGTAGAACAATTTGTCTTATTTATGGGAGCCTCTGAGATAGAATCCTTCATGTCTAAAAATTATGAAACTTGTGTTGCTTGTAAGGACCTTAAAGATTATGTCTCTTCTATCCTTAATTTTTGCATAGAAAGTTGCAGTGATAATCCTTATATCATTGATTATAAAGAGAGACTCATTAATGCACAAGAATGCACTCACAATTTGCATGAACCTGTGAAAGAAGAAATTGATGAACCTGAAAGCTCATTGGATGAAAAAGAAGAGGAGAGTGATGAACAAAAGGAGGAAGAATGGATTAGCTACCCATGCCAACCTTCTAATGAGAGTAACTCTTTATCTCTTACACTATTTGATTGTCCTCCATGCTTACCGAAGGAGGATGAATGTTATGTTCCTGTGGATTCTCTTGAAATATTCCCTATGAGTAAAACTTGTGAGAATAATTATGCTACTGTTATTTATGATAATCCATGCTATTTTAATAAATCTTATGATAATGCTTTGTTTGTGCGTGATGTCGAAATGCATGATACTAAAGAGTTTTGCTTGGCAAATGTTTATGATAAATCTCTAGATGATGGTCCTATGTTACTTGATAATATTAATTGTACTACTAATGAAAATGGGATTGGAGAGATCTTGACTTTATTTAGGAGTCCCATATCTTTTGAGATTGATCAATCATCCTGTTATAGTATTGATAAAAGTGGTTTTGAAAGTTTTGATCCTATTATTTTTAAGCTTGATAAAAATTATGTGTTTATGGATCATGAAAAGTATGCTGCATGTGATAGTTATATTGTTGAGTTTATCCATGAAGCTACTGAAAATTATTATGAGAGAGGAAAATATGGTTGTAGAAATTTGCATGGTACTAAAACACCTCTCTATATGTCTGAAACTTTTGAAGTTACTCTTGTTTTATCTTCTTATGCTTGTCACTTTGTTCTTCATGAATTTATTTGTGTACAAGATTCCTATGCATAGGAAGTGGGTTAGACTTAAATGTGTTTTGAATTTGCTTCTTGATGCTCCTTTTGCTTCATTTTCTATTTTCCATGTGAGCATCATTAAAATCTAGTGAGCCCATCTTAATGGCTATAAAGAAAGCACTTCTTGGGAGATAACCCATGTTTTTATTTTGCTACTGTTTTGTTGTGTCTTGGAAGTTGTTACTATTGTAGCAACCTTTCCTTATCTTTATTTTATTGCAATGTTGTGCCAAGTAAAGTCTCTAATAGAAGGTTGATACTAGATTTGGATTTCTGCGCAAAAACAGATTTTTAGCTGTCACGAATTTGAGTAGGTCTCTCTGTAGGAAACCCAACAAATTCTGCCAATTTTCATGCGTGTTCCTCAGATATGTACACAACTTTAATTAGTTTTGAGTTTTCTGATTTGAGCAACGGAAGTACCTCTTAAAAAATTTACTAGCTGTTCTGTTTTGATAGATTCTGTCTCTGTTTTTTTGCATTGTCTCTTGTGGACTTTAAGTAAGGCTTTCTAGACGTGGAGAGCTGTAGCTAATGTTTTATTGAGTTCTTGCAATGTGTCACTGCAGGACTAAAGTGGATTAAAGTTTTTTTTTGAGTACTCTAATGAAGTTTATGAGAAGTTTGGTGTGGCAGAAGTTTTCAAGGGTCAAGAGAGGAGGATGATATATGATCAAGAAGAGTGAAAAGTCTAAGCTTGGGGATGCCCTCGTGGTTCATCCCTGCATATTTCAAGAAGACTCAAGCGTCTAAGCTTGGGGATGCCCAAGGCATCCCCTTCTTCATCAACAACTTATCAGGTCACCTCTAGTGAAACTATATTTTTATTCGGTCACATCTTATGTGCTTTACTTGGAGCGTCTGTGTGTTTTTATTTTTGTTTGTGTTTGAATAAATTCGGATCCTAGCAATCCTAGTGTGGGAGAGAGACACGCTCCGCTTTTTCATATGAACACTTGTGTTCTTCGTTTTTCATATTCATGGCGGAAGCTGAAAGCCGCAACACTTATTGTTATTTGGATGGAAACAGAAAATGCTTCATATTGTCTTGAATAATTTGATAATTGGCAATTGTTTTGAGCTCTCAAGTAGATCATGTTTAAGCTCTTGCATCATGTAGTTTAAACCTATTAGTGGAGAACTACCATATAGCTTGTTGAAATTTGGTTTGCATGATTGGTCTCTCTAAGGTCTAGATATTTTCTGGTAAAAGTGTT
Source organism: Lolium rigidum (assembly GCF_022539505.1). NCBI lineage: Eukaryota > Viridiplantae > Streptophyta > Magnoliopsida > Poales > Poaceae > Lolium > Lolium rigidum. The sequence goes on from NC_061512.1 coordinate 43,424,558, forward strand.
TGAGCAACAAGGAAGACAGTGTAGAGTTTTATAATGCTTGCAATATGTTCTTATGTAAGTTTTGCTGTACCGTTTCATACTTGTGTTTGCTTCAAACAACCTTGCTAGCCAACGCCTTGTACTGAGAGGGAATGCTTCTCGTACATCCAAAATCTTGAGCCAAAACCTATGCCATTTGTGTCCACCATATCTACCTACTATGTGGTATTTCCTGCCATTCCAAGTAAATACTTCATGTGCTACCTTTAAACAATTCAAAACTTTATTACTCCTTATTTGTGTCAGTGTTTTATAGCTCATGAGGAAGTATGTGGTGTTTTATCTTTCAACCTTGTCATTTACTCTTGACAGACTTTCACCAATGGACTAGTGGCTCATCCGCTTATCTAATAATTTTGCAAAAAGAGCTGGCAATGGGGTTCCCAGCCCCAATTAATTAACCTTCACTAATAATTCTCTTCATCTGTTTTGCCCTGATTCATCAGTAAGCAACTTAATTTTGCAAATAGACACTCCTTCATGGTATGTGAAACGTTGGAAGGCACTCGAGGATTCGGTTAGCCATGGCTTGTGAGAGCAAAAGGTTGGGAGGAGTGTCATCTATAAATAAAACTAAAATACATGTGTAAACAAAAGAGAAGAGGGATGATCTACCTTGCTGGTAGAGATAACGTCCTTCATGGGAGCCGCTCTTGAAAGTCTGGTTGATGAGGTAGTTAGAGTGCCCATTGCCATTCGTTGACAACAACAAACACCTCTCAAAATTTTATTTGTATGCTCTCTATATGATTTCAAAACTTAAAAAGCTCTAGCACATGATTTAATCCCTGCTTCCCTCTGCGAAGGGCCTTTCTTTTACTTTATGTTGAGTCAGTTTACCTACTTCCTTCCATCTTAGAAGCAAACACTTGTGTCTTACATACTTGCTTATTTGCATTCATCATATTACTTTGTGTTGACAATTATCCATGAGATATGCATGTTGAAAGTTGAAAGCAATTGCTGAAACTTAAATCTTCATTTGTGTTGCTTCAAAACCTCTTATTAAGAATTTATTGCTTTATGAGTTAACTCTTATGCAAGACTTTTTGATGCTTGTCTTGAAAGTACTATTCATGAAAAGTTTTGCTATATGTTATCTATTTGTAAGCAAACTATAGATCGTTGCCTTGAGTCACTTCATTTATCTCATATGCTTTACAATAGTATGATCAAGATTATGTAAGTAGCATGTCACTACATAAATTATTCTTTGTATCGTTTACCTACTCGAGGGCGAGTAGGAACTAAGCTTGGGGATGCTTGATACGTCTCCAACATATCTATAATTTCTGATGTTCCATGCTAGTTTTATGACAATACATACATGTTTTGCTCGCACTTTATAATGATTTCATGCATTTTCCGGAACTAACCTATTAACAAGATGCCGAAGTGCCAGTTCCTGTTTTCTGCTGTTTTTGGTTCCAGAAAGGCTGTTCGGGCAATATTCTCGGAATTCGATGAAACAAAGGCCAAATATCTTATTTTTCCCGGAAGGTTCCAGAACACCGAAGGAGAGTCGGAGGCGGGTAGCAGGGGACCCACACCATAAGGCGGCGCGGGTGGCCCCTTGGCCGCGCCAGCCTATGGGGAGGGGGCCCCGTGGCCCCTTCGACTCCGCCTCTTCGCCTATAAAGTCCCTCACGACCTAAAACCTCGATACCAATTGACGAAACTTGTCGGGGGGAAGACCCCGGGTAGGGCAATGGACGCGGAGCAGCCGGCTAGAAGTTGGCCGGCTCGCGGCAAAGGCCGGCTGAGGTCCAGCCGGCTGGAGCCGTGGCCGGCCGCTTCGAGCCGGCTGGCTCTAAGTCCTAGTCGGCCCGGCTACGGCCGTCCGCGCTCGTGGCTGGGCCGGCTTCTACAAGCCATATCCGACCGGGGTCCGTACCTCGGACCGACTCGAGGCCGGCGAGTCTTGCATGAGAAGGAACTCGGGTAGGTGGTCCGGGTTCAAAGGTCCACGCTGATCTCACCTCCCGTAAGCGCGGGGCACCGTAGAGCAATAGTGCCACGCGGCGGACGAGCCATCATCGCCTACGACGATCCGTGCATGGCTACAGGACATGATGGCGACAGGGACACCTCCTCGCCATGCCGCTGACTCCCTCTGGCGGACGGGACAAGCCACTACACCTCAACGGCTCTATGACGTCAACGCCTCGGGAAGGAGCGGAAGCCGGAGCCGGCCAAGCCGGCCGCTAGACTATAGGGACTTCCTTGTAAAGTGCCAGCGCCTATATAAGCTGCACTACCCCCCTCGTGCGGGGGACGATCGATCATTCTCACTTCATTCTAGACTTAGTGCTACTTGAGGAGAGAGACCTTTGTCTACCTTAGCCTCCCCGAGCAGCCGGACACAGCTCTAGGAGCACCATTGTATTGTGTGATTACCATATACACTCATAGCAGGAGTAGAGGTGTTACCTCCATCGGAGGGCCTCGAACCTGGGTACGTCGACCGTGTCACTCGTGCCCATACCCGCTTCCGGATACCACCGTGAGACCATCTAGGAACCACCTTCGATTAGCCACCCTATGGCATATGCCGTGACGATACCACGACATTTGGCGCCCACCGTGGGGCCTTCAGCGTCCGTGGCCGGTGTCTTCATCCGGATGGGCCTCACCATCACCACCGGCGAGCGGGTCGCTTCAGGCTTGATCTGGAGATTCGGCTCCCTCGACTGCATCAGCGACAACGCTGGTTGCTTCGCCGACCGGCCGTTCCCTGCCGGCGGCAACATCATCAGCTTCGGCGGCTTCGACGTCTACGTCGCCACCGTCGCACCACCGCGCTATCCGCGCCAGATCCTGCGCTGCGCAAGCCCTCCTCCTGGAGCCGGCGCCAGCCTCACCGCCGCCAGCCCCTGCATCATGCACGAGGTCATGGCAACCGGCGACGAAGAGCCCACCAAGTCCACGCGCGTCCGCGGCCCCGACTTGGAGCGCAACGTCGGCGGGCACGCGTCCGCATCAGGCGCGAAGCCGCCGCCACCACCATCCCGGCTGGAAGAAGTCCGGGCAAAGCTGAGCACTCCGCTCACAACCGGCGCCGGCGCCGATGCCGCCACCGTCGAGGCTGCTAAGCGCCAGTGGGAGATCACCCAGCGCGAGTACAACCGCGCCCACGGCCTCACCCCAGGCGGCGACAACCCCAGCCGAGCCGGCCGGATCCGCCGCGAGAGGCCGCGACCTAGGCGCCGAGATCGACCGCGACGGCGGCGGACGCGCCGGCTCCGTCAATGGAGCTGCCCCTCTACAACACCCCCGACAAGAACATGCTCGCGGCCGAAGCCGCCGCAGAAGAGTTGCACCGCCTTGAAGGCGAAGAGTTATGCCGCCAGACCGAGCGGGTGACTGAGTTGCTGAAGGCTGCCAACCGGCAGTCGAAAGACCCCAGGTACGCCCAAGATCCCAGAGCTTCTCACGCTCGTGGTGTGGCAGGCAACGCCAGGGACACGGTCGAATCCATCTCCCCAGCGCCAAGCCGGCGCAACGACTCCCGCGCCACACACGCGAGCTCAAGCCGGCCGAGCCGCCAGCCAGGCGGCGGCAGCAGCCGCAGCCGGCCTCCACCAAGCCGGAACCAGGAGCAAGACTCCGAGCCTCGACGCCAGCACCGGCCGGCTCCAGAAGCCAGCGGCGCTCGCCAGCCGGCACGTTCCCGGCTGGGCCCACGCATCGAGCCGGCAGACGCCCGAGATCGCCTCGACCGGCTGGTCGAATCCCGCATCACGGAAGAAGAAGGGCCAGCCGGCCCAAAGTGCTTCGGGCCCCGCATCGCCAACGAGCCCATGATCGACGGCTTCCAGCTCCCGCGCGACACCCCCAAGTACGACGACACTGCCAAGCCGGAGGACTGGCTGCTGGACTACTCCACCACAGTCGGCATCGCCAGGGGCAACAAGCGCTGGGCGGTACGCTACTCCCCCCTGATGCTGGTCGGCTCCGCCCGCACACGGCTCAACAACTCTGCCGGCCGGCAGCATCAACGGCTGGCTGGATTTCGAAGAAGCCTTCATCGACAACTTCACCGGCACCTATCGCCGGCCGGGTCGCCCTCAGCAGCTTGAGATGTGCAAGCAGGGCCCGGACGAGACGGACTGCGCATACCTGACGCGCTGGTGCGAGATGCGCAACTCCTGCGAGGGTGTGCACGAGATCTAGGCCATCAGCTTCTTCATGGGAGGCTGTCGGCCCAACACCATGCTGTGGCATAAGCTACGCCGCAGCGACCCCAAGTCGATGGCCGCCTTGATGGCCATCGCCGACAAGTACGCGCTGGCTGAGGAAGCCGGCAAGGCGCCGGCTGAGATTTCACCGGCCCCAGCAAGGCGGGACAACAACAAGCCGGCTGAGCACAAGCCGGCCGAGGGCGGCTCGCATGGCAGCCGGCGGGACAACTACCGCGGCAAGCGACACAGCGACCAGCCGGACCGCCGGTACGGTTCAGCCCACGTGGCAGCCGTGTCGGACCATGCGGCGCCAGAAGCAAGACCGGCAGTGGAAGCCGAAGTACACCTTCGAGCAGATGCTCGACTCGCCGTGCAAGTACCACAGCGGCAAGAACCCCTCCAACCACACCACCCGCGACTGCCACTTCATGAAGCGGCTGACAAGCGGCGAACCCCTCCCGCCTCCACCCCCGCCTCCTCCAGCCGGCGGGCCGGGTGGCCAAGCCGGCGCCGAGAACGCCAACCTCGAGCACCACGAGGCTAACCAAGTGCAACATGGCCGCTACTTGGCCGAGGATGCCACCTACATAATCTTCACCTCCGAGCCCGAGGACAAGACGAGCCGGCGAGCCGTTCCCTCGAGGTCAACGCGGTCATACCGCCGGTCCCCGAGTACCTAAACTGGTCAGAGCAGGCCATCACATTTGATCGCCGCGACACACCGGCTGTCCTGCCGAAGCCGGGCAGCTACGCCATGGTCCTCGACCCCACCATCGGCACGACCCGGCGCAGCGTGCGCTTCTCGCGCGTCCTCATCGACGGGGGCAGCAGCATCAACATCCTCTACCGCGACACCGCCCGCAAGCTAGGCATCCAAGAAGCCGAGCTGCGTCCCACCCCCACCGTCTTCCATGGCATCGTGCCAGGCCACTGCTGCCAGCCGATCGGCCGGATCACGCTGGAGGTGATGTTCGGGAAGCCGGATCACTTCCGCACCGAAAGGATCTAGTTCGAGGTTGTGGACCTCGTTAGTCCCTACCACGCGCTCCTGGGCAGGCCGGCCCTGACCAAGTTCATGGCGGTGCACCACGATGGGTACCTGAAGATGAAGCTGCCCGGCCCTAAAGGGGTCATCACCGTAGCCGGCGACTATCGCCGCTCCATGGACTGCGCCACGCAGAGCTCCAAGATGGCCCAGACGCTGGTCATCGCCACCGAGAAGCAGCTCATCCACGACGCCGTCGCCCTGGCTAAGGCCGCACAGTCGGACATGCCGGATGTGGGCAACCCGGCTGGGACGACTCACTTCCAGCCGGCCGACAACACCAAGAAGATCCTGCTCGACCCGGCGCAGCCGGACAAGTTCGTCACCATCGGTGCCGGCTTGAACAGCAAATAGGAAGGCGAGCTCACCAGCTTCCTCCATGAGAATCGGGACATCTTCGCATGGTCTCCAAGGGACATGCCGGGTGTGCCGAGGGAGTTGGCTGAGCACCACCTCCACGTCAGGCCTGAAGCCAAGCCGGTGAAGCAGCCCCTCAGGCGCTTCGCCGAAGAAAGAAGGAAGGCCATCGGTGAAGAAATCGCCCGGCTCCTCGCAGCCGGCTTCATCATGGAAGTGCTGCACCCGGATTGGTTGGCAAACCCGGTCCTGGTTTTGAAGAAGAACGGCTCCTGGCGCATGTGTATCGACTACACCAGCCTCAACAAGGCGTGCCCGAAGGATCCCTTCCCCCTGCCGCACATAGATCAAGTTATAGACTCGATCGCCGGCTGTGAACCGTTGTCTTTTCTAGATGCCTATTCAGGCTACCACCAGATTCCTTTGAATCCGGCTGATCAAATAAAGACTTCGTTCATTACCCCGTATGGGGCTTATCGCTACACGACTATGCCATTCGGCTTGAAAAATGCAGGCGCCACCTATCAAAGGTGCATGCAAAAGTGTTTGCAGGATCAAATCGGCAGGAATGTTCACGCATATGTGGATGATGTCGTTGTAAAAACCAAGGAGATGCCTACCCTCCTTGATGACCTGAGAGAAACCTTCACCAATCTGCGAAGATTCCGGATGAAGCTCAACCCGGCCAAGTGCACGTTCGGCGTGCCAGCCGGCCAACTCCTGGGCTACCTCGTCTCTCAGTGACATAGGCATCCCCAATGGGCCTGCCGAAGATAGTACCCGGGGTTTACTAAAGGCCCACTACCCGAAGAATAAGAAGACTCGGAAGCCCAAGATATTATTAAGGAAAGCTAGAGTTGTAATAGGAAGCATTATTTGTAATCTTGCGGGAGGAGTTAGAAACCTTCCCGGACTCTGTAACTTGTACAATACGAATCCCTCGGATCCGCCTCCTATATAAGGGGGAGTCGAGGGACAAAGAAAGCATCAAATCATTGTTTCTAAAAACCTAGTTTCATATTCGTCGAGTACTTTTCGGCTGAAACCTTCGAGATCTACTTGCCCTCTACATCCAACTAAACCCTAGTCTACAATCCGTAGGCATTGACGAGTTGATACCTTGTCAATTGGCGCCGTCTGTGGGATCTAGAGGCGACAAGGAGCTGATCTCGATGGCACGTCCAAGATCGTCGACTTCATCAGTAGCAAGCAATATCATGGACAAAGGTAAACAGATCGAAACTGGTCTCGTTGATTTTATTCCTCACCCGCCCTCCCGTTTGGATGCATATGCGTAT
>NC_061512.1:43431577-43453251 GCF_022539505.1 Lolium rigidum
AACAGGTTACAAGTTTCTCAAGCATGTACTATTCTGTGTTCTTGCGCGTGTGTGTAAGAAGGGCTGCCCCTCTCCTTATATAGGGGAGAGGTGGCTTACAGTGGCAAGAAACCCTAATGGCATCTTTGACTAGACAAACTACTTTACAAAGCTACTTTAATCATAGAAGACACTCGGAGCCCTCTTTAATCGTAGACGCCGACGTCCTCCCGCTTCTTTGACCGTCACCCTTCTCTTTATCGTCAGCCCTTCGTCTAAAGTTACTTTGCTTAGCTCATCTTTGTCTTCTAGCTCTGAGAGAATCTTTGACCGATCCCGCCGACCTGCTCGTTATCCCGGAGATCCGCAGTATCTTCTTTACCGGGTTCCGCAGATACCCCTTGGGGATACCGGCCTAGCTTTGCTTTCCCAAATTCCTACCAGGCTTCCGGTAAGAACATTAAACCGCTATCTCGATGGCTCAAACCATCCGGTTTGGCATGCCTTTGGCATACCGGGGGTTATCCCCCCAACAAGACCCGTCAAGTCGGGCACGAGGCCCGAGGCGGCGGAGACCCCGGCGCTCCCAAGCCGGAGCCGGACATTAAAATTCGAACCGGTCCCAAACTCTCCTAACAAGGCGGAGACGTCGTCAACACTTGTAAAAAAGCAACAACTGCAGAAGCGAAAATAGCGTCCGGCTAGAAGCAGCCGGATGAAGCAGCCGGATGAGGGCGCAGCCGGTTGAACGGAAATTCTCAGTCGGCCCCTCTAAGGGCCGCCCAGCACATTCAGGAGAACTAAAAGCCAGGGAAACCTGCCTAGGTCCCTCTTAACGCAGGACCTTGCCAGCTTCGGGGGCTAATGTCGGGGGGAAGACCCCGGGTAGGGCAATGGACGCGGAGCAGCCGGGTAGAAGTTGGCCGGCTCGCGGCAAAGGCCGGCTGAGGTGCAGCCGGCTGGTGCCGTGGCCGGCTGCTTCGGAAGCCGGCTGGCTCTAAGTCCTAGTCGGCCTGGCTACGGCCGTCTGCGTTGTGGCTGGGCCGGCTTCTACAATCCATATCCGACTGGGGTCTGTACCTCAGACCGACTCAAGGCTGGCGAGTCTTGCATGAGAAGGAACTGGGTAGGTGGTCCGGGTTCAAAGGTCCACGCTGATCTCACCTCCCGTAAAGCGTGGGGCACTGTAGAGCAATAGTGCCACGCGGCGGACAGGCCATCATCGCCTACAACGATCCGTACCGGCTACAGGACATGATGGCGACAGGGACACCTCCTCGCCATGCCGCTGACTCCCTCTGGCGGACGGGACAGGCCACTACGCCTCAACGGCTCTATGACGTCAACGCCTCGGGAAGGAGCGGAAGCCGGAGCCGGCCAAGCCGGCCGCTAGACTATAGGGACTTCCTTGTAAAGTGCAGGCGCCTATATAGCTGCACTACCCCCTCGTGCGGGGGACGATCGATCATTCTCACTTCATTCTAGACTTAGTGCTACTTGAGGAGAGAGACCTTTGTCTACCTTAGCCTCCCCGAGCAGCCGGACACGACTCTAGGAGCACCATTGTATTGTGTGATTACCATATACACTCATAGCAGGAGTAGAGGTGTTACCTCCATCGGAGGGCCTCGAACCTGGGTACGTCGACCGTGTCACTCGTGCCCATACCCGCTTCCGGATACCACCGTGAGACCATCTAGGAACCACCTTCGATTAGCCACCCTATGGCATATGCCGTGACGATACCACGACAAAACTCCAGAAAGACTCCAGGGGCGCCGCCGCCATCGCGAAACTCCAATTCGGGGGATAGAATCTCTGTTCCGGCACGCCACCGGGACGGGGAAGTGCCCCCGGAAGCCATCTCCATCGACGCCACCACCTCCACCATGCTCCGTGAGTAGTTCCCCCATGGACTACGGGTTCTAGCTATAGCTAGTTGGTACTCTCTCTCCCATGTACTTCAATACAATGATCTCATGAGCTGCCTTACATGATTGAGATCCATCTGATGTAATCGGTGTTGTGTTTGTTGCGATCCGATGGATTGTTACATTATGATTAGTCTATCGATATAAGTTTGTGAAGTTATTGTTGCTACAATCTTGTTGTGTTTAATGCTTGTCACTAGTGCACGAGTGGCATGATCTTAGATTTAAGCTCTATAATTATTGCTTAGATTGTATCTACAAGTTGTTTGCACATGTCTATGTCCGGAACCCGCGGCCCCCGAGTGAAAGCAACTGGGATAACTGGAGGGGAAGACTTAGATATGAGGATCACATGTTTTCACCAAGTGTTAATGATTTGCTCCGGTGCTCTATTAAAAGGAGTACCTTAATTACCAGTAGATTCCCTTGAGGCCCGGCTGCCACCGGCTGGTAGGACAAAAGATGTCATGCAAGTTTCTCATTGCGAGCACGTATGACTATATATGGAAAACATGCCTACATAATTAATAATCTTGATGTTCTGTCTTAATGCTATTTCAACCCTATCAATTGCCCAACTGTAATTTGTTCACCCAACACTTGTCACTTGTTATTGGAGACTTACCACTAGTGAAGATAGCTGGGAACCCCGGTCCATCTCTTATCATCATATACTCGTTCCTATATGACATTGGAAGTAGTATCAACTATTTTCTAGTGCCATTGCCTCTGTGTTACTGCTGCTGTGTTACTGTTACTATTGCTCTCATATTACTGCTGCTTTCACATCACCCGTGTTAATAGTGCTTTTCCAGGTGCAGCTGAATTGACAACTCAGTTGTTAAGGCTTATAAGTATTCTTTACCTCCCCTTGTGTCGAATCAATAAATTTGGGTTTTACTTCCCTCGAAGACTGTTGTGATCCCCTATACTTGTGGGTTATCATCGCAGTGTTTGGCAATACCACCCGGCGTATTGGGAGGAGATAAGTGAAAGATCGGCTAAGGCAAAGAAATAGCCGAAGAAAAAGGAGAAGCTCGAGAAAGGCTTGGGAGCTCCAGCAATATCAGAAGCAAGCACATCGGGAGAGGAAGAGGAATCACATGAGGTGATGGTGGTGCAAGTTCCTTGGATGCAGGTTTACATCGCATATAAGTTAAGGAAAGAAATACCCGAAGATCCAGTAGAAGCAAGGCGAGTTATTCGACGGTCCAAGACCTTTAGTGTGGTAAAAGGAGAGCTGTATAGGCGGAGTATATCGGGAGTATTGCAGCGATGCGTTACACCCGCAGAAGGACGAGTAATCTTAAAAGATGTGCACGAGGGAGTATGCGGGCATCACACAAGCAGTCGAGCTATAGCAGCAAAGGTCTTTCGAGAAGGCTTTTACTGGCTAACATCAATAGAAGACGCCAAGGGCATAGTACGTACCTGCGATGCGTGCCAGAGATTTGCGGCAAAACCTCACTCTCCGGCAGCAGAGTTAATGCCAATACCCTTGTCGTGGCCTTTTGCACAGTGGGGTCTCGATATGGTGGGAAAGTTACACAAGGCGTGGCCAGGAGGATACGAGTATATGCTCGTGGCTGTCGATAAGTTTACCAAGTGGATTGAGGCAAAGCCAATAAACTCGCCAGATGCAACATTGGCGGTTAGCTTCATCAAAAGTATAGTTTTTCGATTTGGAGTTCCTCATAGCATCGTCACAGACAATGACAACAATTTTACCTCCAAAGAATTCAATGCATATTGCGCAGAGGTAGGAATCAAACTACACTTTGCGTCAGTTGCGCACCCGCAGACCAATGGTCAAGTCGAGAAGGCGAACGGTATCATCTGCAACGACATCAAAAACCGTCTGCTCACACCACTAGAAAAAGCTCGACACACCTGGCCAGAGGAGTTGCCTAGCGTGCTATGGAGTATACGGACGACACCCAATACAGCGACACAATAAACTCCATTCTTTCTGGTCCATGGAGCTGAGGCAGTGCTCCCGATAGATATAGAACACAATTCCCCGAGAGTGGCGGAATTTGATGAAGAAACCTCGAGAAAGGCACTAGAGGATGATGTCGACCCACTCGATGAAGCTCGAGACGAGGTGTTGTCAAGGGTCACCAAGTACCAGCAGAACATGAAAAACTATCATAGTCGACGTCTGCGACCAAGATCCTTCCAAGTTGGCGACCTGGTTCTTCGGCTCACGCAAGATAGCCATGAAAAATTCGAGTCGCCATGGCTAGGCCCGTACATCGTCACCGAAGTAATCGAAGGAGGAGCATACAGAATAAAGGACAAGAAGACAGCGATCGCAGAGCCAAACCCCTGGAACGTGGCGTAGCTTAGGCTTTTTTACGCATAAGTCGAAAAATAGTTATGCATGTAAACATACAATGTACTGAAAAGCCCGCGAGTTTTCACACGCACTCTTTTCCTTTCAGGGCACCGAGTGGGGCTGAAAGGTTTTTAATGAGGCGGGCTCGCGATGCTGCAATATAGTAAAGATATTGGTGATATACATCTTTTTCTTCAACAGACTCGGGGGCTTGCAACCCGCAGATTCAATATACATACAAATCCTCACAATATACAACTTACAAGTTATTTGCCTTGGTTAAACACCTCGCAAAACAATAAAGACAAAAAATATAGCAACCGAAACACTTGGGGGCTAAACAATATACTCAATTATATACAGTTCTCGCAATATACAAAGAGTTTTAGAGAAACATGTCCGGCAGCAGAGATAAATCTTCAGCTAAGCCTCATATATATCATCTATGTTTATTCTTTCACCTTCTGCAGAGGCACCCATGAAATCAGCTTAATGGCCTTCCAAGAAGAAGTCAGCATCCATCCGAAGTAAATAATCGATCATATCTTCGGCTACGGGCGTCACCACATCGTTGATTTTGTCAACATTCCTTCTTCGCCTCCTAAGTTTAACGTGACAATCCTCAACAATGTTGGTCATATCCAACTTCGGGTAACGGATTTGCAGCATGATCATAGCAAACCTGGGGCCAGCCATCAATTGAGCTTTCACAAATCCATAAACTTGGTGGGCACTTTTAAACTTCTCCATCAAGTTAGGAAGCGTTGTGGGTTGAAGATTCCGAGGAAACATAGCATTATAAACCATAGCCAATGTTCTAGTACAGAACTCGAGGTACTCTAGAACCTGACTCGCGCGGTCTTGAAATCTGACAATTTGTCGGGTCCGATCCGGAGAAGACCAAAAACTGGAATCATTGTCCGAGGCAAGATTAACAAGAAGATTGGATCTTGCATCAACTCGTTGATCTTCGGCATCAGCATCCAAAAAAGAGCCTATTCAGGGGGCAAGGCACAATAAGATAACAAGATGTCAACACCCGGATTTTTAAGTCCAGATGCCTATTATGCCATTCATCGCAATCCCGGGAATATTGTTTTTGCGAGACATAATAGATTGATATCACAACACATCATTCATTACAACACATAATCGTCTTACAACAAAGGATCACATGATCCAGTCTTAATACAACATAGTGGATCTAAAGATCCTATTACAAAACACATAGCGGAAGCGAAGTAGTAGCGGTCGTGGTCCATCTATTGCACAGGCAACTGTTGACGTCAGGAGTGGTCCTAGTTGTCGTAGACGTCCTGCTGTCCATCTTCCTCGTACTACTGTTCTCCTTCATAGTCTGGCCATTTGAATAGCCAGGGACAAAGCCGTGAGTACTTTAAAGTACTCGCAAACTAATACTAGTGTAAGCACTATCAATTGGAGTGATGGGGTGCTAAGCTCTAAGTTTATTTGCATAAAGCCAGTTTTAGTTCACAAACATTTAGTAAAAGCCTCTTCATTTGCTAACTAACTCAAGTGGGAACATTAGTGTCATTCCCACAACTCTGTTGTGATTTAATTCAAATTCACCATTCACCTTTCAAGTTCAAGTCACACGTCACATGTCACATTTTTTAAAATGATCTGATGACGGAACAGTATGGCCTTTCCAACCGTCCATAACCGTGGACGCGGATATTCGAATAGTTCTACACTCTGTAGAGGTCGTACGCTTGTGCCACAACATTTGCAATAATCCGTCAGGGTTAACTGGCCCTGATTTATCACACTCCGTGTGCGGACTACCAACCATAACCTTTCACTTACATATCCTAGTATATGTACCTCTCCCCATGAGCTTGGCCTCCCAGTGAAGACAGACAGTCAGCCTGGGAACTGCACAGGGCTTGGGCTGGACATTCACCTCATTTCACGTCATTTCACATCAATTCACTTGTAACGGAGGCAGCCTCGGCATAACCCCTATGATGCTTGTTTAGAGGGAACCCATACTAAGATACATAAACTTCCAGTTAAGCCCTTACCCATAATCAGGTATTGTGGGGCTACTTGTAAAATTGGAATGGTATCGCATCCGAACCCAACCATCAGTTTTTTTGTAAATTTCACCATGTCATTCACAAGTCATATTCACCTTCAAAATCTTTCAATAGAATGAATCATCATTCCAAGGTTTTCAAAGTCATTTCATTTCACAAGTTCCCATCTAGAGTAGTCAATTTTATTTGTTACACTAGGAACTAGTCATGAGGGGTGCTAACTAGCTTATAGCTTTCTAGGCTAAGTTTGATGCTCTTGTTCTACTCTATATCTAGACCAAGTGAATCATGAATCAAAAAGTAACTTTGATAAATCAAAATCAATAAAGCTTGTAAGGTAAAAACTTGGGATAGGATCATTAAGCATAAAGTAATAAGTAATGGTGCCTTGCTCTCGTAGAGCTTTGCACTTTGGGTATCTTGCAAGAATATTAGCTTGCCTTGGTTGGCACAGTTGTCAAAGTGGTCTTCCTCTTCCTGGTAGAAGTCCTCTTCTTCCTCGTAGTCTCCGGTACTAGCGTCTATAAATGAATATGAGAGTAACAATCACCAAACAAATCTTAATGGGCTACTTAGCCTTATTGGCTCACTCAAGATGATCTATTATCAACACACACCTTACTTAACATTATCTTAGGGTTTTCTTTATTTCATGTTGGAAAAACACTTTAATTCTACTATTTGATAATTACATGATTTAATACCACTTATTGTTTCTAGTTATTTATTTTGAAAGTAATTTTATCTTATGGAGCATTTGTAAGATTTGATTTTTTTCAAATGGTAAAAGTGGTGATCATGTTGACCAAGGTCAACACTTCACATTCATCATAAGAGAGAAAAATGAATTAAATGAGGTTCTATACCTCATGCAATTTAACCTATTTGATTTAATATCCTCAAGTGCAAGTATGAGACCATATAACTAAGGTCATCATATTACTTCTTCTCACTTGGGAAAATGATTTAAAGGGGGTGCTATACCACATATATTTGAATCTAAAATTTGGAAATAATTTAAATGGGCTAGAATTTGACTACATAGCCAATACTTTGCTCTAGCCCATGATCATATACAGTACCCATATCATATTTTTACATAAACAATTAGAGTACTTGAAAAGAGAATTATGAGAGTTGGAATCAACTTAAAATCATTTATGGTTGATTTTTAATAATTGTTTGAAGTTTGAAAAGTTACTGCCTTGTGAATTTTACTATTCAAATTATATAATAGATCTAGGGTTCAAACCAGTGGGGTTGGATGGAGCTTTTCATAAGCTTTCCAAATATATAAAATTTGTTAAATTTGGCTTAGTGGATTTAATTCTATTCAAATTTGAATATGGCATCAGCAAGGTTTTTGAATTTAATTGGAATATTCGAGTTTGAATTTCTGGGCCAGCGCGGGAAATGCTAACGGGCCGGCCGAGTAGTGCACAGGGCTGGCGAGTGCGGCCTGATAGAGGGGTCCACTGTCAGCCTCTATTTTCTTTCACCGAAACGGTACACAACGTCGACCGTTGGATTAAAAGGCGGATCGACGGGTGAGAGTCGTCCTCTTCCTCAACAGGGCTCGCAGGGAGACCTAACCCTACCGGCGGCCAGACTAGGGGGTCGGGGAGCTACCTGGAGGCGGGCGAGCGTCGGCGAGGCGGGCGATCGACGTTGGAGACGACGGCGGTTCGATTGGTGGTGGTGAGAGGAGCTGAGGTGGCGCCAATCGACGGCGCCGTCTTGCTACAGCCGCGGATGCTCCGGTGAAATTGCGGCGACGGTGAGCTTAATTGAGGGGGAGAAAGGGTCGAGGAGATCAAGGATAAGGAGGGGAGGCTACTGATGTGCCGAACTCGTCCAGGGGGAGCCGGTATTTATAGGGGCGAGGTTTGGCCGAGGGTGCGGGCAGGTCGACAGTGGCGTCGTCGATTCGAGCGACGAAGGGGCAAGGTGAGGTAGGCGTCCTGTAGGCGACGTTGATGCGGTGCTAGCGCGCGTCACGGCGAGGACAGGGATGGTCTGAGGCGGTGGGGCGACGTCATGTACTGGCGGACCCGTGGCGGCAGAGGTCGACGGTGACGGCGTCTACAGGGTGACGACGAGCCAATGGCGATGTCCAGGAGGTAGAGGTTACCATGGTGCGTGCGTAGGAGAGAGGGGGAGGGCGAGGCGTGGTCAGCGTTGACGGGAACGGGCGACGGTCTGGCGCGCTCTGGGACGTCACCATGCGCGTCCCGGCGTGTTCTGGGTGTCCTGGGCGCGGTGCGTTCCGGCCAATGCCAGCGTCTCCTGTGCCCAGGGCGTGCACGATCGTGTTCAGTGGGGTGAGGGTGAACTGAAGGACATGCTTAGGTCGGCCAGAAGTGAGAGGAAAAGAAATGGGCATGGCGATGACATGAGGTCACGACATGATGATTATTTGGTCGATTTGGTACTTGGCACAGTGATGGAGAGGTCTTGGCTTGGTCCAGGGGATTGAGGAGGGTGTGTGTGCTGACTTGTGCATGATGGTTCAGGCAAAAACCCAGCAGATAATGGCATGTATTGAGTTGGCAAGAAGTTGCACACAAGGTGTTTGTTTTAATGGCCGAAAGAGAGCCACTTTCAAAATTTTCAATGAATTTTGGTGGAGTGTTATCATATAATATTTGAAGTATAGTTGTGGTGGTGGTGCTTGATACGTCTCCGACGTATCGATAATTTCTTATGTTCCATGCCACATTATTGATGATATCTACATGTTTTATGCATGCTTTATGTCATATTTATGCATTTTCCGGCACTAACCTATTAACGAGATGCCGAAGAGCCGTCTGTCGTTTCTGCTGTTTTTGGTTTCAGAAATCCTAGTAAGGAAATATTCTCGGAATTGGAAAAATCAACGCCCGGGGGCCTATTTTTCCACGAAGCTTCCGTAAGACCGGAGGACTTACGAAGTGGGGCCACGAGGTGGCGCCACACTAGGGCGGCGCGGCTCGGGCCTTGGCCGCGCCGGCTCGTTGTGTGGGGCCCTCGTGTGGCCCCCCGACCTGCCCTTCCGCCTACATATAGTCTTCGTCGCGAAACCCCCGATGCACCGAGAGCCACGATACTGGAAAACCTCACCGAGACGCCGCCGCCGCCAATCCCATCTCGGGGATTCGGGAGATCGCCTCCGGCACCCTGCCGGAGAGGGGAATCATCTCCCGGAGGACTCTTCACCGCCATGATCGCCTCCGGAGTGATGAGTGAGTAGTTCACCCTCGGACTATGGGTCCATAGCAGTAGCTAGATGGTCGTCTTCTCCTTATGTGCTTCATTGTTGGATCTTGTGAGCTGCCTAACATGATCAAGATCATCTATCCGTAATGCTATATGTTGTGTTTGTCGGGATCCGATGGATAGAGAATATTATGTTATGTTGATTATCAATCTATTACCTATGTGTTGTTTATGATCTTGCATGCTCTCGTTATTAGTAGAGGCTCGGCCAAGTTTTTACTCTTAACTCCAAGAGGGAGTATTTATGCTCGTTAGTGGGTTCATGCCTCCATTAAATCTGGGACAGTGACCGAAAGTTCTAAGGTTGTGGATGTGCTGTTGCCACTAGGGATAAAACATTGATGCTATGTCCGAGGATGTAGTTATTGATTACATTACGCACCATACTTAATGCAATTGTCTCGTATTTTGCAACTTAATACCGGAAGGGGTTCGGATGATAACCTGAAGGTGGACTTTTTAGGCATAGATGCATGCCGGATAGCGGTCTATGTACTTTGTCGTAATGCCCAATTAAATCTCACTATACTCATCATATCATGTATGTGCATGGTCATGCCCTCTCTATTTGTCAATTGCCCGACTGTAATTTGTTCACCCAACATGCTATTTATCTTATGGGAGAGACACCTCTAGTGAACTGTGGACCCCGGTCCATTCTTTTACATTGAATACAATTTACTGCATTACTTGTTCTACTGTTTTCTGCAAACAATCATCATCCACACTATACATCTAATCCTTTGTTACAGCAAGCCGGTGAGATTGACAACCTCACTGTTTCGTTGGGGCAAAGTACTTTGGTTGTGTTGTGCAGGTTCCACGTTGGCGCCGGAATCCCCGGTGTTGCGCCGCACTACATCCCGCCGCCATCAACCTTCGACGTGCTTCTTGGCTCCTACTCGGTTCGATTAAACCTTGGTTTCTTATCGAGGAAACTTGCTACCGTGCGCATCACACCTTCCTCTTGGGGTTCCCAACGGACGTGTCAACTACACGCATCAAGCAAATTTCCGGCGCCGTTGTCGGGAGATCAAGACACGCTGCAAGGGGAGTCTCCACAATCCAATCTCTTTACTTTGTTTTTGTCTTGCTTTATTTTATTTACTTTCTTGTTTGCTGCATTATATCAAAACACAAAAAAATTAGTTGCTAGCTTTACTTTATTTACTTCCTTGTTCTCTATATCAAAAACACAAAAAAATTAGTTACTTGCATTTATTTTATCTAGTTTGCTTTATTTACTACTGCTAAAAATGAGTAATCCGGAAGTTGAAGTTCGTTCCTTTAAGCAACAAGGGGGAGAAAGTTTTAAAGATGCTTGGTATAGAATTTAGCGATGCTCATCATAGGTGCATTAAGAAACACTCCACTATTATACTACTTAGGAACTTTTATGTTGGAATCTCTAGCTGGAATAGGTATGTTCTTGATACGCTTGCGGGAGGAAATTTCCTAGGCACTCCGGCCGTAGAAGCTAGTTGCATTATTGAGAGTCTAGTTGGAATACCACCTGTTAATGAAACTAAAATTGAAATCTCTCTTGAAGATTTCATGAAAAAGTTGGAGGGCATAGAGAAAGATCTTCCAAGTATTGAGACTAAATTGGGAATATTACTTAATAGCACTGATAAACTTGATAAATCTCTAGGTGAAATTAATGAAAGAATTGCTGTTTTAGAAACTTGTGCTACTCATGATAAT
Source organism: Lolium rigidum (assembly GCF_022539505.1). Classification (NCBI taxonomy): domain Eukaryota; kingdom Viridiplantae; phylum Streptophyta; class Magnoliopsida; order Poales; family Poaceae; genus Lolium; species Lolium rigidum. Next base: position 43,442,848 of record NC_061512.1, read on the forward strand.
CGAACCCATAGGATTAGTGAACTTGAAGAAGCTATGGGAACCTTGGGTTCAACTTTTTCTTCTCTTAAGTTCAAGGAGAAAGCTTATGTGGGTAAGGAGCAAAAGTTTATGTATGTCTCTAAAGTGCCTAAACCAAAAAAATATTATTATTATAGGCCTAAAATTGACAAAGCCCTTAGTACCACTATGGATGGGGGAGCTTATGATGTTGATGCTTCATCTCTTGATAACACTTGATATACACTTTCTGCGCCTAGCTGAAAGGCGTTAAAGAAAAGCGCTTATGGGAGACAACCCATATTTTTACTACAGTAATTTTATTTTATATTTGAGTCTTGGAAGTTGTTACTACTGTAGCAACCTCTCCTTATCTTAGTTTTGTGCATTGTTGTGCCAAGTAAAGTCGTTGATAATAACGTTCATACTAGATTTGGATTACTGCGGAAACAGATTTCTTTGCTTGTCACGAATCTGGGCCTAATTCTCCGTAGGTAACTCAGAAAATTATGCCAATTTACGTGAGTTATCCTCGGATATGTACGCAACTTTCATTCAATTTGGGAATTTTCATTTGAGTAAGTCCGGTGCAACTTTAAAATTCGTCTTTACGAACTGTTCGTTTTGACAGATTCTGCCTTTTATTTTGCATTGCCTCTTTTGCTATGTTGGATGAATTTCTTTGTTCCATTAATGTCCAAGTAGCTTTGTGCAATGTCCAGAAGTGTTAAGAATGATTATGTCACCTCTGAACATGTAAATTTTTATTGTGCACTAACCCTCTAATGAGTTGTTTTGAGTTTGGTGTGGAGGAAGTTTTCAAGGATCAAGAGAGGGAAATGATACAATATGATCAAGGAGAGTGAAAGCTCTAAGCTTGGGGATGCCCCGGTGGTTCACCCCTGCATATTTTAAGAAGACTCAAGCGTCTAAGCTTGGGGATGCCCAAGGAATCCCCTTCTTCATCGACAACATTATCAGGTTCCTCCCCTGAAACTATATTTTTATTCCATCACATCTTATGTGCTTTGCTTGGAGCGTCGGTTTGTTTTTGTTTTTGTTTTTGTTTGAATAAAATGGATCCTAGCATTCATTGTGTGGGAGAGACACACGCTCCGCTGTTGCATATGGACAAATATGTCCTTAGGCTTTACTCATAGTATTCATGGCGAAGGTTGAATCTTCTTCGTTAAATTGTTATATGGTTGGAATCGGGAAATGCTACATGTAGTAATTCTAAAATGTCTTGAATAATTTGATACTTGGCAATTTTTGTGCTCATGTTTAAGCTCTTGCATCATATACTTTGCACCTATTAATGAAGAAATACATAGAGCTTGCTAAAATTTGGTTTGCATAATTGGTCTCTCTAAAGTCTAGATAATTTCTAGTATTGAGTTTTGAACAACAAGGAAGACGGTGTAGAGTCTCATAATGTTTACAATATGTCTTTTATGTAAGTTTTGCTGCACCGGTTCATCCTTGTGTTTGTTTCAAATAACTCTGCTAGCCTAAACCTTGTATCGAGAGGGAATACTTCTCATGCATTCAAAATCCTTGAGCCAACCACTATGCCATTTGTGTCCACCATACCTACCTACTACATGGTATTTCTCCGCCATTCCAAAGTAAATTGCTTGAGTGCTACCTTTAAAATTTCCATTCTTTACCTTTGCAATATATAGCTCATGGGACAAATAGCTTAAAAACTATTGTGGTATTGAATATGTACTTATGCACTTTATCTCTTATTAAGTTGTTTGTTGTGCGATAACCATGTTCCCGGGGACGCCATCAACTACTCTTTGTTGAATATCATGTGAGTTGCTATGCATGTCCGTCTTGTCCGAAGTAAGGGAGATTTACCACTCATTTAATGGTTAGAGCATGCATAATGTTAGAGAAGAACATTGGGCCGCTAACTAAAGCCATGATCCATGGTGGAAGTTTCAGTTTTGGACGTATATCCTCAATCTCATATGAGAACATTAATTGTTGCTACATGCTTATGCATTAAAGAGGAGTCCATTATCTGTTGTCTATGTTTTCCCGGTATGGATGTCTAAGTTGAGAATAATCAAAAGCGAGAAATCCAAATGCGAGCTTTCTCCTTAGACCTTTGTACGAGCGGCATAGAGGTACCCCTTTGTGACACTTGGTTAAAACATGTGTATTGCGATGATAATCCCGGTAATCCAAGCTAATTAGGACAAGGTGCGGGCACTATTAGTATACTATGCATGAGGCTTGCAACTTGTAAGATATAATTTACATAACACATATGCTTTATTACTACCGTTGACAAAATTGTTTCTTGTTTTCAAAACCAAAGCTCTAGCACAAATATAGCAATCAATGCTTCCCTCTGCGAAGGGCCTTTCTTTTACTTTTATGTTGAGCCAGTTCACCTATCTCTCTCCACCTCAAGAAGCAAACACTTGTGTGAACTGTGCATTGATTCCTACATACTTGCATATTGCACTTGTTATATTACTTTACATTGACAATATCCATGAGATATACATGTTATAAGTTGAAAGCAACCGCTGAAACTCAATATTCCTTTGTGTTGCTTCAATACCTTTACTTTGATTTATTGCTTTATGAGTTAACTCTTATGCAAGACTTATTGATGCTTGTCTTGAAAGTACTATTCATGAAAAGTCTTTGCTTTGTGATTCATTTGTTTGCTCATGTCATTACCATTGTTTTGATCGCTGCATTCATTACATATGCTTACAATAGTATGATCAAGGTTATGATGGCATGTCACTCCAGAAATTATCTTTGTTATCGTTTACCTTCTCGGGACGAGCAGGAACTAAGCTTGGGGATGCTGATACGTCTCCGACGTATCGATAATTTCTTATGTTCCATGCCACATTATTGATGATATCTACATGTTTTATGCATGCTTTATGTCATATTTATGCATTTTCCGGCACTAACCTATTAACGAGATGCCGAAGAGCCAGTTGCTGTTTTCTGCTGTTTTTGGTTTCAGAAATCCTAGTAAGGAAATATTCTCGGAATTGGACGAAATCAACGCCCGGGGCCTATTTTTCCACGAAGCTTCCGGAAGACCGGAGGACTTACGAAGTGGGGCCACGAGGTGGCGCCACACTAGGGCGGCGCGGCTCGGGCCTTGGCCGCGCCGGCCTGTTGTGTGGGGCCCTCGTGTGGCCCCCGACCTGCCCTTCCGCCTACATATAGTCTTCGTCGCGAAACCCCCGGCACCGAGAGCCACGATACGGAAAACCTTACCGAGACGCCGCCGCCACCAATCCCATCTCGGGGGATTCGGGAGATCGCCTCCGGCACCCCGCCGGAGAGGGGAATCATCTCCCGGAGGACTCTTCACCGCCATGATCGCCTCCGGAGTGATGAGTGAGTAGTTCACCCCTGGACTATGGGTCCATAGCAGTAGCTAGATGGTCGTCTTCTCCTTATGTGCTTCATTGTCGGATCTTGTGAGCTGCCTAACATGATCAAGATCATCTATCCGTAATGCTATATGTTGTGTTTGTCGGGATCCGATGGATAGAGAATATTATGTTATGTTGATTATCAATCTATTACCTATGTGTTGTTTATGATCTTGCATGCTCTCCGTTATTAGTAGAGGCTCGGCCAAGTTTTTAGTCTTAACTCCAAGAGGGAGTATTTATGCTCGTTAGTGGGTTCATGCCTCCATTAAATGCGGGACGAGTGACGGAAAGTTCTAAGGTTGTGGATGTCTTGTTGCCACTAGGGATAAAACATTGATGCTATGTCCGAGGATGTAGTTATTGATTACATTACGCACCATACTTAATGCAATTGTCTCGTTGTTTGCAACTTAATACTGGAAGGGGTTCGGATGATAACCCGAAGGTGGACTTTTTAGGCATAGATGCATGCTCGGATAGCGGTCTATGTACTTTGTCGTAATGCCCAATTAAATCTCACTATACTCATCATATCATGTATGTGCATGGTCATGCCCTCTCTATTTGTCAATTGCCCGACTGTAATTTGTTCACCCAACATGCTATTTATCTTATGGGAGAGACACCTCTAGTGAACTGTGGACCCCGGTCCATTCTTTTACATTGAATACAATTTGCTGCATTACTTGTTCTATCGTTTTACGCAAACAATCATCATCCACACTATACATCTAATCCTTTGTTACAGCAAGCCAGGTGAGATTGACAACCTCACTCGTTTCGTTGGGGCAAAGTACTTTGGTTGTGTTGTGCGAGGTTCCACGTTGGCGCCGGAATCCCTGGTGTTGCGCCGCACTACATCCCGCCGCCATCAACCTTCGACGTGCTTCTTGGCTCCTACTGGTTCGATTAAACCTTGGTTTCTTACTGAGGGAAACTTGCTACTGTGCGCATCACACCTTCCTCTTGGGGTTCCCAACGGACGTGTCAACTACACGCATCAGTGCTAAAAAATGAGTTGATTTGCAAAATCACAAAATGTGTGTGATCTTAAATTTGTATCATAGTTGCAACTTTGCTTGATCCTCATTTGAATTTGAGCAAGAATTTGCAAGGGTTGTTCTGGGCAAAGTTGTTCACCTGTATGTTGTCTTGGATGAGGTGCAAAGAGTTGGCAAAGTTTAGTTTGAATATCTTCCAAACCAGAGGCTCAAAGAGGGCATCAGGCTAAGATTGTCAATTTTGACCATTAGTGCATGTGAGCTCATTTTGAATTCAAATTTGATTTGATTTGAGTTTCTTTGATTCCAAAAGTGTTTATAAGTGTTTAGTAACCATCTCCAACCAATGGTGCAAGCCAAGAGGGTCTAGGTTAAAGATTTTCAAAATTGGCATAGCCACATATGTGTTTTTGGAAAATTTTAGTTTCTTCATATTTGACCCATTGGGTTTTGAGAAGGTTAGGGTTTAGGGTTTTGGAATTATGTTCAAGGTAATAAGCAACCCATCCTGGCAATAACACAAGTATCAAGCACAAGTAGGATGGATAGCACCTCATTCAGAAAAGTTTTTGTTGGTTCTCATTTTTGGAAAAAAGGAAATTCATTTTCTCTTTGTTTTAAAATTTGGGATGTTACACAAGATAGAGAAGGACAAGAGAGGACTCAAAAATCGTGAAACATTCCCGCCATGTCCAGACTTGCGTCAGCCATCAAGTCAAGCATATAATTTTCTCGGGATACGGCTTGTGCAGCTTCGGCAGTCGTAGTTTCTCTCAGTGCTAAAGCTTATTGGGCCTGTTGAAGCGCTATTTTTTCCCGCTCGGACGATTTATTGGACTGTTCCATGACGATAAGGGACTGTTTCTTCATGGCTTGGAGCTGTTGGCGAAGTTCGGCAAATTCCAATTGATCCGAGATAGGACACGAAGAACCGTCGGGGAAACGTCGTCAGGTATCTGGTTCACGCGAGAAGTAGCAGGGGAGGCAGTCGATGTTCCAGCAGCCGTAGAGTAGTTATCAAATACCAACTGGAAGAAAGAAAAAGTCGACAGTCAATCACCAAACAATGGATCATTCCCTCTCATTGATAAGTTAGGATATTTACAAACGTGGGGGTCTATTACAAAAGGTCAGCTCCTAGTGAGCCGAAGGAAATAGCCGTATATCATAAGGATATCGACATCTACCAAAAGAAAGATAGCAAACGGAGGAGTAAGTTGGTCTACTTGACCTCCGTCTTGGCAGAACTGGAAGAAGCAGCTGGCTTGAACCCGAGGAATGAGAGAATCTTCTTCGAGTGTGGCTTGGCAGCCTTAATCAAAGACTGCCACCTCTCCTTGTTTATCCCCTTCATTTCACCAGCTTTCACCCAGTCAACGTTCTGCTGGCTTTCGGTAACCAAAGCTATGGTGCCTTCAATACCAATCTTCAAGTTTTCCCGCCGGAAAGCCAATCCAAGATCCTCTTTGGGAATGAAGTGCTTGGCAAGATCAGCGAAGGTGTCTGGTTGGGTTTTCTTCGGGAATAAGTAGGGGAAAGGCGTGTAAATGCGGTCCGCGCATCAGCAATACTGCGGCGTACTAGATCCCCGTGAATTTCAAGAAGGGAAAGGGCGTCGAGAAGACGATCCCCTTCAGGTTCCTGAAGTTCAAAATCCTGACCCATTTTCCCTGCTGAAACAAAGTTCGGGTTATCAACAAGTATAAGGAGAGCTAATCTTGAAAGATACTCGCGCAAAATGATCAAGGAACTTACTCACAAAACACCGATTCTGCGATTCCAGGCGGCCAATGACGTCTTCTTCGCGCGCAATCTGTTGAGTTGTTTTCTCGCTCAAAGCAGTTTCAGCTTGGTGGAGTCTCCCTCGAAGATCTCCAATTGAGGAAGCGTCCTGTTCAACCTTTTGGCGAGCTTTTTCACTCTGCTCTAGCTTGATGGCGAGATCATCGGCACGCTTGTTGGCTTTGGCGAGAGCCTCTAACAGAAGGAAGCATGGCAGGTCAAGATAAAGATAGCAGTATAGCCTACTCGATAAAAAAAGACGGTAGAAAGGTGTACCTTTCAAACTTTCAACAGTGTCACGGTACCCAATAAATTGAGTACCGAGACGGATGAATTCCTTCATCAGAGGCTGCAGAAATAAAGTTGCTAGCAAGGTTAAGAGGGAAAAACTCGACGGAAGACAAAAAAGTGGTAAGGGTCCTTACATCATCCAAACAAGGAGTCGTCGAACTCCCGACCAAGAAGCCTTGTCCCTCGCCAAGTTCAATCCTCGCTCTCTTCGGTGAGGGGGCTCGGGGGCTGGCGACAGGGATTGACATGTCCAGGTCTTGCTAAGGAGGTGAGGTTTGCTCTGTTGCACGACGAGTTTCCGAAAGAACTAGCGTTTGTGACGTACTCGTCGGAGCAGTCACATTGGCAGCAGGTTCTTCTTCGTCTTCGCCACTGTGCATAAAAGATAGTATGAGAACATTCACAAACAATATACAAAAAGAAAAAGACGGCAGGGTAGCTTACGAGCTCACGAGGGCATCCTCGTAAGGATTGAAGGCACCCTCCTCCTCGGGAGCAGTTTCCTCGGCAGGTGATCCGCCAGGTTTGGAGGTGCCGGAGTCTTCGACATCACCCCTTTTCCTTTTGTTCCTTGGGGAAGCAGCGGAAGGGAGAGAACGCACCGACACGGAAGCTTCAGATTCAGTTTCTCTTTCAGAGGAAGCCGCGGATTTGTGAGATCCCGCGACTTCGCTCTCAGGGCGAGAAGTACCCTGCGCATCGTCGGTAACGACGGCTCGTTCGTCGACCTCCCCACCTTCAGGAAGGGGAGGCAGGGAGGATAAAATTTGATGTTTCTGAAGAAGGAAAAGGTACACCAATGGAAGTTAAGCAATACAACAGTCGAAAAGATATGAATTCAGCAAGATAGTAGTCGAAAACAAACAAATTCAAGAAGATAAGTAGTTTACCTTGGGAAGAGCGTTGGTGCCGGTGTATGGCTCTATGCGGCAGGAGGTTGGAACTGAGTCCTTTTTGCTTAACGACGAAACACGTCGGACAAGCTTCTCCAAATCCTTCACAGAGAGATCTTTGGATATGCGGTCGACATCTTTCTCGCCAGCATACAGCCACAGAGGGTTTTTGCGAGCCTGTAGAGGTTGCACCCTAATCCTAAGGAAATGCGCAGTAATTTGAATACCCGACAGCTCCTTACCGCGGGCGTTCTGGAGCTCATGGATGCGCTTCATCAGCGCATCTGTCGCTATCTTCTCTTCTTCCGTAGCTTCCGCGTCCCATGATCGGCGTCGAAGGATTTTTGCGCTACCGTCAAAGGGCGCGATGTTGTAATCCTGGGAGTCAAGACACTCCTCGCGGACATATAGCCATCTCCTGCGCCACCCTTGAATGGAGTCGGGGAATTTGACGTCGAAATAATCGACGTCAGGACGAACACATATAACAACACCACCTATATTATAGGCAATGTTGTGGGAGCTGTTGCGGCGAATGCAGAAAATACGTTTCCACAGGGCCCAATTCGGATGGGTCCCGAGAAAGCACTCGCAGAGGGTGATAAAGATAGAGACATGGAGGATAGAATTGGGGGTGAGCTGGTGCAGCTGCAGCCCATAAACAAAGAGTAATCCACGAAGGAACTCGTGGATAGGAGAGGAAAGACCGCAGATGAGGTGGTCAACGAAAGTTACCCGGTATTGGATGGGGGCGTCGGGAAGCTTTCTTCGCTGGGGAAGATCAGCGATTCATCCTTCTTGGTCAACCCGAGCTTCTTCAGCAAGTTGATGTCTTGGTTCGAGATCTTAGATCTCTCCCACTCAGAGATCTCCAGGTTCTCTGCCGCCATGCTGGTTTCTGGAGTGGAGTGCCTTGTGAGTCTTGCCCGCGGTGGCATTAGTGTGAGTGCTGGAGAGATTGTGGAAGAGCACGGGCGCAGGAGCCTGGTGGTAGCAATGGAGGTTTTGGAGAGAGAGAATAGGAGCGCGGTGCAGCGAAGGGGAATAATGAGGAAGACGATGGTTATTTGTAGCAGGCTACTGAACCGCTGCGTCGTTGGATGGTGGGAGAATGGATTTGGTGCCTAGCTACACGTGTTTCTATGGGTAAAAATGTCTTTTTACTGCGAGGGAACTAGACAGGCGCTACAGCGCGCGTGCCACGAAAAGTGGAAGACGTGTGTCCCCCACTTGCGTCACGTGTCAAATACCGTAGAGTTTCGGACCCACAAGTCAGTGACAGGACATAACTCGCGTCTTCCCGATACAGTGATCGTGGCCATCGTCAGCGCTAATGTCACTATGAGGAAAACTTCGACTGCGATGCTTCGAGGATTGGCGACAGAGGAATATTATTGGTAACTTCGGGAGCTTTTGATCAAATACAAGTTTTTGTTAAAATGCTCGGGGGCTACTTTTTAAAGGGGTTTTTGATAAAGGAGTTGATTTAGAAAGACAAACATTACCCTACAACCATCATCAGCAACATCGTCATTGAAAGAGAATTTCGAGTAGCTTCATCAAGGATATTGACAGGGAAGTTTCGAGTATTTCAACAAAGAAAAGGCGAGAGCCTATGATCAAATACAAGCATTTGTTCATATGCTCGGGGGCTACTCTTATCAGAAGTATTGTTTATACTTTTGATAAGAGGGTAACGCGGATGATAAAATATGAAGTTGTTCAACAGTAAAGCAAGTTGAGCCTACAACCAAGTATAAATACTCGACTGTAGCCTCGGGGGCTACTCCCATCGGGAGCGCTGGTCGCGCACCCGATAAAGATGGGAGAACTATAAGAGATGACAATATAGCTACAAAGGTACTAAAAAGGTGAGCCTACAACCAAGTACAAGCACTTGGCTGTAGCCTCGGGGGCTACTCCTATCGGGAACGCTGTTCGCGTACCCGATGAAATTAAAAAAGTCATGGTGAGAATATTCGAGTTATAAAGTAACTCTTCATATACTCCCATCGGGAGGACAAGATAAAAATATACAAGTCATCCGCTGACTCGAATAAATGTGCTATTCCAGCAGCCGAAAAAAGGCACTCAACAATATATTCTCAGAACGCCTCAGTCGCGATTTAATCTCTGAATGTCGCAATACTTTGCGAAGGTAAGACCCCAGGATCCGTCCTGCGCGGCGTGGCATCGCCTCTGAATGCGCTCTGCTACTTTTTTCCGTATCAACAGATGCGAAGAAAAATCCTAACGGACGCGTTAGGTACCCGATAAAACATGACTGGAATTCGGCATCTGGTAAGACCTAAAGCGGCACATGTCGAATTACGCCAGTATCCCGAGGTCATGTCTAGGGACGTGATCTTGAAGTAGGTTTTTGCGGGATTGCCACAAGAGCAGTTAACTGGTAGCTGATCCGTCAGATGGACCAGCCCCAAGTACCGATATCCCTGTACAATATATGATTATTTTCTGAATTTTTTTATTAAACTCGAAGAAATCCTATGTTAAATATAAAGATGGAGATTTTCCCTAATTCTTCGATTCAAGCAAAATCTCGGGGGCTACTGACATAGGCATCCCCAATGGGCCTGCCGAAGATGGTACCTGGGGTTTACTGAAGGCCCACGACCCGAAGTTTATGAAGCCCGGAATCCCAATTACGAGATAGTTTGGAAAGATAGAGTTGTATTAGGAATAATGACTTGTAACTATTACGGGACGAACTCAAAGAGTCTCCCGGACTTTGTAACTTGTACATCACGAAACCCTCGGCTCCGCCTCCTATATAAGGGGGAGTTGAGGGAGAAAGAGAGGATCGATTTCATTGTCAACACAACCCTAGTTTCTTAGCAGTCGAGTACTTTTCCGGTTGAACCCTCAAGATCTACTTGCTCTCTACTTCCCTGAAAACCCTAGTCTACAATCTATAGGCATTGACAAGTCGATACCTTGTCAATAGGTGAAGTAATATGCTGTCGATGTTCGCATAAAATCGTTAGAACCACA
>NC_061512.1:43453351-43519941 GCF_022539505.1 Lolium rigidum
CCCATGAATCTTTGAAATATGGACCATAAACGAAAACAATTATAGTGATCAATGCCATGCTTTCAGATCAAACCAAGTTCAAACATATTTAACGTATTAACTAGAGAATAAGCGATGAAAACAAAACAAATTTTAAACTAATTCTTGGCCTTCTTGTTAGAAATTGATAGTCTAGCATGTCTACTTTTGTTAATTTCTCTATTTTGTGTGTTTTAGATACAACTGTCTGGGACCTTGTTTCAGGAGAATTATATACGTATGTCTCTTCTTTGGCGGAAAATCAACTTTCAGGAAAATTCCGGAAAATATACTAAGATTTATATTTTACCGAACCGGCCAAGGGGCCGAATACGAGACGGAGGGAGCCGAAGAACCCACCCTACTGGCCAGTGATGGTGCTCGGTGATGGGCGCGGTTTTCATCTGGGTAGCAATTGTTCTGGAAAGCGGTTGGAAACCCAAGAGGAAGGTGTGATGAGCACATGACAGTTTTCCCTTAAGTGCGAAACCAAGGTTTAATCGACCGGTGGGAGAAAGACGTGACACGAGGTGTTGCTGGATGACTAGTGGCAGGAAGGCGCACAAGGGTCAACAACAACGTGGAACCCTACCTATACAACCAAAGTGTGCACCACAACCCTGGCGAGTTTAAAATAAATCGCGGTTCTGGCTGCAGACACAAAATTAGACGTATGGAGTGGAAACAGATGTTTCAAAATAGCAGGAGACATGAATTGTGGTAAAGATTACATCAGTAAAGAAAATGGACCGGATGCACTGTTTCACTAGGGGTATATCTATCACAAAGATAAAAATACAGCATATTTGGGTAGGTAAATTAAGTAGACATGCATGGAAATAACAGACCTATACATGAACAGATGATTGCAGCAAATTTAGATAACTAGACACAACACTCCATCCCCTGAATGAAATGACATCCCAACTAAAATCTATGACTAATAATCTACCTTAGATTCATAAATTAAGAACCCTTTCTGATATTGTCGATTTGCAAGCAACAGACTATAGCATTAAGCAATATATTATAAGTAAGCAATAGGAATTACCATAAGATAAAATTATTATTATTTTATCTAGTAATAATAACACATCTACAATCTTAAGGTTCATGTCTCTCCTCACAAAGCTAGAACGCAGACCTCTATCGGCATAAATGGCTACCTCTTGAATTGTCCCCAAGTGTCCTTTCCACGGCAGGGTTTCTCACTAACATGGAGAGCATATGAATCACAAATAGCATATGACATGAATATATAATAAATCTCAACACATAGTATAAATGTTCATGGGATCAACACACTTGTACTAACGCCAGTTCACATAAAGATGATATTGATCATCTTGAATTGACTCTGAGTCCACCACATGAAGCACAAAGTGGAGAAGACAAACCCTCCTTCACTATGGATCTCGATCCCGGGGATGAACTACTCCGCACTGTCACCGCCACGGAGAGGCCGGGCATCATGATCTGGAAATGCCTCAGATGATTTCCCCGCTCGACAGAGTCTTGGAAGAGCTTCAGAACCCTCAAAGGATGAGTTCGGGATGGTGACGCGGTGGAACTTTTCGTGGATGAAGGCTCAGGAGTATCAGTGTTTTCAGAAGATGTATATATATACGAGGATTTAGGTCGGTGGGGTGCCAGGGGGCCCCACACACCTCCTAAGCCCAAGAGCCCATGGCCGACCGCATTAAGGGCCGTCTGGCCGCCTTTGTTGCCTGCCCATTTATGGGACCGTCTTCGTTTGTTAAAATGTGTGTGACTTTGTTTTAGTCTGAAAATTCAGAATATTTCTGCACATACACTTTTCTGAAATACAAAAATATGAAAATAGGGGTAAAACAGCATGTGGCATCTTGTGTTAATAGGATGATAAGAATCATGTAAAAAATTTTAGCAGTGTAAGCCAAAACATATCTGAATTGGTGTAAAACAAGCATGGAGCATCAAAAGGTATGATCTGATTTGAGACGTATCAAGCATCCCCAAACAGCTCATAGTCCTCGAGTAGGTAAGTGATAACAAAATAATTTTAGGTGACATGGAAACCCAACACAATCTTGATCAAGCATGTAAGCATTAATAGAGCCAGTCCAAGTACTCTTATAGGCATGATCGATATATTCAATAGGAACTTAGCAAGTATGTTATAACATGAAGGAAGTAACTCAACAAAGGATGTAGATAATGTCATTGAAATAGCACATTCTACCATATAGAGCATGAAACATAGTATCAGTGAGTACTCAACATGTCTATATGGAATAGCAAAACATAAATGCTAGGACACCTTCAAAGTTCCCGGAAGGGTAGTAGATACAGTAATTTAAGAATAAGCAACTAGCACAATCATAGTCACTCGTAATAATTTTGGGACTATGCATTGCACAAGAGAATGAAAACATACTCTCTTAAATGGGTATATAAAGTAGAAGATGAAGACTTAACATATTGTCACGAGAAATATATAGAAGTAAGCAAGATAATCAAGTTTTATAAACTTTCCAATAAGTATGATACTTATTAGGTTTGAGCCTCTCATTATCTTATCCTGTAACATCTGAATTGTTCAAAGTTAATGGCAGTCTAAATGAGCCTATATGCAATCACGGATTTGAAAGTATAGCTACACGCAAGATAAATTTTCAACCTCATACTTTCCAACTTGGGTCTAATAAGTTCTTGTCTTCTTGTCATACACATGTCTCATTATAGAACGCCAACGGGGTATATTTTCCGATGATATGGAGGTACTCTTAATAGACAAATACTTATGCAAAATGACAAGACAAACAGACTTAATCTCAGCAATTTTTATTTACTATAAATTATAGATTTTTATTGCAATCAACTATAGATACTCACTATATGGCTTTCTTTATGGAATTTCCACCATAGATAGTCATGGCTTAGATTACTTGACTAGAAGATTTTTTTCCTAACACAAAGTATACATTTCCATGGACTTACAAGTTTCCATTTATTTCATACACGCTGAAGCATCCATAAACAAAAGACATGACATCAACTAACTTATAGTTACCAATGTAGAAGTATTCCCCTTCAACAGCGGATATACTAACTCCCAACTGCATGAATTTACAAGCATATAAAACTACATAAGATAGACACGTGATCAATTTATTTAAGTACAAGAAAGTAAATGTTCCATCAAGTTGGTGAGGCTTTGTAGCGTATTTTCTCATGCCAAATTTAGAAGCTGAAGATAAATAAAACATGATGAATTACTTGGAATAGCAATAAATACAATGAGTAGATATGGTGGACACAATTGGAAAACTTTCATTAATAATGGTGGTTGGATGTCTGAGATTCGCACGAACGAAGGCTAGCAAAGAGCTGAGACGACCAACTAAGAGAGAAATAGTAGCCATAATCATGAATAAAGAAACAAAACATTATTAATCAAAGCATAAAGTGATATTACAATTCAAAAACTAAATGATCATAGAGGCTTTAGTTGACTGGTCATAGTCAACATGGTACAAGCATGCATGAAGTCAACTCAATAAAGCATGAGGAAACATCACAATATTAATAACTTACTACATGTTGAAAACAACATGATTGGCACCATTGACACATTATGCACTCTCAGACATTTGAGACAAGTCACTTTACAGCAATAAGCCAAGAACATGACAGAATAATATCCATATGACATGCCAAAACCTAGACCTGAGTCTAGACAAGCTTCCTTTTGCATCACTAAGTCAAGCTGAAATATTTTACCGTATCAACACCAATCAAATTATTTGAAATAACTCTCAGAGATGAAATAAAAATATGGAACAGAATCTAATCTACACCCAAATAGATAATACCTATGAGATCTGAACAAATTCGATGAAAAGAACAAGAGCTAAACGCGGTACCCGAGAAAACTAGACACTCAAAAGTAAAACAACAACATCGAAAACTAGAACGTTCTATGCAATTAAAAAGAAGCGGGTCTTACTATTTAACAAATGTAATGAGATTCAACATATGCTACAGCAAACAAAATACAGAAAACTAAACCAAAATTAAAGATTATCAAGAACAACACATAGTATATGAAACAATAAAAATACTAAGCATGCTCAAGGAGTAGCTATGTTGCCTTTGTTGATGAAAAAGGGATGCCTTACGTCTCATCCCAAGCTGGCAGCTTGTACCTCTTGAATAATGCTAGGGTGCAGGGCATCTCAAATCTTGAGCTTTTTTCCATTCTTCATCTCATCACATCATTCTTCTTTCCTACTTGAAAACTTCCTTCATAAACTTAACACAATTCTTCATTACTTGTATTAGTACAATCCAAAATAAAACAAATCCACTTGTGTTCAGTACTAGCATACATCCAACTATATATTAAAACATAAGCTACTGTAGCTTAAACCTTTCAAAAAAAAACAACTTTGATCAAAAGAACTAAAAAGAAATTTATCTTAACATCCCAAAAATTTCACAACAAAACAAATGAATTTCCCTAGTTCCAAATTTTGGAACCAACAAAGCTTTTATTAAAATAAGTTTGAGGCATAGTGATCTTGCTTAATTCTTGTGCTATATTGCCATGATTGCTTGGTATTAGTATTTGAAAGAATCTAAAACCCTAAAACCCCACTTCCCCCTCCTCTCACCTGCCCATCCTAGTTAGAATAAAATAAAAGGAAATTTAAATGAGAAGACACATGTGTCTATGTGCTGTGATTATAAGTCTTGACCCTAGACTTTTCCACTTTATTTAGAGGATTGGAAATACTTCATAAACCTTGTATAGTACTTCTTAAATCATTTCCAAGTTGAAACCAAGGAAAATAAAGAAGCTAAAAATGCCATAGAGGCATATAAGAGTAAAATAGCCAAGTGGCTTGATTTAAGAAAATTGACCCTAGAGCTTGTGGTGAATGGTTGGATTATCTCCATATGCCATTTCAGCACATTTCACATAGTTGGGTCAAGCCAAAGTCCAAGTAAAAATAAAATGCAGCATATGCCACCAGAAGCCTATGTGACACATAGCCAATTCACTAAATCTTGACCTATGACTGCTAAACCTTGATGATTAAATGATGTGAGACCATCTCTCAGCCTAATATAACACTAAATGGACCCTAGCCCATGTTCCAAGTGAAGCAAGATCAACCATTTACAAAGTTTAGTAAAATTTGACACCTCATCTCCTATGTATTAAGGCCAAAATTTGCAAATCTTTGATTGCAAGCCACTTGAATTGCTCTGCAATGCTCCTAAAATGTTTCTAAACTAATAAGAACCACATTAGAGTCAAGAAAACTCAAATCAAGCGGAGAAACCACATAGTGAGAAAATCCCCAAAATTCCCTCACATACACTTAGCCAAATTTGCAAATCCTCAGCCAAGGCCACCATTAGCTAGATCCCTTGCTTGTAAAACTCTTACATATGATAAATACACACACCGCATCAAGGAAACAATAATCAAATCAAGGAAAATTCAAAACTCACACACACGTGATAATGGTCACATGTCCCAGTTTTATTTTCTTCCCCACTTTGCACCAATTTTTTCTTCTGATCTCTCAGCTAACCTTGGTCAACCAAAGTCATGTCATCAAGACCATATGAAAGTGAACAGAACCTTTATGTTGACCATCATCACCGATGTTGACCAGGTTGACCGGTATGATACTTGACAAGTGGAGACTTTGAAGCTATGTGAAGATCAACCCTCAATTTGAATTGTTGCAAATCTTCACCAAATTGAACCCCATCACTCACCAAAACCGATCCATAATTAATATGTATGAGTTTCACCAAAAATAATTTCGAAATTTGAAATAAATGTTCATGTACATCAGTGATCGACACTGCATAAATCCGGAATTGCAACCCGACCCCTTGTCCATCGAGCTTCTTAGCCTAAACCTGCTTTACAAACCTGATCATTGCTGCTTCACTGAGCCCCACGCGCCGAAGCATGTACCCGCCTCGTCGCTCAAAGCGGGAGGCATGCTCACTTTGGCAACCATGCCGTACCCATGGCTCGACCATTCTTGGCCATTCTCTCTCCGGTCTCTCTCTCTCAGAGTACAACCCTGCCCGTACAGCATACTCATCACCAAAACATCTGCCCGGCACCCGAGCCGGAGCCGCGCCAACGCACGGCATTGGCCAGTGCAAGGCTGCGCCTCTGCACACGCCGTAAGCGTGCGCGCCGACGCGGTGAGCGCGCCCGCAGGCGGCCGCCCGGGACCCGCCGAAAGTGCACCTGCGATCGCCCAGTTCCAGCCTCGGCTCCTCCCCCTTGCTTTCGCCCCCCTTGCACGCGCCATCACCACACTACCGGCTACCTCTCCCGGACATGATCACTAGCTCGCGCTCGCCCCGGACACCGTCGCCATGATCACCCTTCTCCGCCGCCATGGTACTCGCGAGCACTCGAGCACGCGCACTCCTCGGCCTCCTTCCCCGACGTCCTCCCTCGCACGCTCACTAGCCTCGCCTAGACATCGCCTGCAGATGCTGCCCTTGCCCCGACCTTTCGCACGCCGGAGCGGCCGCGCCATGACGACCCCTCTCGGCGCCCACGGCCCTCCTTCCCCTACGCTATAAATAGAGAAGCTCTGAGCCTTGATTCTTCCCCGCAACATCTGCTCCCACCTCTCATCCTTGATCCTTCTCCGCCCCTCAATTTCACCAGCCATCGCCGGAGCAGCCACAATCGCAAGCTCACACCCGCCGGAGCTGCGCCGGATCAGTAGTTGTTCCCGCGCCACCCCGAGCTCCGCCAACGTACCCGGCGCCTATTCACCCTCGCCAACGACGCCTCGACACCCTCCCTCGGCCGCGGCCCGACCTCAGCGCTCTCCGACCCCCTACCTCGCCGGCGCGACGAAGCCCCCTCTCCCGTCGGCGGCCGTGGCTCCACCGTGGAGTCTCCGATCTAATCCAGTGGGCCGGGTTAAGCATGCCGATTCGGTGTTTAATAGCCATGACGCGTGGGATGACCCCATGTCAGAGCGGCCATGGCCAGGGTCAGCGCAAGTTGGGCCGGCCCAGTCTGTTTAAACTGTTGGCCATTCGTTTTTCAGCTGTGCTTGATAATTTAAATTTGGTTTAATCATTTTGAGAAGTTCAAATCCAATACTGCTGCCCACTTCAAAGTTGAATAGTTCAAATTCTACAAACTCAAATTTAGCAAATCCAAATGTTGCAGAGCTTATGAGTTGCTTCCTAACTTCCTTCCCCGCTGGTTCAAACTCATACTTGTGTAGTTTTTTGAATAGTAAAAAAAATAACAAAACAGATACTTTTTCGGTATTCAAATAAATCTTAAAAATCAACCATTATGAATTTTGAATTGATTCCAATTTATCTAATTCATTTAACAAACTCTAATTTACTATGTAAAAATATAGTATGTTCTGTACATGATCATGGGCTAGAATCAAAATATTGGCTATGTAGTCAATGCCAGCCCATTTACAAACTATTTCAATTTTAGAATTTAAATCTATGGTACCATCTCATTTAAATCATGGTCTCATATTACCGCAGAGTAATATGATGACCTCTACTGCATGGGATATACTTGCTGCTTGTAGAATTTAAATCAACATAGTATTTAAGTACCTTAGTTATTTAAATCACATGCCAGATGATGAATCTCAAACTTTAAATCTTGTTCTCAAATATAAAAGTGTGAAGTGTTGACCTTGGTCAACATGGGATCATCCACTGGTTATTTGAGAAGATTAAATAGAAAGAATTCAATGAGAGGAAATTATTTCAAACTAAAATAGAAACCCCTAAGCATTTTCAATGGAGGAAATTATTTTCTAATAGTAAATGAAGAAACCCTAGCATAATTTGTGAATAAATGTTAAGTAGTGATGCTAGATCATTTGAGTGAGCCATTAAGGCTAATTAAAGTACTTAAGTATTGTTTGGTGATTGTATCCTCGTGTTCGTTTTTCGACGCTGAGCTCCGGGAGACTATCGAGAGGAGAGTATTCTACCAGGGAGGAAGAGCCAGAAAACTTTGATCACCTCACCAATCGGAAAAAGCTATTACCAATGCAAGCTAGACTAATGCAAGCTAATATTCTTGCAAGCTAACACTCACAAGTTTCCCTTGTGCAAAGCTCTACAAGAGCAAGGCACCATTATTTTTATTTATGTTTTAATGCTCCTATCCCAAGATTTTTCTTTACAAGCTTTACTAAATTTTGTTTATCAAAGTTTACCTTTGATTCATGAATTTCAGGTTTAGATATAGAGTAAAACAAGAGCATCAAAGTTAGCCTAGGCAAGACAAGCTAGTTAGCACCTCATGACTAGTTGCTTTAGTGCTAAAGATTAAAATGACTATTAGAGATGGGAACAGAAACCAATGACTTTGAAAACTATGAGATGATGAGTCATTCTATTGAAGAATTTTGAGGTGAATATGAGGCGGTGAAAAACTTGTTGAATTTTACGAAAACTGATGGGTGGGTTCGGATGCGTGCCATTCCAATTTCACAAGTACCCCCACAATACCTGATTATGGGTGAGCTTGCTTGGAGGTTATAATGTAGTATGGGTTCCCTCTAAGCCAAAGCAATCACGTCTCCCCGCGTCATCGATAATGATCTGTGTTCTGCCACATTATTGATGTTATCTACATGTTATATGCACACTTTATGTCATATTCGTGCATTTTACGGAACTAACCTATTAACAAGATGCTGAAGTGCCGGTTCTGTTTTACTGCTGTTTTTGGTTTCAGAAATCCTAGTAACGAAATATTCTCGGAATCGGACGAAATCAACGCCCAGGTTCCTATTTTGCCGGAAGCATCCAGAACACCGAGAACCGCGAGAGGGGAGGCGGGGCCACCACACCACACCGGCGCGGCCAAGGGGCGCGCCCCCTAGGGTGTGGGCCCCCTCGAGCCCTCTGCGCCGCCTCTTCGCCTATATAAAGCCCCGACCTGAAAACCTCAGGGCGTTCGAAGAACCACTACGGAGAAACCTTCCCGGAGCCGCCGCCATCGCGAAGCCAAGATGCGGGGACGGGAGTCTCTGTTCCGGCACCTGCGGAGCGGGGAAGTGCCCGGAAGGCTTCTCCATCGACACCGCTGCCATCTCCACCGCCATCTTCATCACCGCTGCTTGCTCCCATGAGGAGGGAGTAGTTCTCCATCGAGGCTCGGGAGCTGTACCGGTAGCTATGTGGTTCATCTCTCTCCTATGTGCTTCAATACAATAATCTCATGAGCTGCCTTACATGATTGAGATTCATATGATGATGCTTGTAATCTAGATGTCATTATGCTAGTCAAGTGAGTTTTACTTATGTGATCTCAGGAGACTCCTTGTCCCACGTGTGTAAAGGTGACGAGTGTGTGCACCGTGTGGGTCTCTTAGGCCATATTTCACGAGAATACTTATTCATTGTTGAATGGCATAGTGAGGTGCTTATTTATATCTCTTTATGATTGCAATGTGTTTGTATCACAATTTATCTATGTGCTACTCTAGTGATGTGTTATTAAAGTAGTTTTATTCCTCCTGCACGTGTGCAAAGGTGACGATGTGTGCACCGTGTTAGTACTTGGTTTATGCTATGATCATGATCTCTTGTAGATTGCGAAGTTAACTATTGCTATGATAATATTGATGTGATCTATTCCTCCTACATATGCATGAAGGTGACGGTGTGCATGCTATGCTAGTACTTGGTTTAGTCTTTTGATCTATCTTACACTAAAGGTTACTAAAATATGAGCATTATTGTGGAGCTTGTTAACTCCGGCATTGAGGGTTACGTGTAATCCTACGCAATGTGTTCATCATCCAACAAAAGTGTAGAGTATGCATTTATCTATTACGTTATGTGATCAATGTTGAGAGTGTCCACTAGTGAAAGTCTAATCCCTAGGCCTTGTTCCTAAATACTGCTATCGCTTGCTTGTTTCTTGTTTCTTTGCGTTACTCTCTGCTGCGTTACTACTGCTTGTTTACTGTCCTGGGCAAAGCACTTTTCTAGTGTCGTTGCTACTACTTATTCATACCACCTGTATTTCACTATCTCTTCGCCGAACTAGTGCACCTATTAGGTGTGTTGGGGACACAAGAGACTTCTTGCTTTGTGGTTGCGAGGGTTGCATGAGAGGGATATCTTTGACCTCTTCCTCCACGAGTTCGATAAACCTTGGGTGATCCACTTAAGGGAAACTTGCTTGCTGTTCTACAAACCTCTGCTCTTGGAGGCCCAACACTGTCTACAAGAATAGAAGCTCCCGTAGACATCAAGCACTTTTTCTGGCGCCGTTGCCGGGGAGGAAAGGTAAAAGGCACTCATACTACGGTCTCAGGTAAAGTATTTTTCCGGCGCCGTTGTGTGTGTGCTCAAAGCTATTTCCTTTAGATCCTGCAATTGCATCTTGTTGTTTCTTGTTTACACTAGTTTGGCATAATGTACAAGAGTGAGCTTCTTATTCTATTTCCTGATTTAAAACATGGATTGTTTGATGCGAAAATTAAAAAACCTATGAAATCTTATTTGCATCTTGGTAGTAATATTAGTATGAGCGCTTTGAACACCATTGTTGATAATGATATAGAAAGTTCTAAGCTTGGGGAAGCTGGTTTTCATGATATTTTTAGTCCCCCAAGCATTGAGGAGAAAATTTTCTTTGATGATACTTTGCCTCCTATTTCGATGATGATAATGATAGTGGTCTTTTGGTGCCACCTACTATGGAGAGTAAATTTTGTTGTGATTATACTATGCCTCCTACACTTGATGAGAATAATAATGATAGCTACTTTGTTGAATTTGCTCCCACTACAACTAATAAAATTGATTATGCTTATGTGGAGAGTAATAATTTTATGCATGAGACTCATGATAAGAATGCTTTATGTGATAGTTATATTGTTGAGTTTGCTCATGTTGCTACTGAAAGTTATTATGAGAGAGGAAAATATGGTTGTAGAAA
The DNA here is from genome assembly GCF_022539505.1 of Lolium rigidum. Lineage (NCBI taxonomy): Eukaryota > Viridiplantae > Streptophyta > Magnoliopsida > Poales > Poaceae > Lolium > Lolium rigidum. Next base: position 43,464,354 of record NC_061512.1, read on the forward strand.
TTTTCATGTTACTAAAATGCCTCTCTATGTGCTGAAATTTTTGAAGCTACACTTGTTTTATCTTCCTATGCTTGTTACTTTGCTCTTCATGAACTTGTTTATTTACAAGATTCCTATGCATAGGAAGCATGTTAGACTTAAATGTGTTTTGAATTTGCCTCTTGATGCTCTCTTTTGCTTCAAATACTATTTCTTGCGAGTGCATCATTAAAGCTGCTGAGCCCATCTTAATGGCTAAAAGAAAGAACTTCTTGGGAGATAACCCATGTGTTATTTTGCTACAGTACTTTGTTTTATATTTGTGTCTTGGAAGTTGTTTACTACTGTAGCAACCTCTCCTTATCTTAGTTTTGTGTTTTGTTGTGCCAAGTAAAGTCTTTGATAGTAAAGTAAGTACTAGATTTGGATTACTGCGCAGAAACAGATTTCTTTGCTTGTCACGAATCTGGGTCTAATTCTCTGTAGGTAACTCAGAAAATTATGCCAATTTACGTGAGTGATCCTCAGATATGTACGCAACTTTCATTCAATTTGAGCATTTTCATTTGAGCAAGTCTGGTGGCCTAATAAAATCCATCTTTACGGACTGTTCTGTTTTGACAGATTCTGCCTTTTATTTCGCATTGCCTCTTTTGCTATGTTGGATGAATTTCTTTGATCCATTAATGTCCAGTAGCTTTATGCAATGTCCAGAAGTGTTAAGAATGATTGTGTCACCTCTGAACATGTTAATTTTTATTGTCCACTAACCCTCTAATGAGTTGTTTCGAGTTTGGTGTGGAGGAAGTTTTCAAGGGTCAAGAGAGGAGGATGATATACTACGATCAAGAAGAGTGAAAAGTCTAAGCTTGGGGATGCCCGGTGGTTCATCCCTGCATATATCAAGAAGACTCAAGCGTCTAAGCTTGGGGATGCCCAAGGCATCCCCTTCTTCATCGATAAATTATCGGGTTCCTTCTCTTGAAACTATATTTTTATTCGGTCACATCTTATGTGCTTTACTTGGAGCGTCGTGTGTGCTTTTGTTTTTGTTTTTGTTTGAATAAATTGGATTACATCATGCTTGTGTGGGAGAGAGACACGCTCAGCTGGTTCATATGAACACATGTGTTCTTAGCTCATAATATTCATGGCGAAGTTTCCTCTTCGTTAAATTGTTATATGGTTGGAATTGGAAAATGATACATGTAGTAATTGCTATAATGTCTTGGGTAATGTGATACTTGGCAATTGTTGTGCTCATGTTTAAGCTCTTGCATCATATACTTTGCACCTATTAATGAAGAAATACATAGAGCATGCTAAAATTTGGTTTGCATATTTGGTCTCTCTAAAGTCTAGATAATTTCTAGTATTGAGTTTTGAACAACAAGGAAGACGGTGTAGAGTCTTATAATGTTTTCAATATGTCTTTTATGTGAGTTTTGCTGCACCGGTTCATCCTTGTGTTTGTTTCAAATAAGCCTTGCTAGCCTAAACCTTGTATCGAGAGGGAATACTTCTCATGCATCCAAAATACTTGAGCCAACCACTATGCCATTTGTGTCCACCATACCTACCTATACTACATGGTATTTTCCCGCCATTCCAAAGTAAATTGCTTGAGTGCTACCTTTAAAATTCCATCATTCACCTTTGCAATATATAGCTCATGGGACAAATAGCTTAAAAACTATTGTGGTATTGAATATGTAATTATGCACTTTATCTCTTATTAAGTTGCTTGTTGTGCGATAACCATGTTTCTTGGGAACGCCATCAACTCATTGTTGAATTTCATGTGAGTTGCTATGCATGTTCGTCTTGTACGAAGTAAGGGCGATCTACACTGAGTTGAATGGTTTGAGCATGCATATTGTGAGAGAAGAACATTGGGCCGCTAACTAAAGCCATGATTCATGGTGGAAGTTTCGAGTTTTGGACAAATATCCTCAAGTCTCTAATGAGAAAAGAATTAATTGTTGTCAAATGCTTAAAGCATTAAAAGAGGAGTCCATTATCTGTTGTCTATGTTGTCCGGTATGGATGTCTAAGTTGAGAATAATCAAAAGCGAGAAATCCAAATGCGAGCTTTCTCCTTAGACCTTTGTACAGGCGGCATAGAGGTACCCCTTTGTGAAACTTGGTTAAAGCATATGTATTGCGGTGATAATCCAGGTAGTCCAAGCTAATTAGGACAAGGTGCGGGCACTATTGGTACACTATGCATGAGGCTTGCAACTTATAAGATATAATTTACATGATGCATATGCTTTATTACTACCGTTGACAAAATTGTTTCATGTTTTCAAAATCAAAGCTCTAGCACAAATATAGCAATCGATGCTTTTCCTCTATGGAGGACCATTCTTTTACTTTCATTGTTGAGTCGGTTCACCTATTTCTCTCCATCTCAAGAAGCAAACACTTGTGTGAGCTGTGCATTGATTCTTACATATTTGCATATTGCATTTGTTATATTGCTCTATGCATTGACAATTATCCATGAGATATACATGTTACAAGTTGAAAGCAACCGCTGAAACTTAATCTTCCTTTGTGTTGCTTCAATACCTTTACTTTGAATTATTACTTTATGAGTTAACTCTTATGCAAGACTTATTGATGCTTGTCTTGAAGTGCTATTCATGAAAAGTCTTTGCTTTATGATTCACTTGTTTACTCATGTCATATACATTGTTTTGATCGCTGCATTCACTACATATGCTTTACAAATAGTATGATCAAGTTTATGATGGCATGTCACTCCAGAAATTATCTTTGTTATCGTTTTACCCGCTCGGGACGACAGCGTAACTAAGCTTGGGGATGCCGATACGTCTCCAACATATCGATAATTTCTTGTGTTCCATGCCACATTATTGATGTTATCTACATGTTATATGCACACTTTATGTCATATTCGTGCATTTTCCGGAACTAACCTATTAACAAGATGCCGAAGTGCCGCTCTCGTTTTCCGCCGTTTTTGGTTTCGGAAATCCTAGTAACGAAATATTCTCGGAATCGGACGAAATCAACGCCTGTGTTCCTATTTTACCCGAAGCATCCGAACACACGAGAACCGCCGGAGAAGGGGGCAGGGCCACCACACCACACCCCGGCGCGCCAAGGGGGGGGGCGCCCCCTAGGTGTGGGCCCCCTGAAGCCCTCCGCGCCGCCTCTCCGCCTATATAAAGCCCCCGACCTAAAAACCTCGGGCGTTGGACGAAACCACGTAAACCTTCGAGCCGCCGCCATCGCGGGCCAAGATCCGGGGGACAGGAGTCTCCGCTCCAGGCACCCTGCCGGAGCGGGGAAGTGCCCCGGAGGCTTCTCCATCGACACTGCTGCCATCTCCACCGCCATCTTCATCACCGCCCGCTGCTCCCATGAGGAGGAGTAGTTCTCCATCGAGGCTCTGTATCGCGCCGGTAGCTATGTGGTTCATCTCTCTCCTATGTGCTTCAATACAATAATCTCATGAGCTGCCTCACATGATTGAGATTCATATGATGATGCTTGTAATCTAGATGTCATTATGCTAGTCAAGTGAGTTTTACTTATGTGATCTCCGGAGACTCCTTGTCCCACGTGTGTAAAGGTGGCAGTGTGTGCACCGTGTGGGTCTCTTAGGCCATATTTCACAGAATACTTATTCACCGTTGAATGGCATAGTGAGGTGCTTATTTATATCTCTTTATGATTGCAATGTGTTTGTATCACAATTTATCTATGTGCTACTCTAGTGATGTGTTATTAAAGTAGTTTTATTCCTCCCGCACGTGTGCAAAGGTGACGTGTGTGTGCACCAGTGTTAGTACTTGGTTTATGCTATGATCATGATCTCTTGTAGATTGCGAAGTTAACTATTGCTATGATAATATTGATGTGATCTATTCCTCCTACATATTGCATGAAGGTGACAGTGTGGCATGCTATGTTAGTACTTGGTTTAGTCTTTCGATCTATCTTACACTAAAGGTTACTAAAATATGAGCATTATTGTGGAGCTTGTTAACTCCGGCATTGAGGGTTCGTGTAATCCTCACGCAATGTGTTCATCATCCAACAAAAGTGTAGAGTATGCATTTATCCGTTCTGTTATGTGATCAATGTTGAGAGTGTCCACTAGTGAAAGTCTATTCCCTAGGCCTTGTTCCTAAATACGCTATCGCTGCTTGTTTACTTGTTTTCTTGCGTTACTACTTGCTGCGTTACTACTGCTTGTTTACTCGTCCGGGCAAAGCACCGTTACGGTGTCGTTGCTACTTGCTTATTCATACCACCTGTATTTCACTATCTCTTCGCCGAACTAGTGCACCTATTAGGTGTGTTGGGGACACAAGAGACTTCTTGCTTTGTGGTTGCGGGGTTGCATGAGAGGGATATCTTTGACCTCTTCCTCCCTGAGATCGATAAACCTTGGGTAATCCACTTAAGGGAAACTTGCTGCTGTTCTACAAACCTCTGCTCTTGGAGGCCCAACATTGTCTACAAGAATAGAAGCTCCCGTAGACATCAAAGCGTCATCGGGGTTATGCCCAAAGCTGCCTCCACAACACAACAGAAACGACGTTAAAGAAGAGGTGAATGTCCGGCCCAAGCCCTGTGCAGTTCCCGGGTTGACTGCGGTTTCCACCGGGAGGCCAAGCTCATGGGGAGAGGTGCTCATACTAGCATATATAAGTGAAAGGTTATGGTTGATGATCCGCGTACTGAGTTACGATTATTCAGGGTTACCCCTGACGGATGTAATCAAAAGTTGTGGCACAAGTGTACAACCTCTGCAGAGTGTAAACCTATTCGAATAGCCGCGTCCACGGTTAAGGACGGTTGGAAAGGCCATACTGTTCCGTCATCAGACCATTTTCAAAAATGTGACATATGACTTGTGTTTTAAATTTGGAAAGGTGAAGGGTGAATTGGAATTAAAACACAACCGAGTTGTGGGAATGACACTAATGTTCCCACTTGAGTTAGTCTAGTGATTCAAGCATCTTTACTAAATGTTTATGAAATAAACTTGGCTTTATGCAAATAAACCTAGAGCTTAGTATCCCCTTACTAGAATTGATAGTTCTTACACTAGTATTAGTTTGCGAGTACTTTAAAGTACTCATGGCTTTGTCCCCGGCTATTCAAATGGCCAGACTTTGAAGGAGAACAACGAGTACAAGGAACATGGACAGCGGGACGTCTACGACAACTAGGACCGCTCCCGACGTCAAGCGTTGGCCTCGTGGATTAGATAGCCACTACTACTTCGCTTCCGCTATTTGTGATGTTCGTTGATCGATAGATCAACTACTATTGTAATATTGGATCATGTGATCTACCCTTGTGAGACGATTATGTGTTGTAATAAATGATGACTCTATGATATTCAACTGTTATGTCTCGCAACAACAATATTCCTGGGATTGCGATGTATGGCATAATAGGCATCTGGACTTAAAAATCCGGGTGTTGACAAGTTGGTATCAGAGCCATAGTTTGACCTTAGGAGACCCTAGTTAGAATGGACGTCCTAAAAACTTAGTTTCAAAACAAAGAAAGTGAATATTTCTGAAAACTTATTCTCACCCTTATCTTAAGATCTTTTCAAAAGAATAAATACATGCTCTACTTTTCTTTATAATTGTACATAAAATTTTGCACACTTGATCACTTCATTAACTTACTCATCCTCATTGCTCACAGATGGAGTACCAATGGGAGTTCTATCAGCTTGGCCGCGGAGGAGAACTAACGTTCGAAAAAGATTTGAAGCAACTAGTGGAATACCTAGGCCACCCGTATCCCGAATTCTTCGGAATACCCCTCAAAGCTCAGTTAGGAGAACCACCTCGGTGGGACGTTTCTACTGATCTACGAAGGAAGCTTGATGCCCCGGTATGGGAAACCATATGGTTTTCTGTAACGGGAAACACTTGGAAGGAAGGACTATACAAAGCTATGCAAGAAGCAATTTCCCGTCTGTGTGGACAAAATGAGGACAAGATCAAGAACACTCGTTTCATCTACTACCCAAGACATGACTCCATGGGAAGACCGATGACCATGCCCCCACCACAACCAAAGATGAACCCCTATGCAGCACCTCGGGACTTCGAGCGGTACAAAACCCGCAGGGATTTGGACAACGCCCTCGCCTCTCGCCAAGCACCTCACCCGTGAAGAAGAAGAATCCACCAGGAAGAGTAGTATCACCCAAGCACTTAAGTAGGTGTGAGTTGTATCAGGATCCCCTTGTATCGTAGAGCGATGAATGGTTCTTCAAACCAACGGTGTGTTAGATTTGTAATATGTGATGCTTGGTATGAATGAAAAAGTGTTGTCGGTGTTACCCCTGCAACACTACTCAAAATTTCAATTTGTGAACTTTTAAAAATTTAACAAAACAAACCCTAGAAATTTCCCTCTTATCTTATCATCTACCTCAATGTTCAGATGGCCCCACCAACCCGCAACACCACCCAGGATGCCATGATGCAACTGCTGCAGACGATGATGGCAGACCGAGAAGCCGAAAGAGCTGAACGCCAAGCAAACCTTGCTGCACTGCAACAGATAGCTCAGAACAATCAAGGCCATGGAAACAACGATCACCCTGGATCAAAGCTGAAGAACTTTCAGCACACCAACCCTCCGGTATTCAACAAGACTGAAGAGCCCCTTGATGCTGATGACTGGCTCCAGACCATGGAGAACAACCTTGAAGTTGCGGGAGTTGAAGCCGCGAGAAAAGTACTGTTTGCCACCCACTACCTGTCGGGACCTGCCGAGCACTGGTGGACAAGTGCCCGTGCAATGAATGCGGGACAGATGATGACCTGGGAAGACTTCAAGCTGAAGTTTAGCAAATATCATGTGCCCCAAGGACTGATCAAGAAGATGAGAGACGAGTTCCGAGAACTCAAGCAAGGAAGGATGTCCGTGGTGGAATACCGCGACAGGTTTCTTACTCTGTCAAGGTACGCCTCGGATGAGACCGACACCAACGAGAAGAGGAAGGAAAGATTTCTGAACGGACTGCATGACGAGATGCAGACTGTGTTAGTGAACATTCCGTTCGCTGACTTGGAAGCCCTCGTGGACTCAGCCATACAGATGGAAGGAAAGCTGCATCAGGCCAATGAGAACCGCAAGCGCAGAATGATGAACCAGAATGGACCCCACCATACCAGAAGTACCGCAATAACTCCTCTGGAGGATTCACCCCAAGATACAACAAGCCCCCTGCCCAGAATAATCGCCCCAACTACCCCAACAACAACGGAGGACCCCCGAAGCCCGGAGGCAACAACAACAACAACAACAACAACCACAACAACAACAACAACAGCCACCACAACAACAACAACCCCAACAGCAACAACAATGGAAACAACAACAACACCAATACTGCCCCAAGGACTGGAAGCAACACCGCTCCCGTCAACCCCAAGGACAAGTCCACGATCAACTGCTATGAATGTGGAGTTGTGGGCCACTACTCCAATGAGTGCCCCAAGAAGCTTGCCAAGATTGCCGCCAACACCGCTGCACCTGCTCAACAACAGCGTCGCTTCGCAGGCAGAAGGAACCAGAACAACAACAACGGCCGCCTCTACCACATGACTGCCACTGAAGCTCAGGAAGCACCCCAGACCATGACAAGTATGTCTTCCTGTTAATCAAAATGCTCAATCTCTCTTAGGAACCTAACTTTTCTTAAAATCTCGGGACGAGATTTGTTTAAGGGGGAAGGGTTTGTAACATCCCAAAAATTTCACAACAAAACAAATGAATTTCCCTAGTTCCAAATTTTGGAACCAACAAAAACTTTTATTAAAATAAGTTTGAGGCATAGTGATCTTGCTTAATTCTTGTGCTATTGCCATGATTGCTTGTTATTAGTATTTGAAATAATCTAAAACCCTAAAACCCCACCCCTCCTCTCACCATCCTAGTTAGAATAAAATAAAAGGAAATTTAAATGAGAAAAAGGCTTATGTGTCTATGGCTATAATTATAAATCTTGACCCTAGACTTTTCCACTTTATTTAGAGGATTGGAAATACTTCATAAACCTTGTATAGTACTTCTTAAATCATTTCCAAGTTGAAACCAAGGAAAATAAAAAGAAACTAAAAATGCCATAGAGGCATATAAGAGTAAAATAGCAAATTGTGATTTAAGAAAATTGACCCTAGAACTTGTGGTGAATGGTTGGATTATCTCCATATACCATTTCAACACTCAACAACACCAATTGGGTCAAACCAAGTCAAATTAAAAATAAAATGCAACATATGCATAGAAGCCTATGTGACACATAGCCAATTCACTAAATCTTGACCTATGACTCTAAACCTTGATTAAATGATGTGAGACCATCTCTCAACCTAATATAACACTAAATGGACCCTAGCCCATGTTCAAGTGAAGCAAGATCAACCATTTACAAGTTTAGTAAAATTTGACACCTCATCTCCTATGTATTAAGGCCAAATTTGCAAATCTTTGAACAAGACCATTTGAATTGGTTTCAATGCTCTTAAAATGTTTCTAAACTAATAAGAACCACATTAGAGTCAAGAAAAGTCAAATCAAATGGAGAGAAATCACATAGTGAGAAAATCCCCAAAATTCCCTCACATACACTTAGCCAAATTTGCAAATCCTCAACCAAGGCCACCATTGCTTGATCCCTTGCTTGTAAAACTCTTACATATGATAAATAAACACAATTGCATCAAGGAAACAATAATCAAATCAAAGGAAAATTCAAAACTCACATACATGTGATAATGGTCACATGTCCCAATTTTATTTTCTTCCCCACTTTGCACCAATTTTTCTTCTGATTTCTCAACTAACCTTGGTCAACCAAAGTCATGTCATCCAAGACCATATGAAAGTGAACAACTTTTATGTTGACCATCATCACTGATGTTGACCAGGTTGACCAGTATGATTTTGACAAGTGGAGACTTTGAAGCTATGTGAAGATCAACCCTCAATTTGAATTGTTGCAAATCTTCACCAAATTGAACCCCATCACCACCAAACTGACCTATAATTAATATGTATGAGTTTCACCAAAAATAATTTCGAAATTTAAAATAAATGTTCATGCGGCCATATGATCGAACACCTGGCAGGCATAAATCTGGAATTGCAACACAGCCCTTTGTCCATCAGTTCTTAGCCTAAACCTCTTTACAAACTTGATCATTGCTGCTTCTCTGAGCCCCCTGCATCGAAACATGTACCTGCCTCGTCGTTTAAAGTGGAGGCATGCTCACTTTGGCAACCATGCCGTACCCATGCCGGCCATCCTTGGCCATTCTCTCTCTGGTCTCTCTCTCCCAGTACAACCTTGCCCAGAAGCATCTACTCATCACCAAAACTCTGCCAGTACCCAGCTGGAGCTCGCCAACGCACGGCATTGGCCAGGCAAGGCGCGCCCAGACACGCCCAGAAACGTGCCACGCACGCGGTGAGCGCGCCCAGACGACGCCCTGGACCCGCCAGTGCACCTCGTCGCCCGTCTAGCCTCGTCCTCCCCTTGCTTTGCCCTCTTGCACGCGCCATGACCACACTACCAGCTACCTACTGGACATGATCACTAGCTCGCGCTCGCCCGGACACCGTCGCCATGATCACCCTTCTGCCGCCACGGTACTGCGAGCACTCGAGCATCGCCAGCACTCCCTCGTCCTTCCCCTGACGTCCCTGCACGCTCACTAGCCTCGCCTAGACGTCGCCTACAAGATGCTGCCCTTGCCCCGACCTTTCGCACGCCGGAGCGGCCGCGCCATGAGCGACCCCTCTCAGCACCCACGGCCTCCTTCCCTACGCTATAAATAGAGAAGCTCTGAGCCTCGATTCTTCACAACATCTGCTCCCCTCTCATCCTTGATCCTTCTCCACCCCTCAATTTCACCAGCCATCGCCGGAGCAGCCACAATCGCAAGCTCACACCCGCCGGAGCTGCCGCAGATCAATCCGTTGATCCACGCCACCCCGAGCTCCGCCACTGTACCAGGCGCCTATTCACCCTCGCCAACGACGCCTCGACACCCTCCCTCGACCGCCGGCGACCTCCAGCGCTCTCCGACCCCCTACCTCGCCGGCGCAGCAAGCCCCTCTCCCCCGTCGACGACGACGAAGCTCCACCGTAGATCCTCGATCTAATCCAACGGGCCAGGTTAGCACGTACCGATTCGGTGTTTAATAGCCACTGACGCGTGGGACCCCATGTCAGGCGGCCCGCAGCGGGGTCAGCGCAAGTTGGGCCGGCCCAGTCTGTTTAAGCTATTTAGCCCATTTCGTTTTCCCGCGTGGCCCAGTAATTTAAATTTGGTTTAATCCATTTTAGTTCAAATCCAATACTGCTGCCCACTTCAAAGTTGAATAGTTCAAATTCTACAAACTCAAATTTAGAAAATCCAAATGTTCTGGAAAGCTTATGAGTTGCCCTAACTAACCCCACTGGATTCAAACTCATACCTTGTGTAGTTTTTGAATAGTAAAAATAACAAAACAGATACTTTTCAGTATTCAAATAAATCTTAAAAATCAACCATTATGAATTTTGAATTGAATCCAATTGCAATAATTCACATTTAACAAACTCTAATTTACTATGTAAAAATATGATATATGTTCTGTACATGATCATGGGCTAGAATCAAAATATTGGCTATGTAGTCAATACTAGCCCATTTAAACTATTTCAAATTTTAGAATTTAAATCTATGAGGTATAGCATCTCATTTAAGTCATGGTCTCATATATTATGAAGTAATATGATGACCTCTACTGCATAGGTTCATACTTGCTCACTTGTAGAATTTAAATCAACATAGTATTTAAATTGCCTTAGTTATTTAAATCACATGAGATGATGAATCTCATTTAAATCACCTGTTCTCAAATACTAAGTGTGAAGTGTTGACCTTGGTCAACATGGGATCATCCCTGGTTATTTGAGAAGATTAAATATTAAGAAGAATTCAATGAGAGGAAATTATTTCTCCCAAACTAAATAGAAACCCTAACCCACATTTTCAATGAGAGGAAATTATTTTCCTAATAGTAAATGAAGAAACCCTAGCATAATTTGTGAATAAATGTTAAGTAGTGATGCTAGATCATTTGAGTGAGCCATTAAGGCTAATTAAGAGTACTTAAGTATTGTTTGGTGATTGTATCCTCGTATTCGTTTTTAGACGCTAGTACCGGAGACTATCAAGAGGAGGAGGTATTCTACCAGGAGGAAGAGCCAGAAAACTTTGATCACCTCACCAATCAAGGCAAGCTATTACCAATGCAAGCTAGACTAATGCAAGCTAATATTCTTGCAAGCTAACACTCTTGCAAGGTTCCCTTGTGCAAAGCTCTACAAGAGCAAGGCACCATTATTTTTATTTTATGTTTAATGCTCCTATCCCAAGATTTTTCTTTACAAGCTTTACTAAATTTTGTTTATCAAAGTTTACCTTTGATTCATGATTTCACTGGGTTTAGATATAGAGTAAAACAAGAGCATCAAAGTTAGCCTAGAGCAAGACAAGCTAGTTAGCACCCCTCATGACTAGTTGCTAGTGCTAAAGATTAAAATTGACTATTAGAGATGGGAACTTGTGAAAACCAATGACTTTGAAAACCTTGGAATGATGAGTCATTCTATTGAAAGATTTTGAAGGTGAATATGACTGGTGAAAGACTTGGTGAATTTTACGAAAACCGATGGTTGGGTTCGGATGCGATACCATTCCAATTTACAAGTACCCCCACAATACCCGATTATGGGTAGGGCTTAACTGGAAGTTTATGTGTCTTAGTATGGGTTCCCTCTAAACAAGCGTCATCGGGGTTATGCCCAAAGCTGCCTCCACAACACAACAGAAACGACGTTAAAGAAGAGGTGAATGTCCGGAGAAGAGGTGAATGTCCGGCCCAAGCCCTGTGCAGTTCCCGGGTTGACTGCGGTTTCCACCGGGAGGCCAAGCTCATGGGGAGAGGTGCTCATACTAGCATATATAAGTGAAAGGTTATGGTTGATGATCCGCGTACTGAGTTACGATTATTCGGGGTTACCCACGACGGATGTAATCAAAAGTTGTGGCACAAGTGTACAACCTCTGCAGAGTGTAAACCTATTCGAATAGCCGCGTCCACGGTTAAGGACGGTTGGAAAGGCCATACTGTTCCGTCATCAGACCATTTTCAAAAATGTGACATATGACTTGTGTTTTAAATTTGGAAAGGTGAAGGGTGAATTGGAATTAAAACACAACCGAGTTGTGGGAATGACACTAATGTTCCCACTTGAGTTAGTCTAGTGATTCAAGCATCTTTACTAAATGTTTATGAAATAAACTTGGCTTTATGCAAATAAACCTAGAGCTTAGTATCCCCTTACTAGAATTGATAGTTCTTACACTAGTATTAGTTTGCGAGTACTTTAAAGTACTCATGGCTTTGTCCCTGGCTATTCAAATGGCCAGACTTTGAAGGAGAACCGCAGTACAAGGAACATGGACAGCAGGACGTCTACGACAACTAGGACCGCTCCTGACGTCAAGCGTTGGCCTGTGGATTAGATAGCCACTACTACTTCGCTTCCGCTATTTGTGATGTTCGTTGATCGATAGATCAACTACTGTTGTAATATTGGATCATGTGATCTACCCTTGTGAGACGATTATGTGTTGTAATAAATGATGACTCTATGATATTCAACTGTTATGTCTCGCAACAACAATATTCATGGGATTGCGATGTATGGCATAATAGGCATCTGGACTTAAAAATCCGGGTGTTGACATTTAAGAGGCAAATGCAAATAGTGCAAAAATCTGTCAAAACAGAATAGTAGGTAAAGATCGATTTTTTAGAAAATCCTCTGTTGCTCATCTCAAAAAGTGGTCAACTAACGAAAGTTATATAATAACCTGGATCGTATGCATAAAAATGACAGCTCACAATTCCGTTCTGGATAGTTTTACGAATCATTAATCTAATTTTTTTTAGTTTCTCCCATGCAGTTATCTTTCTCCCTCTTGGTTATCTATATCGACTCTCACAACATTTTGGTTATCTATATCGACTCTCACAACATTTACAGGACCAGATGTTTTTACTTCAGAGAGTAACATCTCACTCTTCGTCGCTTCAGCACATTTTCCTAATTCACAAATATACACACTTTTAAGTCCACTTAAGTGACCTTGTTTCGTAGCCCTCAACCGCTCTCATATTTTGCGTCATAGCCCTCATCTGCTCTACGTTTACCTATGTTGTTCTTACTCCGCTCTGCCATCATCTTGCTTCCAAATACAGAGTTTTTTACTTCCATTATGGTGGAAAACTATCATAAACTTTCTACCAAATACAGATTTATCATTACATATTTAGTGGGCTCTATTTTATTTTCTAAGGACGATTGCAACAATGGCTTGATGGTTAACAAATACCTCTATCTGTTTTCGTATCTAAAGATATCATTGCGACTGATCCATGTACCTGTAGTGATCATGGGAGTATATTTCAAATGCCGCTATCACCCGAAGGCTTTTGAAGGCTTGAACCAAATCAAGAACATTACAAATAACATTTTTTAATATAGTAATTTACATTGGAATCTAAGTATACCCCTAATAAACTAAAAATTGCTTCAGGAACCTCCCTGTTCCCTACTCATACACATGGATTTGTAAATATAATTTATGGCAAAAGCTTGAAGTCTTCACCTGGTTACTATTAACTGATCAGCTGAATACAAGAAATATGTTAAAAAGATGTCACAACATTAGCCATGTGTTCATCTGCGCCCTTTGTTCCAAGGCGGAAGAAACTATTAAACATTTTTTTCACGTGCCTTTTCAGTCAGAACTGCTGGCCAAAATTGAATATTGACTGGAGACAATATCTGAATTGAATTGAGGCTAGATATAGAGATCTAGACCATCTAGAATATCTTGGCAAGCTAGAGTTGAAGCTGATATGTCCTTGCTTAGGTTTAAGGTGCCTAAAAACTTTGCATGTTTCTAGTTCAAAATATAAACTTTTGTCTAAACAGTGCATTGTTTAAGCTGAAATCAAAGCCAATATGGAGGCACCTGATGCAAAGCTTACATCACCTTGTTGCAAAGTAATGTCAGACTAAGACTTAAGAAACTCTTGATACTTCAGCATTAATATAAGCTCAGTAAAGCATGATGTAACATGCTTGCGAGCCAAATCTGATCCTCTTCCATGAGGTCTTCTCATACACGTAACCATGTGGTGCAAATGTTGTATAACCACAAAAATATGAAGACGGACAGAAACCAATGAAAATCTCTTGTGAATCGTATTCAGAAATGACATAAATATATTCCTTGAATAAAAATCACATAAAAGAAGATCCTTTTGTGTGATATGTCCTTTCACACAACAACGTGGAAAAAATGCTGAACAACCATACAGAAGTTTGACGACATTCAGAAATCCACGAAAACCCTTTGCATGTATCAATTTCAAAAATGCTAGACAATTCTTGCATAAACTATAAATTGTTTAACCGCTAGCTAGCATATGAAGGCCTTTGCAATGAAACGTGCCAGTAAAACAGAAATTGTAACAAACTCACCAAAAATACACATGCGTTGAATACATGGAAGTAGGGCCTGAAGCTGGCGAGAGAAAAGAAAGATGTGCGTCGTCTAGTTCTCCTTCTCCAGCATCAACTTAATTAAGTATAGTGATGGACGGACATAAGTTCCTCACATTAGTGATGGTTGTGCATCGTAGGCTGCTGGCTGCGCTTCGCCTTAAGCATCAGGTTAAGCAAGTAAAGAAATAGTCAGGATATTCTTGCACTGACATCAACAAATCAAAAATGCCATCGACGTTTGATGCAAAGCAGTAACAAGATCCAACAGTGTATAAAAGATAGCCTTATGATACTTTACAGTTATGGAGTTTGCGAGGATCTTGGCGATGTTGCACTTGGCGTCCTTGCGAGATGTCGGTCTTTCAGATGAACGTGTTTGTTATTTCCAACCTGAATATTTGGATGGGATGGTGTAGAGCGAGGTAGGCGGGTGATATTACCGACGATGTAGATGGGCCTCTTCCTGAATTATCATATGGCCTCCACGGTCTTCCTGTGCATCGAGATTAGATTGGTTTGCAAATTAATCATTCTTGCACCCTGGGCAAATGTAGATAGAGAAAATTCAGAAAGCTAAGAAGAATGTACAAGCAGCTCGACCGACGAGTTGAGCTCCTCCAGGCTTAATGGCGGATCCAGCACGGAACGAGCGGCACCGATGAGGGCACGGCGCGGCTCTTCATGCATGCACGTAGATTGACATCAATTGGATGGTGGCGTAATTTTTTACTCGCTTGTGAGCTCGGCTAGTTACAATAGGCTCGGGGGTGGAGTTGGTGGCGGCTTCCACGGCAAGATATCACGGTAGTGGATCAAGCTCGTGAACAATGGCCGACTGACGCCACCTAGCTTTACCCTGACCCGGCAAGAGAGAAGAAGATGACGGTGGTGTCTAGTCCGTACGCTAATGTATTTCCGTCATCGCTGATTGCTTTCCATATTTTCTTAATTTGTCTGATTCTAGCTATCCTCTGATTGATTGTACATACTACTATACTTCCTTAAATATTGTTTGACGGGGCACACAATCTAATATACTTTCTTAAATGTTGTTTGACGGGTACACACAATCGCACGGTTCTGATTCTTCTAATGTTTACTGGGTTGTTGGACGGTCAAGATGTCTCCAATCTTTGACATCAAACATTTTTGATGACGTACCAACTCAAATATAATAGTAAAGATTAAAGGCTAGTTTTGGCAAAAAAAAACAAAAAAAATGATAAGGAGCGGTTATTACAGAGGCAATAACTTCCAAGACTCAAAAAAATTAAAGAAAATAAACATGGGTTGTCTCCCATAAATGATTTTCTTTAACGCCTTTCAGCTAGGCGTAGAAAAAGTGCGAGCATCAAGTATTATCAAGTGAAGAAGCATCAACATCATAATTTGTTCTAATAATAAAATCATAAGATGACTTCTTTATGTTTCTAGGGAACTTTTCTAAGAAATGATCTTCCCATCTTGAGTGGGAATTGATATTTAATAATCCCATCTCTCATATTAATAGCAGCACCGACAGTTCTAAGAAATGATCTTCCCAAAATAATTGGACAAGAAGCATTACATTCAATATCCAAAACAAAAAAATCAGCGGGGACCAGGTTATTATTAACCATAATAAGAACATTATCAACTTTCCCCAAAGTTTTCTTTGCAGCAATATCAACAAGATGAACATCCAAATAATATTTTTTCAGCGGTGACAAGTCAAGCATATCATAGATTTTTCTAGGCATAACAGAAATACTTCCACCAACATCACATAAAGCATTGCAATTAAAACCATCTATTTCATATTAATGATGGGCTCCCAGCCATCTTCTAACTTTTTAGGAATAGAGGCTTCACATTTTAATTTCTCCTCTCTAATTTGCATAAGAGCATTTGTAATGTGCTTTGTAAAAGACATATTTATAGCACTAGCATTCGGACTTCTAGCAAGCTTTTGTAAGAACTTAATTACTTCAGAGATATTGCAATCATCAAAATCAAACTCATTATTATCAAAAGTAAGAGAACTCTTATCTCCCGTACTCCGAAAAATTTCAGCACACTTATCAGAAACAGTTTCAGTGGTTATAGGCAATTTTGTAGAAGGATGGAGACTTTTCCTACACCATTTATTTTACCATTAATAGTAGGTGTGTGGCTAGAATTTGAGACTTAATTACTACTGGTGGTGGTGATAGTATAAACTTTAGTCATATTATTATTTTTAGCAATTTCATCTTCCCTTTCCCACCTAGCATGCAATTCCGCCAACATCCTAACATTTTCATCAAATCTAACTTGGCATTCAAAGTTTTACTTTCTTTAACATCATGAGGCAACACTTTTAATTTAATAAAATCAACATCATGAGCAAGGCTATGAACTTTAGAAGCAAGAATATCAATTTTGCCAAGCTTTTCCTCAATAGTTTTATTGAAAGCAGTTTGTTTACTAATAAAATCCTTAAGCATGACTTCAAGATCAGAGGGTGCACTTTTATTATTGTTGTAGGAATTAACATAAGAATTGCCATAAGCAATTACCATTATTGGAAGGATATGGCCTATAATTGTTGCTACCAAAATTATTCCTATAAGCATTGTTGTTGAAATTGCTGTTTTTAATGAAATTCACATCAACATGCTCTTCTTGAGCAACCAAAAAAGCTAACGGAGTATTATTTAGATCAACATGAGCTTTAACATTAACAAGCATAGACATAATAGTATCGATCTTATCACTCAAGGAGGAGGATTCTTCGACACAATTTACCTTCTTACCTTGTGTAGCTCTCTCGGTGTGCAATTCAGAATAATTTATCATCATATCATCAAGTAATTTAGTTGCAGCCCCCAAAGTAATGGACATAAAGGTACCTCCAGCAGCTGAATCCAGGAGATTTCTTGAAGAAAAATTGCATCCTGAATAATTATTTTGGATGGTCTTCCAAGTAGTCAGTCCATGAGTGGGACAATTCTTTACCAAAGATTCCATTCTTTTCCAAGCTTGAGCAACATGTTCATTATCAAATTGTATAAATTTTGTTATGTCGCTTCTCAAAGATATAATCTTAGCAGGAGAATAATATTTTCCATTAAAAGCATATTTGCATTTAACCCAAGAATCTATATTATTTTTAGGCAAAGATAGCAACCTGATGAGGACATCTCTACCACACTACCACCTCCGTCATTACCAACTAAAGATGAACCTGCTGTGAAGCTCAAGTCCAATGAAGTTCGGATTGGACCTATTACAAGGGCTCGTGCGAAGCTACTTAAACAATAGGTGAACTTGTTCCTAAATGATACTTTGATTAATCAGAACTTTATACTACCTAAGTCCCATTACTTATGTATCATCAGGTATGAAGAGGAGACAAGCATCGCACGAGGAGGAGAAGAGCAGCTGGACTTGAAGATGGACGTGGAGCTGGACAAGGAGCTGGACATGAATAAATCTCATGGACGCGCGAGGGAGGAGCGGGAGGCATGCGCGAGAGGAGAAGACGAAGTCCAGGCCAGCCCAGCACCTGGTCAGACCGGCCGCCACGCCGGCGCGCCCGGTCCCTGGCCCGGTCCGACCGGGCGGCAGGCCGGATCCACCCCCGGCGCCAACCGGGCGCCACGCTGATGCCAACCGGGGATGTTACTGCGCGACAATTTCCCCGCCCGGTTGGAACCCGGTCCCTGGCCCGGTTTGAACCGGCCAGCTCGGTCCCAGGCCCGGTCGACCGGCCGTGTCCAAGTCTGTCTCGACCAGATCTATTCTGGGTCGGTTATTCTTGTATATTTTCGACCAGAAGTCGTCCCGGACGCCTATATAAGTGCACAGGACGCCCCCTAGCTGCTTTAGACCACGTTTAAGATAAACCCTAGTTCTTAGTTGTTTGCTCTGCAAAACTATTGAATCCCCTACACCATATTGCTTGATATTGTGTAGATCTGAAAAGTCTTGTGTGATCTGCTGTTCCATTGGGAATGAAACGATTGCAACTTACCGCTTCGTGGTCGGCGGCTACGTGCGCAAGTGTGTGGAGTTGCGAATATCATTGCAACTTACCGCTTCGTGGTCGGCGGCTACGTGCGCAAGTGTGTGGAGTTGCAAATATCTTGCAGGGTTGAGAGCTGTTGCATTGGCGACATGGACCAATCGAGAGATCTCGTTGCGTCATACAAGTTATCATCCACTTCATCAAGTTACCTCCGCTGCAATCACCCCGTGATCATCATCACCACCGTTGCTTACTAAGAAGATCGGGCCACCCCTTATCATCTTGGTATCAGATTTCCAGTTTTCCTCGGTAAGCCATCCACAATCCACCCCATAGTTGAGTTGTGAGTGTTTCCTATCCAGAAAATGCCAAAAAAATTAGGGTTAGGGTTTGTCATAGCCTTATATTGCACTAATTTCGAGTTTTAGTTGCTTTTCGTAGTTGTGTTTGCGTATCTTTTTCTTGCATCTAGTATTGTTAGGGTTTGAGTCTCTATTATCATCTAGTTTCAGTTTTTGTTACTCCGAGTCCACATAGCGTACAGTGTGCTTGTTCCCAACCATAGACACAACCTTTCGATATAAACTTATAAAGTGACTAGGAACTTCCCCAGAAGAGACTAGTTTTACCGCTCGACAGGCTGCTCGTTAGGTTATCGGTGCTTTGCAATTTCTGTTGGCCGTGTTATCAAGGAGTTGAGTTATAAAATAAAAAAATAGAAAATTGAAAATAAGCAAAAAGAGCTACATAGCTGCGTTATAAAAGAAAATCCAAAAAGAAAAGTGAAGTGCTAGAAGAATCAAGTGAAGGCCTAAGTTTACTTTACTGCACCCGTAGTTGAGCAATCTTGTGCCTGTCTCGTTGAGCTTTGCTAGCGTCTCTCTAGTGCATTGCGACCTTTCCTACATATAGTTGCATTGCCCCATTATATTGCCTTGTGTGAGTATCATTGGTTGTCTACGGTCAGCGCTAGAGCTTGTTATTGGTGCAAATAGGTAGCCTACCTACAACCCCACATATATCCTGCTTTGCCGTGTGATTTGTTCTTATACCCTTGATATTCGCTTCGCTACATCCGTGCACTAGTTGTTACTACAAGTGGTAAGCAACCCTAATTTACTTTCGAACGGTAAGATTTCCTTTTCTTATCAATTTTGAGTGAGTTGTGAGAGTACCACCATATATTTTTGATTTAGTGCACTAATCTACTAACGATGTCTGCTAGTGATCAAAAACTTGTTAACCAGGAAAACAAGAGTGCTGCAGATCTCATCACATGGAGGGAGTTTGAGGCTCTTCGTAATGTGATGCGACGTGAATTCCGCGCTCAGGATGAGGTGCTTAATGGGACGGTCCAAGAGATCTCCCAAAAGTTGGATGCTACTAATGAGACCGTCACTACAATGCAAGATCAAATGACGGATATTCAACGCACTCTTCGAAATTTGACAATGTCTGTTGAGAATCCTACAAATCAACAGCGACAACAAAATGAAGGTGTTGATGAAGCCCCTGGTCGTGGTGATCGTCCTCGAGGTTGGGCTCCACTTGGCCGCAATGGTCGTGGACATGACGAGGAAGATGGATTAGGTAAGCCCAAGTTTTCTATACCCAAGTTTGAAGGAGGAGCTGATGTTGAAGAATACCTCACTTGGGAGCTCAAGATTGAGAAGTTATGGGGTTTACATCCACATTACACTGAAGATAGGAAGATAAAGCTTGCTTCTTCTGAATTTGATGGTTATGCTTTGCGTTGGTGGGATCGATATGTGAGTGCTCGCGAAGAATATGGTGAAACGCCTATTATCACATGGAATGCTATGAAGGCGGCAATGATCAAGCGTTTTGTGCCCACAAATTATTTGTGCAATATATTTGATAAGTTGACCCTATTGAGACAAGGTGTGAAGACTGTTGATGAATATTACATGGAGATGGAGATGCTCATGCAGCGTGGTCGTGTCAAAGAATCCCTTGAGATGACAATGACTCGTTTTCTCAATGGTTTGAAGTATGACATCAAAGGCATTGTTCGTCATTACAGTTACACCACTATGAATGAGTTGCTACATCATGCAAGAGAAGCTGAATCACAGTTGGCTGATGATACGTCCAAAACATATCTACTTTCCCGAACACTTTTGCTATTGTTTTGCCTCTAATTTGTGTATTTTGGATGCAACTAACACGGACTAACGCTGTTTTCAGCAGAACTGTTCTGGTGTCTCGTTTTTGTGCAGAAATCCAACTTTCAGGAAAATCCTCGGAATTTATGCGGAAGGTCCTATTTTCCCAGAATATTGGCGGAGCCAGAAGGGCAAGCCAGGTGGGGGCCCGAGGGCCCCACACGCTAGGCCGGTGCGGCCCAGGAGGGGGGCGCGCGGCCCTAGTGTGTGGCGGCCTCGGCTGGCCCCCGATGCCCTCCTTCGGACTACTTATTGCCTTCGACCTAAAAACGCACGGGAGGAAGTCGAAATCACCAGATTGATATTGTTCGCTGCAAATTCTCCATCATGGGTAAACCTCGTGATCCTAAAGTCGCCATATTACCATCCACTACAAGAAAAGGTACAACTCTGAGTACCTCTGCTGCTCTTGATTCACCATCTGTGATTGATAAACTTGTTTCACCACCACATGCTTCACATGTTGGTACTTCTGATAGATCTGAAAATTCTTATAATATTGATGATGCTTCTGTTGTGCTTGATGATAGTGATTCACTGGGATCTTTTTCTAGATGCTACAATTGCTAGGTCTAGACAAATTGAAAATGCTGAAACTCCTAATGAAAATGCTGCTACACCTGTTAATTTACCTGAGTCTGTTGAATACTCTAGTGATAATCTTGATGAAGATTATGTAGAACTTGATGATGATTTTATTGATAAATGCAATGCTACTACTGATGCAAGAAAAATTAAAAAGTTGCTTGCAAAACATACTGTTAGATATAAACTGTCTCCTGATCCTAAATTTGCCACATCTCCCATAAACATTAAGGATAAAGATTATGATTTCTCTCTTGATTTGTCTCATATATCTATTGTTGAGAAAACACCTTTTTGTGGTACTGAAAAAGAAAGTGATGTAGAACACATGATTGAGCTATCTACTCTTAGTAGTTTGTTTTCTGATGATGTTAAGAAGCGTACTTATTTCGTTGCTAAAATTTTCCCTTTCTCATTAAAGGATGATGCTAAAACTTGGTATAATAGTTTGCCACCTGATTCTATTAATAGTCCAAAAGAATTGCTTGATGTTTTCTTTCGGAAATACTTTCCTGATAGTGCTCAACATATTGCTTTGCAGAGAATTTATAATTTTGATCAGGAAGATGGAGAGAAATTTCCTGAGGCTTGGGCTAGATTTTGCTCTCTTATTAGAGCTCGGCCTGACCATGATTTGGAAAAGCATGATTTACTTGATATATTTTATAGTGGACTAACCATTGAGTCTAGGGCATACCTGGGTAGTTGTGCTGGTTGTGTTTTCAGGAAAAGAACTCCAGACGACGCTGAAGAATTATTGGCGAGAATAGGCCGGAATCATGATGATTGGTCTACACCTGAACCAACCCCGACACCAATATTGAAGAAGAGGTGTATGATTAAATTAAATGATGAAGATATGAGGGAAGCCAAGAAATCTCTTAAAGAGAAAGGTATAAAATCCGAAGATGTGAAGAATTTACCTCCCATAGAAGATTCATGTAAGATCACTCCCCCTTCATCCATGATTGAGGTACACTCTCTTGAACGCTTTACTAGAGAAGATATTCCATATTCAAAACCTCCTGCTCAATGTTTAGATGAGTTTGATAATTATATTGTTAAGCAAAATAATTTCAATATGAGAATAGAGAATCATTTAATGGAAAATTCTCGAGCTATTGGTGAATTGCATGGTATTGTGGAGAGAACCTCCAATGATGTTAAGATGCTTGTTAAACACTTTCATATGGTTCAAACTCAAATTGATCAACTCACTAAACTGCAAAATGACTTGTTAAAAGATAATTCTAAAGAAAAACATGCTTATGAAGTAACATCTAGAGGCGGTGTTTCTACCCAGGATCCTCTATATCCTGAAGGGCATCCCAAAAGAATTGAACAAGATTCTCAACAAACTGAAACTAGTGCTCCATCTAAGAAAAAGAAAAACAAACATAAAACTGTTGTAGAATCCTCTGAGCCTGTTAATGATCCTAATAGTATTTCTATTTCTGATGCTGAAACTGAAAGTGGTAATGAACATGATAAAGATAATGATAAGAATGATGCTTCTGATAAAGAAGAGGTTGAAGAAGAACCTGAAAAGCATGCTAAAAATAAAAAGTATACTAAAGAAGATTTTATTGCTAAGAAACATGGTAGTGAAAGGGAACCTTGGGTTCAAAAGCAAATGCCTTTTCCTGCTAAGAAACTAAAATCAAAGGAAGAAGAACACTATAATAAATTCTGTGATTGGATGAAACCTTTATTCCTGCAAATACATTTGACTGATGCTATTAAATTGCCTCCTTATTCAAAGTATATGAAAGATATTGTGTCTAACAAAAGGAAAATTCCTAAGGAGGAGATTTCCACTATGCTTGCTAATTACTCTTTTAATGGTAAGGTTCCAAAGAAGCTTGGCGACACAGGTATTCCGACTATTCCTTGTTCTATTAAGAATAATTATGTTAGAACTGCTCTATGTGATTTGGGAGCGGGTGTTAGTGTTATGCCTTTCTCTCTTTATAAGAGACTCTATTTAGATAAGTTGATACCGACTGATATATCTTTGCAAATGGCTGATAAATCTACTGCTATTCCTGTTGGTATATGTGAGGATGTTCCTGTTCAAGTTACTAATAACTGCTTGATATTAACTGATTTTGTTGTGTTGGAAATGCCTGAAGATGATAATATGTCTATTATTCTTGGGAGACCTTTTCTTAACACCGCGAGGAGCTGTTATTGATTGCAATAAAGGAAAAATTACTTTCAATGTCGATGACAAGGAGCATACCGTTTATTTTCCCAAGAGGATTGAGAAAGCATGTGGAGTTAACACAATTTCTAATGTGAGAACTATCAAAGTGGGAACTATTGATTGTCCAATATATGAGCCTAAAGAAGAATATCAAACTCTTGTGATTGGATCCATATCAATACAATACAAGGTAACATGATTGATTTGAGGTTTATTTCTTCATATGCTATGTAAAATTTATTTGGTGGCAAGACTTGATCAACCTTGTTAACAAATTCATTTTATATGCATAGAAGAGCTAAACAACATCTCTTTCTTCCTCCACTTGATCTACTTGCTGTAGCATTTTTTTTTGCAAAGTTCTTTAGTTAATTAGAGATTTCAAAAATTTTCCTGCCCAGTAATAATAATTTTGACACCCAGAAATGTGCATTTTTCAAAGTTTTCAAAAATTCACAAAAATTATACCATTGGTCCTATTTTTCGACGAGGCACCTGGGAACACCTGGGGATGACCAGTGGGGCACCCCAGGGTGGCACCCCACAGGCCGGCGCGGCCAGCAAGGGGGGCGCGCCACCCTGGTGTGTGGGCCCCTCCTTGCCCCACTTCATCATCTCTTCCTCCCACTCTCTTATCTCTCCCGAAAAAACTCGCACCAGGTTCCTCTCACTCGCGTTTTTGCTCAAGAACTCCAGATTTCTCGATCTCTTTGCTCAGCCTAGATTTCTGTCTGAAATTTGGCACATTTGCTCTCCGGTATGTGACTCCTCCGATTATCCAAGTAGAATTTTGTTTGGTGGAGTATATCTTGAATATTTAGCTGATGTAGGTAACAAGTTTAGTGAGCTTGCATGCTTGTTCTAAGTGGTAGAAACTAGTTTTGATGCATGATTAGTACTCTAGCAAGTTCCTATGGTAGTTTCCCTCAATTATATGTCACCAAATCAAATTTTATAATGTTTGTTGAAAAATTTCAGAAAATGGAAGGGAGTAGGCACCAACTCAACCAACAAGAATTGGAGGTGCAACCGGTCATGAGAGTTCACCGCGAAGAAGGAGTATACCCCGCTTACTACCCGTGCGTGGATTTTATGAGAAGTGCAGGAATCTTGCAAGACGTTCAAAGTCTAATCTCTCGTGCAAGGTTGGATGATTTTATTGGTGGTGAACCATGCCAATATGCAAAACTGACTATGTCTGTAGTGCAGGATTTTGAATTCAATTGGTCGCGATCTAACCCCATGGTTCGGTACAAAATTTATGATAAAACTGTCAACTTGCCATTTGAGGATTTTTGTGCAGCAATTAGAGTGCCGCAATGGGGATCATGCGAGAAGATAAGGGGATCGTCGCAAGAGTTCTTGGACCTCTTCAAGATGATTTGTCATGGAAGAAGCTTCTCAGAGGATGGTGGTAAAATCAGTAGCATTCAATTCCCAGCTATTCGTTACTTTGCTTATCTCATCACCAAGTGCGTTCTTGCTAGAAAGAATGGAAGTAAATTATCTATCCAGGATTTAGCCTTTCTAACTGCTGCATTACAAGGTGATAGGACTTACAACTTGGGTGCTTTGATAGCCAATAGACTTGCTACTAACCGTGAGAAGGGAGGAATTTGTGGAGGTCTCATCGCCTCTCTCTTATTAGCTATGCATGGTGTAGAACCTCGCCATCTTGATATTCAGCTCCCCATAGAGAAACTTGACATAGTCTCCATGATTAAGCATGAATTTGTTTCTGATTCGTCTAATTTGAGCAACCTGTCTTACAGAATAACATTTTACAAGAAATCTTGGAGAATAACTAAGAAAACTGAAAAATTAGTAGGATTGCCTGCACATGTTCTGTTTAACCTTGATTCCAGGGAGGATTGGTCAGTCACGGAAGGTGCACTTAATGCATACATAGAGGGAGGAGGCCATCGTGCAGGAGGCAACACGGAGGAGGCCGAGGAACACCTCGATTCGTCATCCGATGCAGCGAGTTCTTCGCATCAACAAGTTGGGCATGAGGAGCCTCCACGCTTTTCTTCTGCGTCGGGACCTTATTATGACTACGCCATGTATGATCCACCGGCGTGGAACCCAGATCCTCGCTGGGGCTGATCTCCACTTAGGCCAAAAGCCTAAGCTTGGGAGGAGGTATACCAGAATCACTCATTCTTTGCATATTATGGTTGCTGGATACTTGTATATACTTGTTTAGTTTCTTTGAGTGGTTCTCTAATGAGAGGAAGATGATATTTGGGGAAGTGCTGCCTGAAAACAGATTCTGGACTGTTACTAAAAAAATTCGTGCGCACAGCCAGAACGTTATTTTGAGCTGCAAATTTTTGTGCATGTTCCACAGGTTATTATCTAACTTTCATTAGTTGAACACTTTTCTATCTGAGCAGCGTAAGAATTTCTTTAAAATCGATTACTGTACTGCTGTCAAGTTTTGGCAGATTTCTGCTATCTTGCTTTTCTGTGTTTCTTTTAGTTTTCATTTTCTTGTTCTTGCTTTGTTTCTTTCCTAAAACACAAAAAGACCAAAAATATTTCTGTTGTTTCTCTTCACCACTTGTTTACTTTAGTTTCTTGCTTTTATTTTGCTTTGTTTGCTATCGTTGGCTTGCTATAAGAAAATCCAAAAAGATTTTGCTTTGTTTGCTTGTTTCCTTTTGTTCTTGTTTCCAATTCGAAAACACCAAAAATATTTGCTGTTCTTTTTTGGTTTTGTAAAGTTCATTATGAGTTAAATGGTCTTCGGTGGCTGGAGCGTGGTTTTCATTCCATATTATTCAAG
The DNA here is from genome assembly GCF_022539505.1 of Lolium rigidum. NCBI lineage: Eukaryota > Viridiplantae > Streptophyta > Magnoliopsida > Poales > Poaceae > Lolium > Lolium rigidum. The sequence continues at coordinate 43,490,739 of NC_061512.1, forward strand.
CTACACAAGTGAAAATGCAATAATGACGATATACGACAATCTGATTGTGGTGAGAGGCTGATATGAACTCTATTTGTTTTCATTTTTGTACATATACTTATCCATGTGAGCATGCTTAGTTGGTTCATGTGAGGTATATGTCTTTTAAGAAAGTCTAGTAGTTCATGTTCTCTCATGACTAGCTCCAATTTATTAATATGAGTAGCATGTCATAAATATTTGCTTGCATTGCTTTATTCATAGATAGGTATGACATTGTGGTATCCTCCTTTGAATAATTTTCTTGAATCAACTTGGCACATGCTCACGCATGCATATGACTGAATAAAATGTCAATTAAGCCTCGATGATTTACTTTACCTCAGAGTTCTTGTATCACTTTTATGCCTCCATTAATTTATTTTGTCGCAAGCATGATTTTGACAGTTACTGCTCTCTTGATTGTCGCTTCCCAGTCTATTGCTAGCCTTCACTTGTACTGAGCGGGAATGCTGCTCGTGCTTCCAAACACATGAAAACCAAGTTAAATACCTATGCATGGCATTTCAAACCATTCCAAGTAAATTCTCATGTGCTACCTTTAAACCTTCAAAATGCTTCTCAATTTGTGTTAATGTTTCATAGCTCATGAGGAAATATGTGGCGTTTATCTTTCAATCTTGTCATTTACCCCTGACAGACTTTCATAATGGACTAGTGGCACATCCGCTTATCCAATAATTTTGCAAAAAGAGCTGGCAACGGGGTTCCCAGCCCCAATTAATCAACTTTCATTAATAATTCTCTTCACATGTTTTGCCCTGATTTATCAGTAAGCAACTTAAATTGCAAATAGACACTCCTCCATGGTATGTGATTGATGGAAGGCACCCGAGGATTCGGTTAGCCATGGCTTGTGTAAGCAAAGGTTGGGGGAGTGTCATCCATAATAAAACTAAAGTACGTGTGTAAACAAAAGAGAAGAGGGATGATTTACCTTGCTGGTAGAAATAACATCCTTCATGGGAGCCGCTCTTGAAAGTCTAGTTGACGAGGTAGTTAGAGTACCCATTATCATTCGTTGACAACAACAAACACCTCTCAAAATAATTTTACTCCTGTTTTACAAATAAAAAGCTCTAGCACATGTTAATCCCTGCTTCCCTCTGCGAAGGGTCAATCTTTTACTTTTACATTGAGTCTCCATCCTTTCTTTGAGCACTTTCTTGAGAGCACAACTGTCATTCTTAGTATAATATGCTTGTTCCAAAATGTGATTAACTGTGGTATAACTTTGATGCTTTTATCTTTGATAATCTCTACTTCCAGTCTTCCCATGAACCTCAAAGGTGCCCGAGCATTTATGTTTTGCTGTACAAATACGGGCAAGCGAGATACCACTTTATCATATCCTTTTATGAACATTGCAATCCTGCTGATAGACATGATTCATGATGCTCATTATTAATTTGTTGGTACCATTTCCATGATTGACATAGCTATTAGATGATTTTATTTGCATGCATCTTATTATGAATTGCTTAAGCACTTGCCAAATCATGAGAATATTTACATCATATGAACAAATGTGTTCGTGAAAGTTCTTTTATCGCACTCAGTTGTCAACTGAATTGCTTGAGGACAAGCAATAAGCTAAGCTTGGGGGAGTTGATACGTCCAAAACGTATCTACTTTCCCGAACACTTTTGCTATTGTTTTGCCTCTAATTTGTGTATTTTGGATGCAACTAACACGGACTAACGCTGTTTTCAGCAGAACTGTTGCAGTGTCCGGTTTTTGTGCAGAAATCCAACTTTCAGGAAAATCCTCGGAATTTATGCGGAAGGTCCTATTTTCCTAGAATATTGGCGGAGCCAGAAGGGCAAGCCAGGTGGGGGCCCGAGGGCCCCACACGCTAGGCCGGCGCGGCCCAGGAGGGGGGCGCGCGGCCCTAGTGTGTGGCGGCCTCGGCTGGCCCCCGATGCCCTCCTTCGGACTACTTATTGCCTTCGACCTAAAAACGCACGGGAGGAAGTCGAAATCACCAGAAACCATCCAATACGCCGCCACCGTCGCGAAACTCCGTCTCGGGACCAGAAACTCCGTTCTGGCACTCCGCCGGGAAGGGGAATTGGAGGAGATCATCGCCATCATCACCACCGACGCCTCTCCATCGACCAGCCATGTTTCCCCCATCCATGTGTGAGTAATTCCCCCGCTGTAGGCTGAAGGGGATGGTAGGGATTGGATGAGATTGGTCATGTAATAGCATAAGATTGTTAGGGCATAGTGCCTAGTGTCCGTAATTGGTACTTTTATGATATTGTTGCAACTTGTTATGCTTAATGCTTATCACTAGGGCCCGAGTGCCATGATCTCAGATCTGAACATGTTATCAATTCATTATGATATTCATTGCTTTATGATCTTACCTGCAAGTTGTATACACGTATTGCTGTCCGGAACCCGAGGCCCCAAAGTGACGAAATTGGGACAACCGAAGGGGATGGTGGTGATATGAGGATCACATGTGTTCACGGAGTGTTAATGCTTTGCTCCGGTGCTCTATTAAAAGGAGTGTCTTAATTTCCAGTAGATTCCCTAGAGGCCCGGCTGCCACCGGCTGGTAGGACAAAAGATGTTGTGTAAGTTTCTCATTGCGAGCACGTACGACTATATATGGAACACATGCCTATTGATTGATTAGTACTTGGATACCGTTCTATTATTATCTGCAAATGCCATGCTTTGATTGTTACATGAGTTTCTCTCATCCATGCAACGCCCGTTCATCCATCCCTGTGCCTACAGTATTTGAATCCTGCTGTTTACTATAATCACTACTGCTGTCTTTGTTACTCTGCTCGTCGTTATTTCACTACACGCTATCGCTATAAAACTATTACTCTTGATAAACTCTTGCGAGCAAGTCTGTTTCCAGTGTAGCTGAATTGACAACTCCGCTGTTAAGGCTTTCAAGTATTCTTTGTCTCCCCTTGTGTCGAATCAATAAATTGGGTTTTACTTCCCTCGAAGACTGTTGCGATCCCCTATACTTGTGGGTCATCAGCTGACGAAGCAAAGATTAAAGGTCGAGCTTTAAGAGCTGGACGCTTCACGCCTCGCGCGACCCCATCTACGGCGCCTGCGCCATCGATGCGCTCCGCACCTTACTCTACTCCGCCTAGCAAGCCGGTCTCCAATGTTTCTAACACAAAGAAGTCTGAATCTGCTACAAGTACGAGTGGCTCTAACATGTCTACTGCATGTAACCGTGATATGGCTTGTCACACATGTGGTGGCAAAGGTCACTTCAAGAGAGATTGTCCTAACCGTAAAGTCATGATTATCAATGAGGACAATGAGTATGAGACTGGAGAAGATGTTGATTCTAATGCTCCAGAAGATGATGACTATGACACTGATGGTGAAGATGCTTATCCGTCTGAAGCTCGCACCATTGTTGTGTCGCAGCGTGCTCTTAATGTGTTGCCTAGTGCATCTACTCAGCGCTGCAATTTGTTCCAAACAAAAGGCTTTAGTTGGTACTGACAGGGCATGCAAGGTCATTATTGATGGCGGGAGTTGCCGCAATTTAGCAAGCAAAGAGTTGTGTACCAAGCTGAAGTTGAAGTATCTACCGCACCCGCATCCATACTATATTCAGTGGTTGAGCGACAATGGTGAGATGAAGGTAAACCAAATGGTGCGTGTTGAATTTGCTATTGGACCGTATAAGGATTGCATTGATTTTGATGTGGTTCATATGACGATGTGTCACCTACTATTGGGTCGGCCTTGGCTCTATGACCGTTCTGTGCAACACAATGGCCGTGCCAATACATATCACTTGGAGTTCAAGGGCAAGAAAATCAACTTACAGCCTATGTCACCACAGCAAATTGTCAATGAATCTCGTCAGAAAATTGAAGTAAACTTGGAGGATGTTTCTTTAGATAGGCGAGAGAATTGTAATGTCGTGAGTGATATAACGAAAAGTGAGAGAGTGAATTCCTTAGTCTCATTAGCCACCAAAGAAGACATGAGAGAATTTAGTGAGGATCCTACAGCCATGCCACCTGTGCTCTTGTACAGGGTACAGTTTTGGTTTCTAACGACATGACCCCTCTTCCTCTTGGTGTTTCTAATGTTTTGCACGAATTTGGCGATGTGTTTCCGGATGAGGTACCCGCAGGACTTCCACCATTGCGAGGTATTGAGCATCAAATCGACTTGATCCCCGGAGCTTCGCTACCCAATCGGGCACCATATAGAACGAACCCCGAAGAAACGAAGGAGATACAGAAGCAAGTACAAGCGCTACTCGACAAAGGTTATATCCGTGTAAGCCTTAGTCCTTGTGTTGTTCCTGTTATTCTAGTTCCTAAGAAAGATGGTACATGGCGTATGTGCGTAGATTGTAGAGCGATAAACAACATTACTATTCGATATCGTCATCCTATTCCCCGTTTAGAGGATATGCTAGATGAATTGAGTGGTGCTTGCTGTTTTCTCTAAAATTGATTTGCGTAGTGGTTATCATCAAATTAGGATGAAAGAAGGGGATGAGTGGAAAACAGCCTTTAAAACAAAATTTGGTTTATATGAGTGGTTAGTAATGCCTTTCGGTTTGACTAATGCACCTAGCACTTCAATGAGACTGATGAACCATGTTTTGCGTGAATTTATTGGCAAGTTTGTGGTTGTGTACTTTGATGACACATATTAATCTACAGCCGCAATGAATCTGATCAACATGTTTTGCAAGTGTTGCGTGATGATAAACTCTATGGTAAGCTTGAGAAGTGCACATTTTGCAAAGATAAGGTCATATTTCTGGGTTATGTTGTCTCTAAGCATGGAGTAGAAGTAGATGTGTCTAAAATTGAAGCTATTCAAAATTGGCCTACTCCCATGAATGTGAGTCAAGTACGAAGTTTCCATGGTCTAGCTGGGTTTTATAGAAGATTTGTGCCCAACTTTAGTACTATTGATGCACCTTTGAATGACTTAACTAAAAAGGGTGTAATATTTGAGTGGGGCGCAGCCCAAGATCATGCTTTTGATGAACTTAAGAGACTGTTAACTTCTGCATCGTTGCTTGCACTTCCTGATTTCAATAAGCAATTTGAGATTGAATGTGATGCTAGTGGTATTGGAATTGGTGGTGTGTTGATGCAAGAGGGTCGCCCAATTGCATATTTTTTGAGAAACTTTCTGGTGCTAAGTTGAACTATCCTATCTATGATAAAGAATTGTATGCTTTAATTAGAGTTCTTGAGGTTTGGCAACATTACATGTGTCCAAAAGAATTTATCATACATTCTGATCATGAAGCTTTGAAATATCTGAAAGCCCAATCTACTTTGCATAAGCGTCTTGCTAAGTGGGTTGAGTTCATTGAGTCTTTTCCATACATTATTAAGCATAAGAAGGGAAAAGATAATATTGTTGCTCGATGCTCTATCTAGGAAGAATATGCTATTAACTCAACTTGATGTTAAAATTCCTGGATTAGAAGTACTATGTGATTTGTATGCTACTGATCATGATTTTGCTGAACCATATCGCTTATGTGCTCTTGGTAAAGCATGGGAAAAATATCACATACATGATGGGTTCTTGTTTCGAGCTAACAAACTATGTGTTCCAGAATCGTCTGTGCGTTTGCTCTTATTGCAGGAATCACATGCTGGAGGTTTGATGGGTCACTTTGGGCGTGAGAAGACACTACTCATGCTAGCTGACCACTTTTATTGGCCAAAAATGAGGCGGGATGTGGACAGGTATGTGAAGAGGTGCATTACTTGCAACAAGTCCAAGTCCAAGCTGAAGCCTCACGGTTTGTATACTCCTTTACCGGCACCTACTACACCTTGGGAGGATATTAGTATGGATTTTGTGTTGGGTTTGCCGCATACTAAAAGAGGCCATGATTCTATATTTCTGGTAGTGGGCAGATTCTAAGATGTCACATTTTATTGCTTGCCACAAAAGCGACGATGCGTCGCATATTGCTAACCTATTTTTCAGGGAGGTTGTACGACTACATGGAGTCCCGAAGACTATTGTTTCTGATCGTGACGTGAAGTTTATGAGCTACTTCTGGAAGACGCTGTGGAGAAAGCTGGGAACGAAGCTACTTTTCAGTACTACTTGTCATCCCCAAACTGATGGACAAACTGAAGTGGTGAATAGAACATTGTCACAACTATTGAGATCCATGATCAAGAAGAACCTGAAGGAGTGGGAAGATTGTTTGCCGCGTGTGGAGTTTGCTTACAACAGGGCGGTACATTCTACCACGGAGCTGTGTCCTTTTGAGGTGGTGTATGGTTTCAAACCCATTACTCCACTTGAACTGTTTCCTTTGCCCATACACGAGATAGTTAATATGGAGGCATCCAAGAGGACAGATTTTGTGCGAAAGATCCATGTGAAGACTAAAGAGTTGATAGAGAAGAAAGGCAAGAGCAATGCTGCAAGGATGAACAAGAAGCGCAAGGAGATGTTGTTCAATCCTGGTGATATGGTCTAGGTACATTTTCGCAAGGATAGGTTCCCGAAGCTACGGAAGTCCAAGTTGCTTCCTCGTGGTGCTGGTCCTTACAAAGTGCTTGCTAAGATCAATGATAATGCATACTCGATAGATCTTCCACTTGATGAGTTTGGTGTCAGTAATTCTTTCAATGTTGCTGATTTGACACCATATGACGGAGAAGACCTTGGAGCGTCGAGGACGACGCCTTTTGAAGGGGGGAGATGATGAGGACATCTCTACCACACTACCACCTCCGTCATTACCAACTGAAGATGAACTCTGTCTGTGAAGCTCAAGTCCAATGAAGTTCGGATTGGACCTATTACAAGGGCTCGTGCGAAGCTACTTAAACAACGAGTGAACTTGTTCCTAAACGATACTTTGATTGATCAGAACTTTATACTACCTAAGTCCCATTACTTATGTATCATCAGGTATGAAGAGGAGACAAGCATCGCACGAGGAGGAGAAGAGCAACTGGACCTGAAGATGGACGTGGAGCTGGACAAGGAGCTGGACATGAAGAAATATCATGGACGCACGAGGGAGGAGCGGGAGGCATGCGCGAGAGGAGAAGACGAAGTCCAGGCCGGCCCAGCACCCGGTCAGACCGGCCGCCACGCCGGCGCGCCCGGTCCCTGGCCCGGTCCGACCGGGCGGCAGGCCGGATCCACCCCGGCGCCAACCGGGCGCCACGCTGATGCCAACCGGGGACGTTACTGCGCGACAATTTCCCCGCCCGGTTGGAACCCGGTCCATGGCCCGGTTTGAACCGACCAGCCCGGTCCCAGGCCCGGTCGACCGGCCTCTTGACCGGCCGTGTCCGAGTTGTCTCGACCAGATCTATTCTGGGTCGGTTATTCTTGTATCTTTTTTACCAGAAGTCGTCCCGGACGCCTATATAAGTGCCCAGGACGCCCCCTAGATGCTTTAGACCACGTTTAAGATAAACCCTAGTTCTTAGTTGTTTGCTCTGCAAAACTATTGAATCCCCTACACCATATTGCTTCGTGGTCGGCGGCTACGTGCGCAAGTGTGTGGAGTTGCGAATATCTTGCAGGATTTAGAGCTCTTGCATTGGTGACAGGGACCAATCGAGAGATCTCGTTGCGTCATACAAGTTATCATCCACTTCATCAAGTTACCTCCGCTGTAATCACCCCGTGATCATCATCACCACCGTTGCTTACTGAGAAGATCGGGCCACCCCTTATCACAACCAATATTTAGCTCTCCCTCTCAAAGAGAAAGGAAACAATTTCAGTTTTATAATATCACCATCTATATCCTTATATTTTTTGCATCTCACAAAGTTCAACAAAATTATTAAGGTGAGAAGCGGCATCTTTAGTACTAATACCAGAAAATTTCTCTTTCATAACAAGATTTAATAAAGCAGGTTTAATTTCTTAGAAGGCTCCTTCGGGAGAAGGTGGAGCAATAGGTGTACAAATAAAATCATTATTGTTGGTTCTAGTAAAGTCACACAACTTAGTATTTTCAGCGGAACCCATTTTAGCAAAATTAAAACTAAGCAACAGAAATAACAGCTATAATAGAAACTAATTTTTTTTGTTTTTTTTTATATAAAGACAACTATAAAAGTAAACTATTTTTTGTGTGTTTTTGATATAATAAAGCAAACAAAACAAAATAAAGTAAACTAAGCAAACTATAACAAAGTAAAGAGATTGGAGATGAGAGACTCCCCTTGCAGAAATCCTCTTTCTCCCCGACAATGGCGCCAGAAAATCTTGATGGTGCTCCGGTGATGGCGCCACACAATCTGTTGGTAGTTGTTGTGGAAGCGGTTGGGGAACCCCAAGAGGAAGGTGTGATGAGCACAGCAGCAAGTTTTCCCTCAATACGAAACCAAGGTTTAATCGACCAGTAGGAGAAAGGCGTGACTTATGAAGGTGTTGTTGGCTGACTAGTGGCAGGGCGCACTACCGGCGCCAGCAACAACGTGGAACCTGCACACAACACAACCAAGTACTTTGCCCCAACTTGCAGTGAGGTTGTCAATCTCACCGGTTTGCCAAACATAAATGATTAGACGTATCGAGTGGAAAGAGATATTTGTAGAAAGTGACAGAACAGGAATTGGAGTAGAATTTATCAATAAAGGAAATAGGACCGGGTTCCACAATTCACTAGAGGTGTCTCTACATAAAGATAAATAGCATATTGGGTGAACAAATTACAGCTAAGCAATTGACATAATATCGACCATACATGACAGGATGATTACTATGAGATTTGATATGGCCATTACAACATAATACATAAACCGTAATCCAACTACGTCTATGACTAATAATCCACGTTCAGGTTATCGTCCGAACCTCAGTATTAAGTTGCAATCAACAGACTATCGCATTAAGCAATGTGTGTAAAGTAAACAATAGAATTACCCTCGGATAAAACATTGTTGTTTTCTCCCTAGTAGAAACAACACATCTACAATCTTAGAAAGTTTAATGTCACTCTCCCAGAAAACTAGAGGCATGAACTTACTATTGAGCATAAATACCCCCTCTTGGAGTCACAAGTGTCCACTTGGCCATAGTTTCTACTAGCAACAGAGAGCATGCAATATCACAAATAACATATGACATGAATATATAATCAATCTCAATATAGTATACAATATTCATCGGATCCCAGCAAACGCAACATATAGGATTACATAAAGATGATCTTGATCATGTAGGGCAGCTCACAAGTTCTATACATGAAGCACAAAGTAGAGAAGACAACCATCTAGCTATTGCTATGGACCCATAGTCGAGGGATGAACTACTCACGCATCACTTTAGAGGCGGGCATGGCTGTAGATGCCTCCAGCGATGATTTCCTACTTCCGGCAGGGTGCCGGGAAGAGCTTCAGAACCCCCCGAGATGGGTTCGGCGATGGCGACGGCGATGGAACTTTTCGTGGATGAAGGCTCATGCATCTAGGGTTTTCCCGAGAAGATGTATATTTATGTGGAGGATTTAGGTCGGTAGGGTGCTAGGGGGCCCCACACCTCCCCTTGGTTGGCGCGGTCTAAGGGCAGGTCTGGCTGCCCTGTGGCGCCTCTTCGACCCCCCTTCCGACTTCGTCTTCATTTCGGTAAAATACTGACTTCGGCTTTTGTTTCATCCAATTCCGAGAATATTTCATGTACAACTTTTTTGAAATACAAAAACAACAGAAAACAGGGAACTGACACTGTGACATCTTGTTAATAGGTTAGTGCCGGAAATCATGTAAAAGTGCAACGAAGTGTAAGCAAAACATATATGAATTGATGTAAAACAAGCATGGAGCATCAAAAATTATAGATACGTTTGAGACGTATCACCGTGGGCCAGGCTTGTCAGCGCCTAGGAGTGGTCTGGCCGCATCGGCCACCCCCTCAACCTCTCCTTCGCACTATATAAAGCCCCTGAACTGAAAATACCGGGAGGGGTGGTCGATGTTTTTCCAGAAAGAGTTCCGCTACTCCACCGCCACCAGAAACCCCAATTCGGGACCAGAACTCCGTTCTGGCACCCTGCCAGGATGGGGAATTGGAGGAGATCATCGCCATCGCCATCACCGGCACCTCTCCATCAACCATCCATGATTCCCCGATCCATGTGTGAGTAATTCCCCGTTGTAGGCTGTAGGGGATGGTAGGGATTGGATGAGATTGTTCATGTAATAGCTATAAGATTGTTATGGGCATAGTGCCTAGTATCCGTTGTTAGTATTTATGGCATTGTTGCAACTTGTCATGCTTAATGCTTGTCACTTTGGGCATGAGTGCCATGATCTCAAATTTGAACATGTTATTGATTCATGAGGATAGTTATTGTTTTTTATCATACCTGCAAGTTGTATACACGTATTGTTGTCCGGAACCCGAGGCCCCAAAGTGACAACAATTGAGATAACCAGAGGAGATGGCTATGATGTGAGGATCACGTGTGTTCACGGAGTGTTAATGCTTTTCTTCGGTACTCTATTAAAAGGAGTACCTTAATTACCAGTAGTTTCCCTTGAGGCCTCGTTGTAACGGGCTGGTAGGACAAAAGATGTCGCGCAAGTTTCTCATTCCGAGCACGCACGACTAAATAGGAACACACGCCTATGGTTACTTTATACTAGGATGCTTTTATCATTGTTACCTACAAATGCCCATGTCTTGCTTATTATATGAACTATCTTATCCATGCAGCGCCCGTTCATCCATCCATGTGCCTATAGTATTTTAATCCTGCTGTCCATCTCTAGGTCAGGGATTGCCCCTGCCGTCGTCTGGCTGTCCGTAGTGTTGCGGTCAGAAACCCACCGGCGAGCAGCGACGGGCAACACGGTAGAGCCGGGAGGCTCCCAGGACTGCGGCTGGCCCTGGTCCCTCCGAGCGACGGCCCGCAAAGACTCGGCACGTACGTCCGATGCTGGTGCAAGGGCGTGCCACCTGACCTATACCTGGTCAGGAAGGTGTTGGATTGTGCCTCGCTTAGTTTCCTGCATGGCATACACGTAAACATTAAATACGAGCCTCGATCGGCTCTCAGGTTGTCCTGTGGATCGGCTCAAGGAGCCAATCCACCCATGATCCGTACGAGGTGTACGAATATATGGTGGTCCTGCTTGATCAAAATAAAGCTAAAATGACCTACTACGATTTAGGGTTTTCACCGCATAATCGGAACATCCTACTCGTGATTGATCCTGGCGGCCACGCACGGTGATCGTAAACCGACCCTAGACAAGGCCTAAAAACCAACACGAAGTTGATCCCCGGAACATCCTGTCTAGGGCTAGCAAACTACACCCTACGCGCCACTGGATCCTTCAACCCGTTTGTAAGGCCTAACTATGCAGATATTAAACTAATCCTTGAAGAACAAGGAGCAATCATAACGGATCGGATCTACTAAATAATGATCAAGCGGGGTGCCGCCCTTACACCTAAGATAGGTGTAAGGACGGCTAGATGTCTAAGGGTTGCACGACGACAGCATATGATACGATGAACAATGCTAACCCTAACACATCTATGATAACTACGTTGCTCGCCATCAACAAGGCTTCAGCACGAGCAACGCATGAACAACGAATAAACGTGTACTGCCTAGATCGCAAGATGCGATCTAGGCAGCATGATGCTTACCCGGAAGAAACCCTCGAGACAAGGGAGTTGGCGATGCGCCTAGATTGGTTTGTGGTGAACGTGATTGTTGTTTATTTCATAAACCCTAGATACATATTTATAGTCCGTAGACTTTCTAACGTGGGAATAATCCCAACCGGGCACGAGCTAAACTCTTTCTAAACAACACGTATCCTACTATGTTACAGATACACGGGCAAACTAGCCCAAACTTTGCATATAAGGCCAATTCATGTATTTCTTCCATGTATATCCTTCAAGCCCATCTTCAATCGCGGCCCACCTCTGATCCGGTCAAATTCTAGTGATAACACATGCCCCCCTGGTTTTGGAAATGACAATTCCAAAATCACTCTGTTTTTTCTTCGTCGGGTCATGTCGTGGCAGAGCAGAACCGCCGCAGTATCCTTCATCATGATGCCTTGCCTCCTCCACTTCTCCGCGTGACCTGGCAATTTTTTTTTCTGTTGGGCACCACTTCCTCGGAAACTGCTGTGGCATTGAATCTCCACTATATCCCCTTTTATTTAACCGTTCCAAACAGTTTGCTTCTTCATCCTCTTCGCATTAGCACTCCAAAAAGCCCTCCTGCACCACCATGTCTTCTTCCTCCTCCGCCTCATCGGGTCTTTCCATCCAATCCTCCTCCTCTCGCGAGCCGACGCCAGAGTGGGACCCGGAGGAGGCCCATGCGGCCAACATCCGCCGCGCCATCGAAGCCGGGGAGGAGCCCAGTCACGACTTCTCCGTCCGGTCTGAGGACGATAAGTCCTCGACCGACGGGGAAAGTGACCTCCGTTTCCTTGCCGATGGGGAAACGGAGGAGGAGAGCGATGATGATCGCTTCCCCTGGGATGACTTCACCTCCTCCTCCGAGGAGGAGGAGGAGGAGGAGGAGGACACCTCCTCCGACGAACCGCCGGCCAAGCGCTTCTGCCCTTGGCCGGGGAACCTCAGTGACTTCGACAGCGACGACGACGACGCTGACGAGGAGGACGAGGACAACGAGGGCCCTGCCGGCGGCCGCTGCAGCAGCGACGACGAGCCCGCCGGGAGTAGCACCGACAGCGGCGACGACGGCGACGACGAGGGCAGCGACGGCCCGTAGATAGGACCCTTAGCATAGGATCAGTAGTAATAGATGGGGCAATGTATCCCCTAGTACTTCCTTTTGAGAGCAATCAGCTCTTTATGTAAGAAATCTTGTTTATCAATGAAGAATCTCCCCAATTTGATTTTGCCGATTTCCTTTATGCTAATTTAGCCGATTTCCCCTCATACTGACTTTGCCGTTTGTCCACTTAGCCAATGCTCAATGAGCCGATGGCAACGCATCGGTCCCTCATAATCCGCCCTTCATCTCTTCGACTAAGGAGTGATCGTAAACTTGGTCAATGCTCAATAAGCCGATGTCAACGCATCAGTCCCTCACGATCTATCCTTCATCTTTTCGACCGATGACTTTGAGCTCTGGTGGACAATGTGGAAGACCAATGCCTTCAAGAGAGCCCTAGAACCGCTGCTGAAACGACTTGACGCTGAAGCCGATACTTCTGCAGAACAGATGTCACCTGCTCGCAAATCTCCTCAGTGATACTTTATAACCCTGCTCTGTTCCTTTGCAGCAACCAGATGGCCCAGAGCCAACTCCCTATCGGTGATGATGGATCCCTCTTTAAATTCCTCCTACCAGCTCCAGTGATCCTCTTCTGCAAGAACTCACCACCTTTGAAGAAGATTAATGATGGAGGGCCAGCCGATGAAATCCCAATCGGCTTCTTAACAACAGAGTATCTACCAGGTCAGTTGCCCACCGAGCCTCAGTCAAGGCGAGAGCGGCGGCGAGGACACACAGTTCAGTCGAAGAGCCTCGAACACAGGCAATCTTGAGACAACCAACTCCTCCAAAGGGCAGGGCAGCTCCATCCTCTCCTCGGCTCAAATTGGCCAAACCAACCGCAGAAACACCAGAGCCGATCGCCTCTTCCTCCGTTGAAAGCCGATAATGCAGACGAAACACCAACGGCTTAATGAGCAAAAGGCTGCCTTGTGCGCCAAGCAGAAGGTCTCGAAGCTGAACTGAAGACCGACTTGGTCGAAATCCGCGTCTGGAACATGCAGCTGGTAGATCCTGTGTAATTTGTACTAGAGTCGATGGCTGTGCATCGGCTTTGTTTCTTAGCTCATTTTCCTTTTTTTTACTGGCCGATTTTTCTATCGGCCCCCAATATTTCACCGCACATGTATCACACATGTTCATCTGATTAGGTGCCCCCGAGCCGAATCTGCCAGGTAACTACGGATATCGGCTCTGCGGTTTAGCCCAGGCACTGTATTTGGACGTCGGCTCTGTTAGGACCACTGTTGTCTTCTTCCAGCTCATCAGCCGACGTAAAACCGCTGCCCATTAGATCGACGTTGAACACAGGCAGAACGTATGGTGAGGATTGATACGTCTCCGACGTATCGATAATTTCTTATGTTCCATGCCATATTATTGATGATACCTACATGTTTTATGCACACTTTATGTCATATTCGTGCATTTTCTGGAACTAACCTATTAACAAGATGCCGAAGTGCCGATTCTTGTTTTCTGCTGTTTTTGGTTTCAGAAATCCTAGTAACGAAATATTCTCGGAATTGGACGAAATCAAGACCCAGGGGCCTATTTTGCCACGAACCTTCCAGAAGACCGAAGAGCATACGAAGTGGGGCCACGAGGTGGCCAAACCACAAGGCGGCGCGACCAAGGGGGGGCCCGCGCGGCCCTGTGGTGTGGGACCCTCGTCAGCCCTCCGACTCTGCCCTTCCGCCTACTTAAAGCCTCCGTCGCGAAACCCCTGATGCGAAAAACCACGATACGGAAAACCTTACTGAGACGCCGCCGCCGCCAATCCCATCTCGGGGGATTCCGGAGATCTCCTCCGGCACCCTGCCGGAGAGGGGATTCATCTCCCGGAGGACTCTACACCGCCATGGTCGCCTCCGGAGTGATGAGTGAGTAGTTCACCCCTGGACTATGGGTCCATAGCAGTAGCTAGATGGTTGTCTTCTCCTCATTGTGCTTCATTGTTGGATCTTGTGAGCTGCCTAACATGATCAAGATCATCTATCCGTAATACTCTATGTTGTGTTTGTCGGGATCCGATGGATAGAGAATACCATGTTATGTTAATTATCAAGTTATTGCATATGTGTTGTTTATGATCTTGCATGCTCTCCGTTATTAGTAGAGGCTCTGGCCAAGTTGATGCTAGTAACTCCAAGAGGGAGTATTTATGCTCGATAGTGGGTTCATGCCTGCATTGACACCGGGACAGGTGACGAAAGTTCTAAAGTTGTGTTGTCGTTGTTGCCACTAGGGATAAAACATTGATGCTATGTCCGAGGATGTAGTTATTGATTACATTACGCACCATACTTAATGCAATTGTCTGTTGCTTTGCAACTTAATACTGGAGGGGTTCGGACGATAACTCTGAAGGTGGACTTTTTAGGCATAGATGCGGTTGGATGGCGGTCTATGTACTTTGTCGTAATGCCCAATTAAATCTCACTATACTTATCATGACATGTATGTGCATTGTTATGCCCTCTCTATTTGTCAATTGCCCGACTGTAATTTGTTCACCCAACATGCTTTTATCTTATGGGAGAGACACCTCTAGTGAACTGTGGACCCCGGTCCATTCTTTTAATACTGAAATACAAATCTGCTGCAATACTTGTTTTACTATTTTCTCTGCAAACAATCATCTTCCACACAATTCGGTTAATCCTTTGTTACAGCAAGCCGGTGAGATTGACAACCTCACTTGTTTCGTTGGGGCAAAGTACTTTGGTTGTGTTGTGCAGGTTCCACGTTGGCGCCGGAATCCCTGGTGTTGCGCCGCACTACATCCCGCCGCCATCAACCTTCAACGTGCTTCTTGGCTCCTCCTGGTTCGACAAACCTTGGTTTCTTTCTGAGGGAAAACTTGCTGCTGTGCGCATCATACCTTCCTCTTGGGGTTGCCCAACGAACGTGTGAAATACACGCCATCAAGCATATTTTCTGGCGCCGTTGCCGGGGAGATCAAGACGCGCTGCAAGGGGAGTCTCCACTTCTCAATCTCTTTACTTTGTTTTTGTCTTGCTTTATTTTATTTACTACTTTGTTTGCTGCATTATATCAAAACACAAAAAAATTAGTTGCTAGTTTTACCTTATTTACTGTCTTGCACTCTATATCAAAAACACAAAAAAATTAGTTACTTGCATTTGCTTTACTTATTTCATCATGTTTCCTTTTAATTTTACCACAAAAAACATACCGGTAGGACGCGGGTCTATAATTGGGAGGAACAATATAGAAGAATTTTTCACCCATGTTAGTACCGTTGAAGATTTTGAAGATAGACACTTGGTAGAACTTGCTCCTACTTATGAAATTGCTGCTGCGCAGTTAGTTCGCTTGTTGGAAACTAAATTTGTTAATCTCAATCCTATAATCCAACACATGTTTCTTACACTTGGTGATTTGGAAGAGGGGGAAAAGAAAGATTTTGTTTTAGAAACCCTTCTTAGAGAATTTGGTGGTCTAGCAAGAGAGGCTAGAAAGGTCTTCGCTAAATTTAATATGCTTGGTTCTCATACTAATTTTGTTGGTCTCCTTGAAAAAATGGACATGGATAGAATAAGGTACACTAATAATATTAATAATGATGGGGAGATCAAAGCACCAATACCATGTAAACTCCTAGCTATGAATGATGCACTAGAACATAATTATGCTTGGCTTGTTCCTGAAAATTTGTTCGATGAGAGTAGCAAGCCCAAGACTAATAATAAGGGAGACGCTGAAACTTATGTATCTAATATACTATGCATGGTTGAGAAAACTCCAAACCCCGCTGTAGGTGCACCACCCTTTGATGTTACTTGAGTTACACTTTCTGTGCCTAGCTGAAAGACGTTTAAGAAAAGCGCTTATGGGAGACAACCCATGTTTTTACTACAGTACTTTGTTTTATATTTGTGTCTTGGAAGTTGTTTACTACTGTAGCAACCTCTCCTTATCTTAGTTTTGTGTTTTGTTGTGCCAAGTAAAGTCTTTGATAGTAAAGTAAGTACTAGATTTGGATTACTGCGCAGTTCCAGATTTCTTTGCTTTCACGAATCTGGGTCTACCTCCCTGTAGGTAGCTCAGAAAATTAAGCCTATTTACGTGCATGATCCTCAGATATGTACGAAACTTTCATTCAATTTGAGCATTTTCATTTGAGCAAGTCTGGTGGCCTAATAAAATCCATATTTACGGACTGTTCTGTTTTGACAGATTCTGCCTTTTATTTCACATTGCCTCTTTTGCTATGTTGGATGAATTTCTTTGATCCATTAATATCCAGTAGCTTTATGCAATGTACAGAAGTGTTAAGAATGATTGTGTCACCTCTGAACATGTGAATTTTTATTGTGCACTAACCCTCTAATGAGTTTGGTGTGGAGGAAGTTTTCAAGGATCAAGAGAGGAGTATGATGCAATATGATCAAGAGAGGAGTATGATGACAACCTCACTGCTTCGTTGGGGCAAAGTACTTTGGTTGTGTTGTGCAGGTTCCACGTTGGCGCCGGAATCCCTGGTGTTGCGCCGCACTACATCCCGCCGCCATCAACCTTCAACGTGCTTCTTGGCTCCTCCTGGTTCGATAAACCTTGGTTTCTTTCTGAGGGAAAACTTGCTGCTGTGCGCATCATACCTTCCTCTTGGGGTTGCCCAACGAACGTGTGAAATACACGCCATCAAGGATAATTTTGGCCGATTGCTGGAATCAGCCTCCATGTTGATTGAATCGCTCAATGAAGGTTTTGCAATGTTCCTCCATAGATCCTTGGGGCCGATCACACGGATCGGCATCGCCACGTTTGTACATAGATGTTGCTCTTGTTACACGGTCAGGCCGGTGGATAAGACCAGCCTCACCCCGTCCTTCGTCACGTCGATGCGCTCGCAGTCGTCCAAATTGATGCCTGAGAGTGGCTTTTGGCCTGATGTCTCCCAAACGTTCATGCCAGCCGTTGAAATCTCGGCTGAATCATCTGCGTGGACGACCTCTACTTCATCTCCATCCTTCGTATTAGGCGTTGGTGCATCGTGGATGGAATGCAACGATTGGCGTGGATCCAATCTCTCCCTAGAAGGACATCATAGGTGCTCTTGCTTGTCGACAATAAAGAACGTCGTAGGGATGGTTTTCCTTCCTATGGTCGGATCCACGTTCGGAACACCTTGTGCGTCGAGATGCTTGGCCGTTGAAATCGCTCAGTGTCACGTTGGTCTTGATCAGATCCGAGCTAGAGCGTCCCAACCGACGTAGCATGGAGTATGGCATAATGTTGACTGCTGCTCCGGTGTCCACCAGCATCTTATTGACAGGCTGCCCATTGATATAGCCTCGCAAGTACAAGGCCTTCAGGTGTCTGTAGCTTCTTTCTCGTGGCTTCTCAAAGATAACCGGCCGTGGGCCGCAGTCAAGTTGTGCCACGGGTGCTTCGTCTAATCCTGGAGCACTAAACTCCGTCGGAAGGATGAACACCATGTTTGTGTCAGCCGATGTTTCATCATCGGCTTTCTTTTGTCTAGGGCGCCACTCTTTCCTTTGTGGCCGACCTTCTTCGTCCAGGGTTCACTGAATTTTAGCGGCCAGATCAGGCCGCGCCTTCCTCAACGTGTGCAGGTATAACCTTTCGGCTTCCTCCAAACCACGTAGTCGCTGAACCCTACGCTTTTGGGAACGGCTGAGTCCATCAGGGCACCACCTTGGCCGGTGGTACTTATCTTCTTCTTCATCATCGTCTTCTAGTTCCTCGAGATCTTCTACCCGAGAGGACTCAGCGTGCTTGTTCCGAGGCGGGAGAGGCCCTAGACGTTTGAACACGGACACGCTAGCTGCATCCTTCTTCTTCGTCTACATTACGGGCGGTTGCCGATTGTAGGCAATCGGCTCATTCCTGAATCCCTGCAGTGTCTGAAGAAGGGACAGTCCCAGTGCCTATCCACGTCGTCTTGCTCTCTCGACTTTTCCTTGGCGTGGCGCTCATATCTCTCCTCGTCGCGATCATGCCGATGGTGTCTCCTGGCGTCCCTAGCCAGACGATCCCTTTCATCATCGTCGTTGTATCGTCGGTGTTGGTCATATTGACTCACATATTTGTTGAGGAGGTGATCAGAGAGAGGTCGCTGACATCTCACATTCCTCACTTCTCCCTCCGTGATGTAGCGCTTGCCATCGTGTCGGAGCCGATCGCGTGGAACGGCTTCATCTGTGTCCTTGCTATGAGAGAAGCTGCCCTCATCTCTGTCCTTACCAGAGTGGTGCCCAGGTCCTACCATGTTGATGCTGAACGAGAATCCTGGCTGGCACCCTCCAGGGTAAGTGCACTCCACCATGTTAACGGCGGGGAAGGGGTGTGTGTCGACCTTCATGACGTACTGGCTGGAAATTAGACGCCCTTGTTCTATCGCCATTTGGACCTGCTGCCGCCACACCCTGTAGTCGTTGGTGGCATGGGTGAACGTGTTATGCCACTTGCAGTATGGCTTTCCGTTCAGCTCCTGCACCATGGGGATCTTGTGGCCTTCGGGTAATCTTAGCTGCTTCTCCTTAAGTAAGAGGTTGAAAATTTGCTCAGCCTTGGTGACATCGAAGTCAAACCTCTTGGAGGACCTTGTGGCTTAACCCACTTACAGGACACGGGGCTTGCCCCCCGAGTCCATTCAACCACTGCTACCTCTTGATCTCCCGCAGAGCCTTCATCTCCATCTGCCTCAACCAGGACCACCGCACGCTTGAATTTATCCTGGTATATATCTGGGTGGCGCTGTTCATATGCTGACAGTTTCTGCACCATGTGCGCCAGTGAAGGGTAGTCTGCTTGGGAGGCCACGTCCTTGATTGGTGATGCGAGACCCACCACCGCCAACTCGACTGCTTATTTTTCAGTCACATGAGCCGAATAGCATCGGTTCCTAATGGTCCTGAAGCGCTGGACATATTCGACACCGTTTCTCCGCGCTTCGTCGTACTTGTGCTAGATCGGCAATGCCAGCCTCGGAAGCCTCCGAGTGATACCGCATGTGGAACTGCTCTTCCAACCGCTTCCAAGTCCGGATTGAGTCCGGTGGCAGCGATGTGTACCACCCGAAAGCCGATCCTGTGAGGGACTGTGCGAAGAACCTCACACGCAGCTCATCTGATGCTGAGATCGTGCCCAGCTGTGCCAAATATCGGCTCACATGCTCGATGGAGCTGGAACCATTTTATCCATTAAACTTGGAGAAATCAGGGAGCCGATATTTGGGTGGTAGCGGGATCAACTCGTACTCGTTGGGGTACGGCTTGGAATAGCCGATTGTCCTCCTTTTCGACACCATGCCGAACTGGTCTTTCAGGATTGTACTGATCTGATCCGCGGTGATGGTTGCAGGCGTCGAACTCTGAAGATTCGCCGGAGTGGCATACTTAGCCAGCCATTCTTGCTTTTCCAGCTCTGAGCCAACTGCAAGAGCTGAGCTCTGGAGGTTTGTCGGAGTGCCATACTTAGCTAGCCACGTCTGCTTCTCAAGATCTGTTCCCGAAGTTCCTCCCACTGTTCCAGAAGTCCCTGCTGTTGCAGTCTGGTTTGTGAGTGCCCAGTTACTGCATTCTGGCACGTATGTGCACGTGTATCCGTGAGGGATCTCCTTATGTGCCTCATGCAAGAACTGGTAGTCACTAGGGTCACCACCGATCTTGTAGACGACGTATGCCGGTGAACTCGGCACTTCTGGTGCTTCCAACGCGAATGGCAGCGGTGGACGGGACTGGAGTGGCATCTCTCCTTGGTGAGTCCCTAGAGCTGGTCCTGACGGAGAGTACAGATGCCTCATGATTTCCTGGATCACGCGAAGAGCGACACGCTCCAAAGTGTTCACCAGGCTCTCAGAATGGCGGTGCAGCGAATGAGCTACCATGAAATTAATCTCCTGACGCAGAGACCTGGTGCGTTCTTCTGACGGGGCGGACAGGTCCACTCCATCGAGCGCGCCTTCAGGTGAGAACCCTTTCCACCTGATGCCATGTGAGCGGGTTCTGTGAAAAGAGCCGATGAGGTCGGCTTCGAGGATTGCTTTGACCTCGTCATGCTTCTTCTTGAGCTCCTCGGTCAGATCCTCGTACGTGACTGGAGTGCCTTCCGCCATCTCAGATGTAGATGGCGATGCGGTTGATGTCGAAGGTCGTCCCACCGGGCGTGCCAGAATGTGTTGCGGTCAGAAACCCACCGGCGAGCAGCGACGGGCAACACAGTAGAGCCGGGAGGCTCCCAGGACTGCGGCTGGCCCTGGTCCCTCGAGCGATGGCCCGCAAAGACTCGGCACGCACGTCCGATGCTGGTGCAAGGGCGTGCCACCTGACCTATACCTGGTCAGGAAGGTGTTGGATTGTGCCTCGCTTAGTTTCCTGCATGGCATACACGTAAACATTAAATACGAGCCTCGATCGGCTCTCAGGTTGTCCTGTGCAATATATGGTGGTCCTGCTTGATCAAAATAAAGCTAAAACGACCTACTACGATTTAGGATTTTCACCGCATAATCGGAACATCCTACTCGTGATTGAGCCTGGCGGCCACGCACGGTGATCGTAAACCGACCCTAGACAAGGCCTAAAAACCAACACGAAGTTGATCTCCGGAACATCCTGTCTAGGGCTAGCAAACTACAACCTACGCGCCACTGGATCCTTCAACCCGTTTGTAAGGCCTAACTATGCAGATATTAAACTAATCCTTGGAGAACAAGGAGCAATCATAACGGATCGGATCTACTAAATAATGATCAAGCGGGGTGCCGCCCTTACACCTAAGATAGGTGTAAGGACGGCTAGATGTCTAAGGGTTGCACGAAGACAGCATATGATACGATGAACAATGCTAACCCTAACACATCTATGATAAACTACGTTGCTCGCCATCAACAAGGCTTCAGCACGAGCAACGCATGAACAACGAATAAACGTGTACTGCCTAGATCGCAAGATGCGATCTAGGCAGCATGATGCTTACCCGGAAGAAACCCTCGAGACAAGGGAGTTGGCGATGCGCCTAGATTGGTTTGTGGTGAATGTGATTGTTGTTTATTTCATAAACCCTAGATACATATTTATAGTCCGTAGACTTTCTAACGTGAGAATAATCCCAACCGGGCACGAGCTAAACTCTTTCTAAACGACACGTATCCTACTATGTTACAGATACACGGGCAAACTAGCCCAAACTTTGCATATAAGGCCGATTCATGTATTTCTTCCATGTATATCCTTCAAGCCCATCTTCAATCGCGGCCCACCTCTGATCCGGTCAAATTCTGGTGATAACACGTAGGCAATTCATTCTTGGCTCATGGCATCGGTAGTGTTCCCGCTCATCGCCTACTTGTCCTAGTTTTGTGGGACCCTGTGGTGAGTGGAACACCCCCTTTGCCATAGAAAAAATATCGTATAAGTTAGTACTGCTTGCTGCTACTAGGTAGCAGGCTTAAGCTTTGGTCTGAATAAAATGTCTGGAACTTCCGACTAGTTGGTGTGGTACTGGTATTGAAGTATGTATAGAGCTCTGGAGTATGTTATGTACTGAGACTTGGTGATGTATTGTAGTACTGCGCTTGGAGATTGTGTAAACTTGTGTTTTGTTCTACTCTGGTCTAAGTAACTCAAATTTAGACATGTATTCCTTCGAGGTTAGTTTGTGATGTCTGATTTATGAGCAAGTTCCGTTTCAAACTTGGAAATGCAGATTGGCAAGAAGCCATGACTGTTTACTTGATAAAACTGGAAGAATGTATGATTGTGTAACTGTGTTTACCCGGTCTCTAGCTTATTCTAAATGTTTTGGAAAATTACGAGTTTCGTTAATATGTATCATTGTACCAAAAAATCCATATATTCATAAAAAGGAACAAAAAGACAAATGACAAGGTGAATAGTAGTGGGCCTGTGCTAGGCACCAGTCGGTTGAAATATTCAACTGATTAGCCACCTCCCATCGATGAAACACTAAACCTTCTCATGCAACATTTTCTAATGCAACATCATTTACAACAAAATTATCAATAGTCCCTAAAATTTTGTGAAAAATGTTGCAACATTTAAAACATACCATGTAGCAAGAAAAGGGCATATGCAACATATCTCGCCGAATGCAGAAAAATCTTGGAGAAAATCGATCTCAACCTCACCTCTAAAATTGAGTGAATGCAACAATGCAAAATTGCAACATGAAAACCAAAATCCATCACTTGAGTTACACATGTTTATGTAGCGGAACAGACACGAGCTTGCAGCAAATCAAAATGCCTAATGCAACATCAAAATTCCTGATGCACTAACATATAAACTATCAACAATGGAGACACGACCTTCCTTGATCTGAACAGGGATGGCTTACCAAAAAATCCGTTTAGCGAAGATTGATCTGGCGATCCTGCATCTATTTCCATTGTCTCAAGTTTTACTAGGGCTCGATGATGCAGATTTAGGTTGTGGTTGATTTTTGCCCAAGATTGCCTAACCAAAATTTGGTTGAGCCTTTTCTTTGCTACAAGTTGGCCAACATTGGCTAAAAAACAAACTAAGTTTGGTAGTGGAGAATTGGCATGCCAAATAGTTGGCAACTATTTAAACATCAGCCAACCTTTTGGTCATGACCAAAAATTTGGTAGGATAGACTTTGCCCATAAGAGTATCTCCAGTCAGAGCCCCATTCGTGTCATTGGGGGCATGTTTTCCTTCTAGCACCCCCAATAGATATAGTATAAATAGCAGTGCGTTGCCACAAAACATCATCATGTACTAGGAAGCCAAGGCGCGGCGGCACGCCGCGCCCGTGGTGTTGTTACTCTTAGGCATACAGAGTAACGTTAATTTTTGAAGTGTGATGGTAAGAAAAATGTAGAGAAATCTTCTAATCAACCTTGTTATATAGTAAAAGTAAGGTAAGGTAGATGATATAACTGACCACATTAAGAAAGTTGCTCCATATTAGGACTGACGTAGTTGACAGCGCTAACAGATATTTAATTTGGATTACACGGTGAATAATGTTGAGTGAGACCACGTGGATACATTTGACTGAGCGACCGAGCTGGTACACATTTCTACTGGAATGAGCCAGACGTCGCATGAACACATTCCTGCTGGATATTGAGCGAGACAATGTTGTTGCACATTCCCATTACATCGTGCATAATTATATATCCAGTAGTTCTGATCTACACTATTGGTAACATTATTATCTAGATACTCTTCTTTGGAAATGCATCAGCTCTTGTAGATAGCTTCAACACCGAGTGTTTGCAAATATCGTTTGCAGACACCTGAATTTAGCTATCTGAACATCATCTTGGTACTGCAGTTAGTTTTGAACAATCAGTACTCATTTTGTGTAAACCAATAGGAATCAAAATTCTATATAACGTATAAAATCTCACCACATCAGTACCTAAGCAAAATACTCCTCGTTTAATATTACTGTTATATGGTCTTGCCTCTGCAATTGATTTGATTGTTCAGTTCTTTGTATGTACATACCAATGAAAATTGTTGCATCAAACAGTACATGGAATATAGGAAACATACCGTAAGTATAAATATATAAAGCAATGTACAATTGCACTTGCCATCTAGGAGATCTGTGTCAAATCTGTAAGATAGGACAGTGACAGTTTGATCCGCACCATGGCTGCTGTAGCTTCAATAGCAACACACCATGCAGTACACTTATAAGCGGTGATTGTGTTGCCAAGATCTAGTTAGAATTTCATTTTATCGATTTCTTATGATTTTAATTTTGTTTGCAGTACCGAATATTCAATAGATCATAGTTCATGAACAAAATATTACATGGTGGAAGCTAGCTACGGGGGTGTTTGGTGTGGCTTTTTTTGGCTTTTGGCTTTGGCAAAAGCCACCAAAAGCACCTAAATAGGTGCTTTTTTTGGCTTTTGGATTTTGGAAGCCAAAAGAATAGGATCTTTGTTTTTGGCTTCCAAAATCCAAAAGCCAAAAAAAGCACCTATTTAGGTGCTTTTGGTGGCTTTTGCCAAAGCCAAAAGCCAAAAAAAGCCACACCAAACACCCCGTATGGTTGAAAGCAAATATCAATGGGTTGTTGTATAGATGAAGTTGCAGAGATTTATAAAAGATTAAATATAAATATAAAGAAGGAGCACCCAAGATGGACATATAATTGAAATATAATAAGAGTGGGCACGCCACCAACATGCAACAGGCCTAATGGTTTGTTCTTGTTTTGTTTTCCGTGCTCATTATGGTCTGCCTTTTCAGGTAAGTAGATCCTTCTCGAAGGATGCCCAAAAAAGGGAAATCTGCTACCCAAATGAACTTGGCATTCAATTGATTTTACATGAGCATGTTATAAAAGTGGTGGGCAGAAGAGGCGTTTAAGAAACTACAATTCAATGTTAAGAACTATATGTCAATTGAAGTCTAGTTATATATGTATACCAACATCAGCATGACATTTTATCAAGCAAACATAAAAGGTGTTTCTGAACTGAACAAAGTAGAAGGAAGAGGTAAGCCCAATTCAACTTCTTGCTTAGCCCCTCCTCCTGAAGAGAGTAAGTACTGCAATTAAGATGGCAGGCAAGACTACGATATCAAAGGTGCAAATGGTTTTAACATATTTTTCTTACACTAAAAAGCTTCTGTGCACATTATAAGATTAGGTTGCCAACTGAAATGTCAGCCTGTAAACTACGTCAAATAGCAAAGAAGATGATTCATCATAATCACTTTATAATAGCATAATATAAAGACAAATATGCGACACCTCAGCATACCTCGCGAGTGGAAAAGGAAGGGCACGCCGACTCCGCGCGGGCTTTGCCCGGCAGCTAAGGTTCGTTTCCAGGTCGCCCCGGAGGATGACATGGGACACTCTCGGTTTTCTCCTTTGCACATCTAATCTTCATTGGAATTTTATCATGATAATATTGAAGGACTTTTTTCATGATATTTAAATATTGAAACAAATAAGAGTAGCTTGGTTCAGCAAGTTTGGGACATGGGGACACAATTAGATACTTGTAAATAAAGGTACATTATGATGAGCATACCGAAGACAGGCTATCGAAGAAGCTGGACTATAACGAACCTGGAAAGACAGAGACTGCATTTTTTTGCCAGAACTTGAAATCTCGTGAATAAAACAACCATTAAATTGGGATAACTCCACATTCACTTTGCATGTAAGGGTGTAATGATAAGTAAATCAAGTGTTAAGTACTGAGTTGTGTGTCAAGTAGGATACCTCACGGTCAACAGCAATGAAAACCAGTTCATACAAATTCTTCCATGTTTCGTGATTTCTGTACTCGTAGACACGTGCAAATGATTCTCCACAAATGATTCTCCAGTAATGACTTTGACGCGATACATATTTCATTAATGTCTGCATTGTTCTACTGACCTGTCTGCAAGTTCATGTATATTTAGTATATAGATTCTGTGAGGTAAAACAGAGAAGCACCGAGATTGACTCACAGGGTGTCATGGTTGGTGCGGTATTACCTGACATAGAGCGACAACAATTGCATGAAGAGTAGGAGAATAAAAAAAAAGTAAACAGATCCCAAGACCTGTAGGGCGGATTCCTACAGCGCCTCCAACGGGCAGGCCGGGCGAAGTCATTAAAGTCCTCAAGAGTGCACCCGGCAGCTCGCCGGCAGCCATCAGGCATCAGCACGTCGATTACTCGTAGGAATTTGGGAGAAAGTTCAACAGCCTACATCTAGATGGGTAATCTTCAGTAAGACAAAATAAAGGAAAGAAAACAACACAAAGCAGCGTTCTACTGACCTGTCTGCAAGTTCATGTATATTTAGTATATAGATTCTGTGAGGTAAAACAGAGAAGCACCGAGATTGACTCACAGGGTGTCATGGTTGGTGCGGTATTACCTGACATAGAGCGACAACAATTGCATGAAGAGTAGGAGAATAAAAAAAAGTAAACAGATCCCAAGACCTGTAGGGCGGATTCCTACAGCGCCTCCAACGGGCAGGCCGGGCGAAGTCATTAAAGTCCTCAAGAGTGCACCCGGCAGCTCGCCGGCGGCCATCAGGCATCAGCACGTCGATTACTCGTAGGAATTTGGGAGAAAGTTCAACAGCCTACATCCAGATGGGTAATCTTCAGTAAGACAAAATAAAGAAAAGAAAACAACACAAAGCAGCAAAGATCGCAGAGAAGAACAACGACCAAGCCAAGCCGCCACCAATAGCGACACATCAGAACCCTTAAAACGGCTAGAGGTCCTGAATCCACAGAAAAACTACACGGAAGAATACCATAGTAGTGGATGGAAAAGAAAAACCGCTGTCGCTCCCTGCTTGCCGTCCCGCCTCGATGTTGACAGAGGAAGGGAAAGAAAGAAACGCCCTCGTTGCTACCTGCTCCCCGTCCTGTATCGATGTCGACGGCGTCGCTGCTACCCCAACTCCCTCCCGAGGTCACGAGGCGGCCAGATCGGCGCGCGCTGCCACCATGCCATGGCCGACTCCGGGAACTTCGCGTGATGCCTCTCCTCCCCGCGTGCTGCTTGTGCCGGTCGCCGACATGGCAATCCGGCGTCCTCCTCCGCCGAATAGCCACCAGCGCGGCGGCGGCGGCCGTCGCCACCATCCCGGCCAGCCCTAAACTACTCGCAGGCTGCTGGTCGTGTGAGAGAGAAGACCGAGCTCACCTCGGAGAGCCCGCGAGAAATCCGCGGAGAGGCCCACGCGGAGGAGGGACAGAAATGAGAGAGAGAAGACGTGGATGATGACGTGATTCGCCGGTTCTAGTAACTTTCCTTTGTTGTTGCAACCTCCACGCAACCTTAAGCGGTGCTGATTTTTCTATCAGGACACGTAATACAGAGATTACTATGACACGTGAGTAAAACGGAGACACGCGTCGAAAATTTAACAAAAAAAATCTATAACCGGCTTAAACTGGAGAGAAACCGGAAAGATTGCACGAGGCAACCGGTAACCTGAACGATGAATGCAAAAGATAATGCAAAGCAAAAAAATGAAAAACCTAAAACAAAAGGTAAGAGCCCACACAACAAGAGACTCAGAAATTACCAATCTACACTACCAGAATCAAGCACATTGCATCAATTTGTCTAACTTTTATATAGTGTATAATGTTTGAAACAAGTCTATCTAAACCCTAAATATATGTTGGCCCTTGGGCACGAGGCGGCTACAGCTGTGGCGGTGCGGGTTAGTGGTGGAGTGTGCCATGGATTAGGGAAAGAGAGATTATGGAAATAGTTGAATATGACATGTGGGTCCGGATTGTCTGAGACTACCTATTGAGTTTTTTCTCACGTAGAAAACTATTTCAAGGTTAGATTTAGACGGAGATTTGGAAGTTTAGGGTACAAATGATAAAGATTTAAATTCAAGGTTTATTTCAGTAAACCTCCATATGCGTTTAGGGTTTAAAACAAACTTGGAATACCATGTTTGCCCGATGACAAGTATATACCACATGTATTCTTTAAATATGTTCTTCCATCACCTATATGGAGTTTTTTTGACCGAACCTATAGGGAGTTGATCGATATCGTGCAGTCTTCAGTTTTCTTTGGAATTAGTTTTTTTTCCTATTAGTACTTGGTCAGCCTTAATTCAACATGAATATTCCGACAAGTCCATCCTTACATGAAATAATAGAAAATTATTATATTAAAAAAATGCACGATCTCGCTACTTGGGTTTTGGTCCGATTGAATTAATTGATGTGCATCGTAGCATGTGATAAGGGGTAACCTTATCAATGCCCATAATGATGGACTTGGGCTTTAGGAAATGAGAGCCCTGGTGAATTTAAAGAATGATCAACCAAACTAGGTAGCCAATGAAAGTAAGATCAAGAGCAAAGTCACCGAGATTGAATTATGAAACTAGGGTTACAGTGGTGTTGTGGCTTCGAGTGCTAGGTCCCTCTTCGGTGGCTCCTCCTAACCCTTATATAGTAAGCTAGGTCTCAGAGTCCACTGATACGTCTCCAACGTACCTATAATTTCTGATGTTCCATGCTTATTTTATGACGATACTTACATGTTTTGCTCGCACTTTATAATGTTTTTATGCATTTTCCGGAACTAACCTATTAACAAGATGCCGAAGTGCCAGTTCCTGTTTTCTGCTGTTTTTGGTTCCAGAAAGGCTGTTCGGGCAATATTCTCGGAATCGGACGAAATCAACGCCCAGAACCTTATTTTTCCCGGAAGATTCCAGAACACCGAAGGGGAGACGAAGATGGGCCAGGGGGCCCACACGACAGGGCTGCGCGGGCTCCACCCTGGTCGCGCCGGCCTATTGGGAGGTGTCAACACCCGGATTTTTAAGTCCAGATGCATATTATGTCATTCATCGCAATCCCAGGATAATGTTGTTGCGAGGCATAATAGTCGAATATCACAGTCATTATTTATTAC